>NC_134206.1:325957750-326260781 GCF_965140235.1 Caretta caretta | reverse complement strand
TCCGAACTTTGGTCTGAGCCCCCTTTCTTTTCAGGATTAGGGCACTCTGGCCCTGGGGGGTGGGCTCTGGTAGCTGGCCCCACCAGCGCTTCGGCCACGAGGAAGTCTTCCATCAAGGCAGCGGCTAGCATTGCTGGCTGATGGCGAAGCATCCAGACCCTTCCTCGTGCCAGGAAGATGTAGACTAACTGTTCTAAAATAATTTGTTCTGTGACCTCGTCCATGGTCCTCCTCTCCGGCTGTAGTCACCGCTTACATGCTTCCTTCAACTCTTGGGCCACCAACCAGAATCTGGTGCCTGTGGGGTAGGTTTGGCTCCAGAACCACTGCCGAAAGGTTTCCGGGCTGACATCCAAGGCGTCCGGGATTGCTGCTTTTACCTTGCTATAGTCCCTTGCATCCTCCATAGACAGCCAACTGTACACTGTTTGGGCTGTCCTGGTTAACTATGGGGCCAAGAGAGTGGCCCGTTTGGTCAGGAGCCCACCCGAAACCAGCGCCACTCTTTCAAAAACTACCAAAAAGGCTTCAGAGTTGTCATCGGGTCCCATCTTAGTCAGCCGCACCAGTGCAATGGTGCGGGGTGACGCAGCTGCGGCTGGGGCGCCGTGGGGCGAGGCAGTACTATCGTCAGCTGCTGCAGGCATTGCCGCTGTTGTTCCTGGTTCTAAACCCCCAGGTCCCGAATCAGCTGCTGTTGCTGTCCTCTCAGCTGCTGGAGCTGGGCCACCTGCTGTCGCTGCTGGCTCTCGGTCAGGAGCTTGATGAGTTTGTCCATATCCATGGCTTTTTCAGGGGTACGTTCACCCTCCCCCCAGACCCTTTCTCACAGCAGTCGAGGGATCATGCCCACATTCTCCACCACATGTAGAGAGGTTAGCTGGGGCTCGTCTCTCTCCGGGGCAGCGGGGAACCACACCGCCTCACTAAATTCGGGAAGATGTCTTGTGGGGACATAATTCGGCTGCAGGAGTCTTCCTCTGCAGCCCTTGTGAGGGCAGAACTAAACACAGTAAGCCCAGGACCTAGGTCAGGGCAGGGCAATGGTGAGTCAGGCGCTCAGGCCCTCAGGCAGGGGTTGAGTAACCACAGTATATAACAGCAAGCCCAGGCCCTAGGTCAGGGCGGAGCAATAGAGAGTCAGGCGCTCAGGCAGGGGCTGAGCAACAACAGCATATAACAGTAAGTTCAGGCCCTTGGCTCTGAAGGGCTTGAGAGGGGGGAGACTGACACCAGCAAGTTGGGTGGCAGGGGGGACTCAGGCCCTCCCACTCCACTGTGGCCCTAGCAGCAGCAGAAGACCTGCTGCGGCCAGGATCCCCACTGACTCAGCAACACAATGACATGGGTTCTGGCAGTGCTGCAGCCAGACTAGGGTCAGCTGCTACCGGTTACTTCCAGACTCCCCCTCTTGAGGTACCTGGGTCAGGGTGGTGTCCTCATTGGGGTCCAGCACCATGGGTTCCTCGGGATAGCTGGCAAGGGCAAGCTCGGCAAGTCCTCCGGGTAGCTGGCATGGGGCAGGTTGGGCCAGTCCTTGGGTTTATTGCAGGCTGCTGGGGTTTCCCAGTTGCGAGCTAGGCCGGAGGCGTCTGGCCTCCCTGGTGGCTGCCCTTTCAGTGAGCTCTGGGGTCGGGCCTTTATACTTCCGGTGCCATGCCTGACCCTCTAGGGGGCGGGCTCAGAGCTCCCTGACTCCATCCAATCTGATGTCCAGAGGGTGTCCTCTCTCCAGGGTGGCAGGGAACCACACTACATTACTACAAGATTCAAAAAGTTATTTTTATAACTTTTAAAATACAAATTGTCAATATCAGATGTCAAAATATACAATCAAAATATCCTTAAGTTCTCAAGCAGCATTTTTCTTTCTTTGCCTATCTATACATTTTGATTAGCATTGATGGAAACATTTTTCATTAGTTTGTGTGTGTTCAGTTAAATTGACATTAACTTATATTTACTGATACAAATCTTATGCTTCCAAGCCTATGTATAATCTTCCTCCTCATTCCAAAAAATGGATGGTATATGAAAAGTTTATTCGGTACAGTGTATCTTTTAAACCACAGATACAAGGTAAGCCTTTACTGGAATTCTGACTCTCTCTCTCTCTCTCTCTCTCAACTGTAGAGACATTAGCTTTTTCTTTTCTTTTCTTCTTTTTTTTTTAAATGGGGGGATGATGTGCTTTGAAGCATGACACCATATGTTATCAGCTACCATGTTTAAGGTTTAGGCTGTCAGAACTGCTTTCTTGGTTAATTGACACTGAGATAAAAGCAGATTTTACCTGTTTGAAGATGTCCTATTTGGATCTTTCAAGGTGTGTGACATTTATGAACACCCGCCCATCTGAAATTAATGTTTTAGATAACATCACTTGTGACCTTGCGAAGATCAAATCGACACAATCTAGTCCAAAAATGTTTTTCCTTGACGATATACAGAATGCTGTCACTATAAGGTAGCAGTTCTCATGAGATCACAGAGTGGTCAGTGCCCTGGCTAGAGTAGTGTGCCTCTGCTACTAGACTGCAAGAATAGAAACTCCAAATGCTTAATGAATCATAAGTTGTCAGTTCTAAACCTAAAGACAAATTAAAACTGCAGAACAGCTGTTTTTAGTTGGGCTTGGTGCATTAATACATCAAGAATCCATTATTTTGAATGGAGGGGGTCTCCTTTACCCTTTTCCCTGCCAGGCAGGTTTGATTGTGGGTTCTCCCTCCCCTGCTGTTTCCTTACAGAAAGGGAAGAAAGGCTTCCTTTGAAGTGACAAGCTCATTGAAAGGAGAATGTAAATGCACATGTGTATTTATATTGGCAGGGTATAGCCTTAATATATACGATAAGCTTTTTAGCCAGGAATGTAATAGAAAGCTGGGGTGAAAGTAGGTTTATCACATGCCATCTCAGCTGCAGTCCCTGTGTGGGTTTTGGGGGATGTCGTTCAGCTAAAGTGCACCAAAAATAAGTCTCCACAAATTCAATTTAAGAAGTTGTATTGTGAGGAATCAGTTTCTGACCCTGTCATATGCACAGGGTTAAAATATGGTTGTTAACCATGGGGAGACTCCTAGGCACTACAATAATACAAATAATAAAGGTCATCCTGCCAGGATGTGTCTACACTAGATTTTTTTTTTCTTAACCTTGAATTGGTTAATTGCTACTTAACTTGAGGTGCTCAACATGAATGTAAAAGCTAATGTGGGCACACCCCACATGTTTGATCCAGGCTATATTTATTTCAATTTTTATATCAAGTTATTGAGGTATGTCTTGTAAAATTTCAGAATATAACTTCCTTAAAACTGAGCAGTGGAATGTGAAACTTCATGGTTTTTAAAAGTAAGACCAGTGCATTAAAACAAGTTTTTCAGTGCGTTATTTTTAATAATCTCAACTTTGATCTTTCTTATCTGTGTTGCGCTTTGGTGAGCACGTATGACTGAAAAATCTTTGAAAAACCTTCTATTTCTTCCTTTGTATTTGCATAGTTGCAAAGTAATGTCTCTTTGAAGTTTCCTTTTACCTAATCATGACAGACCTAAACCACAAACAAAATTAATGGAAAAACCCTTTATGGTTTTTCCTATCCTTATTTTGGTAAAATCCGGTATGGTTTGACTGCTTTAAAAGACTATGTTTTTGCTCTTTGAATGGCAAATAAACTGTGTACACAGCATATTACACCAAGCGATTCCAGACATCTCTTGCTGTAATATGAAGCTGGTCTTGAAACACTTTGTACATAAGGATGGAATCCTGTGAGTGGTTCATTTGCGTTAAAAAGTGGCAGTATATTAAGGCACCCTAGTGCTGCCATACTTAAAGTTCCAGTCAGAGTTGCATTTAGAACTAAAATCCTTCTGTTTGACATTTTAATAATAGAATTTTGTATCCAGATCAACACACTAACTTTATGGGAAAGGTGAACTGTTATGGTTTTGGTTTAATGTGAGATCTTTTTGAATTTTCTACTGGGATCCAAATACTGAGGGGGTGTTTTTTGGAGGCCCTCTGAGGAGCAGTCTCTTAATCATGTTAAAACTACAAACTGGTGCGTCAGTTTAGAACACACCATTTTTCCTAGAGAAGACAAGGCCAGAATTCTAGATAAGGGGTTACCTAAATCTGAGAAAAAGTTGGAGAGGAACTAACAACAATTTCAGACAGGTTTTTGTTGTGTTTTGTTCTGGTTCTCCTATCCCCATTTAGGCCTCTTTTTTAGCAATGCTATGGAAGTGAAGGGAAGGGGGCTTTTATTTTTCTTTATTGCAGACCCACATACTGAGGGCTTTACAGGCACCCAGCAGTGGGTTAGCTAGGACTTTCAGAGCCTAAGTCCATTTTTAGCATACCTGGACATGTAATTACATGTCCTTAGAGAGAAATTCTGAGATGGCAGTTTATAGATGCACATGCATATTATGAAGACTGTTTCACTACTATCTTAAAATGACTGAATGCTGGCAGGATTTAGTAGTGGTGATGTAGACCTGATGATCATGAGTGACTGACTGTCTTCTGGTATGATTTTCTGTATAAAGCAAAAAAAAAATCCAGAAATAAGAAAATATTTCTCCTTTGCACATAGATACATTTCAAGACTATAATTGCTTATAATAGGAAAATTTTCATCTAAATTCTCAAGGGCTCTTAACTTGTCTGCTAGCACTGTACTTATTACCTTCTGCATGTAGACAAGTTTACTTATGGAAAACTTGTGCATACAAATTTGCAGGGGCACGTCTCAAGGCTATTTCTGAAATTGTGAAGTTTCTTTGGTGTGTTTTAGTTTCCTAAATTTCAATCAATAGTAAACATAATAACCCTACATACTGAAACAACATAATACACTATTTTGCTAGTGCCATAAATTGTCTTAAAAACCCGCAATGAAATAAACTGGTCTGAGTTTAATTTGCAGGACTTTCCTTCTCTTAGCTATCCTTTTCATGAATGGATTAGAAAAGTCTTGCCTAGTTGAATACATTTAAATGACTATATATTAACCTCCTCTACCTTGTCTCTCTGTATATTAACCAGGCATTTGTCTTATCCATCCTTTCTCACTTATGGATCCTGTACTTTAGGGAGCTATTGAAATGTGAAGTATTTGTTGTTCATGACGATGGTACCTTTTCTGAGGGAAGTACAGCAGAATTGACCTACTCCTTTTCCTCCTCAACTCACCTGGCCTTCTGCGGGCACTGCACTAATATCTAGTAAAAGCTACAGCTTTATTTACACATAACAAAATTGTTATACGGATTGACAAGTATTAATTAAGCATTGCAGCAGAACAGATCCCTGCCAAATTCCGCAGTAGTATGTGAACATCTCATTATAATGCTCAACTCCATATGACTTGCACCAAATGTTCTGCCTGTATCTGAGAGCATGACAACCCTTCTGCTCTTCCATTCCTATATATTTTCATTACATATGACCCTTCTTCCATACTAGACTCCATCCATATCAAAGCTGTTCCACTACACAGAATAAGAAATCCAAAATAAGAGGACACAGAACCCCACTGACATGTCTCTTTTTTCCTGTCAGCCTTCCAGCCACAATAAGCAAAGGGGATAACATCTGTCTCTTTCGTTGTTTAATGTGGCATTCATGTTTTGCAAAACGTTTAAAGTATGTGTGGGGAGAGAATTTTGAACTTGATGCATAAAATTTTCAAAAGTGCATTTGGTACTTCGAAGCTTAAGTTTAAGTCACTTTTGAAAATGAGATTTCGGGTATGTCTACACTGCACCTGGGACTCGTGCTAACTTAGTTCAAGCTAGTGTGCTAAAAGTAGCAGTGGGGATGTTGCAGCACTGGCTGAGACTTGGGCTGGCAGCCTGAGTTCAAGCCAGCCTGACCCCCTGGGTCCAAACTCAGACAGCCCAAGCTGCCTCCAGTATTGCAATCTCCACACAGACGTTTTTAACACACTAGCTCAAGGTGAGCTAGCGCAAGTCTGTCTGCCCACGCTGAGAATCTCACCTCCTGGCTGCCATGTAGACATACCTTCAGGTGCTTTTAAACACATCATATTTACGCACGCACGCACACGCAGAACTAAAAAGAATTCAGAATAGTTCTCAGAGGCTGATGTGGGGCGGGGGGAAGGAAAAAGATGCTGTTGAAACAGGATCCTGGATCCTTTAAACAGATTTGATTTGTGTACAAAATAATTGTAACAAGAACATTGTGTTGCTAGTTCTCTGGGTTTTATGGGAGGAGGTAAGGGATGGTTTTGGCCAATCTAGTTTTAAAATACACACACCATTTCAAGACCTATAATATTACAATCATTAATTTTTTTTTTTAATTTAAAATAAATTGATGCAAGATTGTTCAAGATTTGAAAGGTATGAACAAGAAATGGGGACACATGAAAGCATTTGATAAATTTTATCACTACCAGTGAGAGTTCAGTTTGGGCATTATGTAGGTTTTTGTTTTAAAGAGGTGGGGGCAGAGACGACACGGGGGGGGGGAGAATGTGGGGTCCCCCCCAGATTTGCTGTTTGGCTTGTACTAAGCACGCTCAGTAATACTGCTGAAGCTGGCTGCCCTCACTCTGTCTTCCCACCCATGCTGTCGGCAGGCACAGGTCATCTCTGGGTGTGGGTTAGAACCAGGCTGAAGGGATGTGTGAAAATGCCCTTTACATGAAAACCTTCACAGGATCTCAAAACATTTTACAAAAGTGAGTAAACATCGGTTTCCATCTACAAATGGGGAAATTGAGATACAAGAAGGTTAAGTGACCAGGTCAGGTCACATGTTGAGCTATTGGCAGAGCTAGGTATACAAGACAAGCCCACCATGCTCCCATCCTTTTGCTTTAACCTCTAGACCATAAAACTTTATTAAGAGGCATCCCATACAATGTAGTACATGTTATAGCTGAGTATTTCTGGTTATAGTTTTTCAAAGGGATATCATTAACCCTTGTGAGGAGGGCTTTTGCAGGCCCTGCCAATCTACTTAAGTACCATGTTAAGATGTTATGAAGTCCCTCTGCAAGGGAGAAACTTGATTTGAATTTGATAAACATTTTATCCCATTGCTTGGAATTGCTCACTCAACATAAAAACAGTGAAAATGCTGGGGGGAGGGGAGCCAAGTGAATTAGTTTTTAATGAAGAATTAACATTTCTGAAGGATGTGTTCTGATTTAGAGCACAGTACTGAGAGTCAGGAGATCTAAATATTACTCCCAGCTCTACAACTGGCTTGCTGTTATCTTGGACAAATCACTTAGCCTATCTGTGCCTTATTTTCCCTTCCTGGAAAATGTTTTGCAAATACACGTTGAGATCCTCTAAAGAAAGTGGCCCTTCACATACTCTTTCAAACTATATAAGTGCAAAGTATTAACAATTTTAAAAAAAATTACCTTGCAACCAACACTGATTTAATTGCTGCATGAATTATCTGGTAGCAAAGCCATTTCCCTAGTAAAGGATTAATAGTTTGGGCAGGGGAAGAGTCTAAGAATTGTTGTGATGAGCTGATCCGCCACCTCTGCGGAGAGGAGTATGTCATAGGAACACTGCAGCCTTTCCAGTTATTAGGGTGGAGAAGCCCTCTTAGAACAATTCCAGTCCTCTTCTGTGGCCCAGGCAAGAGCATCCTACCCTTGCCCATTTGAGTTTTTAAGGCTGGGATTTGGGGACAGAGACTTTGAGAGTTGGAGGTGCTGAACATGTTCTTAAATCTACACTTTTCAATGCATGTGGTTGGTCACCAGTGAAACATAAGTATTTTCATAAGTTCATAAGGACAATAAGGAATTTTTAAAATATAATAGGAACAAAAAGAATCCTGACAATGGTATTGGTCCATTACTAAATGGCAATGGTAGAATTATCAGCAATAATGCAGAAAATGTAGAGGTCTTCAGTAAATATTTCTGTTATTTATTTGGAGTAAAACAGATGATACGGTCTCCTCATATGGTGAAACACACTTTCCATTTCACTAATATCTCTGGAGGATGTTAAACAGAAGCTACTAAAGTCAGATACTTTAAAATCAGCAGGTCCAGGTAACTTGCGTTCAAGAGTTTTAAAAGAACTGGCTGAGGAGCTCTCTGGACTGTTAACGTTGATTTTCAGTAAGTCTTGGAACACTGGGGAAGTTCCAGAAGACTGGAAGTCAGCTAGTTTGCCAATTTTTTAAAAGGTGAACAGGATGACCTAGGTAATTATAGATCTGTCAGCCTGACATCAATCCCAGTCAAGATAATGGAGCAGCTGGTACAGGACTCAATTAGTAAAGAACTAAAGGAAGGTAATGTAATTAATTCAAATCAACATGGTTTATGGAAAATAGATCCGATCAAACTAACTTAATATTTGGTTTTGATGAGGTTACAAGTTTGGTTGATAAAGGTAATAGTGTTGACGTAATATACTTAGGCTTGTGTAAGGCATTTGACTTGGTACTGCATAACATTTTGATTAAAAAACTAGAATGATATAAAATTAGCACACATTAAATAGATTGAAAACTGGCTGATAGTTAAATTTTGAGACCAGTAAACAAGGAATCATCATTGAACAGGTTTGCTTCCATAAAGGTTAGTTCTTTCTTCGATTTAACATTTTTGTCAATGACCTGGAAGAAGACATAAAATCATCACTGATAGTTTGCCGATAACACAAAGGTCAGGGGAGTTTTAAATAATGAAGAGGACAAGTCACTGGTACAAAGCAGTCTGGATCATTTGGTAAACTGGGCACAAGCAAACTTTTAATATAGCTTAAATCTATGCATCTGTTAACAAAGAATGAAGACCATACTTACAGGATGGGGAAATCTATCCTAGGAATCAGTGATTCTGAAAAAGATTTGGAGGTTGTGATGAATAATCAGGTGAAAATGAACTCCCAGTGTTATACTATGGCCAAAAGAGCTAATGTGATCCTGGGAGAATCTTGAGTAGGAATAGAGAGGTTATTTTACCTCTGAATTTGGCACTGGTGCGACCTTGCTGGAATATTGTGTCCAGTTCTGCTATCAACAATTCAAGAAATATGTTGATAAATTGGAGTACGTTCAGAGAAGAGCCACAAGAACAATAAAGGATTAGAAAACCTGCTTTATAGTGATAGTGTGAAGGAGCTCCATCTGTTTTGCTTGATAAAGAAGAGGTGAAGGGGTAACTTGATTACACATTATAAATACATACGTGAAGAACAGATATTTAATAGGGGGTTCTTCAATCAAGCAGAGAAAGGTATAACATGATCCAGTGGCTGGAAGTTGTACCTGGACAGATTCAGACAGGAAATAAGGCTTATATTTTTAATGGTAAGAGTAATTAACTATTGGAAGAATTTACCAAGGCATATGCTGGTCATTTAAAAATCAAGTTTGGATGCTTTTCTAAAAGATATGTTCTAAGAATTATTGTGGGGAAGTTCTATGGCCTGTATTTAGACAGGAAGTCAGAGTAGATTATGGTCCCTTCTGTTCTTATAGATGCACAGATTCTAAGTGCCTTTATGTCGCTAAAAGGATTTTTGGGGGGGCTTTTTCCCTTTAAAAAAATACCTTGGAAAAGCTTGTAACACAATCCTAGCATGTAAAATAACAGTGTAATCTTAGCTACATTGTGCACATTTTCTACATTATTCTGGTTAAATGTATTTGTTCACTGATGTTGTCATAAGATTCATATTGTAGAACATGAGCATGTCCAGTGCAGCTAAGTTAATGATTCAGACATCATTACTATAGGTGGGGATTTACCATAGGGTTGATTGGACGGCAATGTGTGGCTCACAGGGAGGTGTTCAGAAAAGGTGGTGGGGAAATAACTCTGCAAAGGCAGCACAATTCTTCTCATAGAATCATAGAATATCAGGGTTGGTAGGGACCTCAGGAGGTCATCTAGTCCAACCCCCTGCTCAAAGCAGGACCAATCCTCAACTAAATCATCCCAGCCAGGGCTTTGTCAAGCCTGACCTTAAAAACTTCTAAGGAAGGAGATTCCAGTGGTAACGCATTCCAGTGTTTCACCACCCTCCTAGTGAAAAAGTTTTTCCTAATATCCAACCTAAATCTCCCCCACTGCAACTTGAGAACATTACTCCTTGTCCTGTCATCCGCTACCACTGAGAATAGTCTAGATCCATCCTCTTTGGAACCACCTTTCAGGTAGTTGAAAGCAGCTTTCAAATCCCCCCCGCATTCTTCTCTTCCGCAGACTAAATAATCCCAGTTCCCTCAGCCTCTCCTCATAAGTCATGTGTTCCAGTCCCCTAATCATTTTTGTTGCCCTCCGCTGGATGTTTTCCAATTTTTCCACATCTTTCTTCTAATGTGGGGCCCAAAACTGGACACAGTACTCCAGATGAGGCCTCACCAATGTCTAATAGAGGGGAACGATCGTGTCCCTCGATCTGCTGGCAGTGCCCCTACTTATACATCCCAAAATACCATTGGCCTTCTTAGCAACAACGGCACGCTGTTGACTCATATCCAGCTTCTCGTCCACTGTAACCCCTAGGTCCTTTTCTGCAGAACTGCTGCCTAGCCATTCAGTCCCTAGTCTGTAGCGGTGCCTGGGATTCTTCCGTCCTAAGTGCAGGACTCTGCACTTGTCCTTGTTGAACCTCATCAGATTTCTTTTGGCCCAATCCTCTAGTTTGTCTAGGTCCCTCTGTGTCCTGTCCTTACCCTCCAGCGTATCTACCTCTCCTCCCAGTTTAGTGTCATCTGCAAACTTGCTGAGGGTGCAATCCACACCATCCTCTAGATCATTTATGAAGATATTGAATAAAACCAGCCTGAGGATCAACCCTTCGGGCACTCCACTTGATACCAGCTGCCAACTAGACATGGAGCCATTGATCACTACCTGTTGAGCCCAACAATCTAGCCAGCTTTCTATCCACCTTATAGTCCATTCATCCAGCCCATACTTCTTTAACTTGCTGGCAAGAATACTGTGGGAGACCGTGTCAAAAGCTTTGCTAAAGTCAAGGAACAACAGGTCCTCTGCTTTCCCCTCATCCACACAGCCAGTTATCTCGTCATAGAAGGCAATTAGATTAGTCAGGCATGACGTGCCCTTGGTGAATCCATGCTAACTGTTCCTGATCACTTTCCTCTCCTCTGAGTGCTTCAGAATTGATTCCTTGAGGACCTGCTCCATGATTTTTCCAGGGACGGAGGTGAGGCTGACTGGCCTGCAGTTCCCAGGATCCTCCTTCTTCTCTTTTTTAAAGATGGGCACTACATTAGCCTTTTTCCAGTTGTCCGGGACTTCACCCGATCACCATGAGTTTTCAAAGATAATGGCCAATGGCTCTGCAATCACATCCGCCAACTCCTTTAGCACTCTCGGATGCAGCGCATCCGGCCCCATGGACTTGTGCTTGTCCAGCTTTTCTAAATAGTCCCGAACCACTTCTTTCTCCACAGAGGCCTGGCCACCTCCTTCCCAAGCTGTGCTGCCCAGTGCAGTAGTCTGGGAGCTGACCTTGTTTGTGAAGACAGAGGCAAAAAAAGCATTGAGTACATTAGCTTTTTCCACATCCTCTGTCACTAGGTTGCCTCCCTCATTCAGTAAGGGGCCCACACTTTCCTTGACTTTCTTCTTGTTGATAACATACCTGAAGAAACCCTTCTTGTTACTCCTAACACCTCTTGCTAGCTGCAACTCCAAGTGTGATTTGGCCTTCCTGATTTCACTCCTGCATGCCCGAGCAATATTTTTATACTCTTCCCTGTCCAATCTTCCACTTCTTGTAAGCTGCTTTTTTGTGTTTAAGATCAGCAAGGATTTCACTGTGAAGCCAAACTGGTCGCCTGCCATATTTACTAGACTTTCTACACGTCCGGACGGTTTGTCGCTGTAACCTCAATAAGGATTCTTTAAAATACAGCCAACTCTCCTGTACTCCTTTCCCCCTCCTGTTTTTCTCCCAGGGGATCCTGCCCATCAGTTCCCAGAGGGAGTCAAAGTCTGCTTTTCTGAAGTCCAGGGTCCGTATTTTGCTGCTCTCCTTTCTTCCCTGTGTCAGGATCCTGAACGCAACCATCTCATGATCACTGCCTTCCAGGGTTCCCATCCACTTTTGCATCCCCCTACTAATTCTTCCTGGTTTGTGAGCAGCAGGTCAAGAAGAGCTCTGCCCCTAGTTGGTTCCTCCAGCACTTGCACCAGGAACAGCAGAGATCAACTCATTCTGTAGTCCACAGCAGGGATCAATGGGGTTTTCGTCATTTCCCCACAGAGGGGGAAGGGACAGCTTGGCCTTTGCTTTCCTTCGGCTAGGATTCGGTGAGGTATTCCTGTCATGAGTCCGTTGTGGTCAAAACATTGAGACGATGCAATGAGTTGTTTGCTTTGTTGATCTACAGATATCTTTAGATATTTTGTTCATGTTTAGAGATATGGGTGTTTTTAGTTACAACCAAAGCAGTGTTCAGCTTCTTGTGAAACAGCCCAGTAGCTACTATTAGATCAAGTTACCAAAATATTGTATGAAAAATAGTGCAATGGCATTAGATTGTGAAATCCCTAAGTATGAAGAAAAACTATTAAATCCTGGAGTATGTTTCCTTTTTAGTTTTCTATACAGCATAGAGAGGAACCTCAAAGTGAAGAGGGAAAAGAGAACATGTGTTTACATTTTATTTGCAATGTAAATATTAAAAACTTATAAAGAGTAACACTTATTGATTTGATTCCCACGTGTGTGAGTGTCAGATATTTCAGTAGCAGAAGAGAAAGTTAAGTAATATAAGAAAAGAAGAGAATTTCAGCAAAGATTGTAAATATAATGGAGAGTTCACTTGTCAGATGTGCAGAATGGCTGGCTGTTCCAAATTATGGGAGTTGTGGAGGAGAAGATTCTTACATTAATACTAGCAAGATGGTATTAAAGGACGAGAGGAGGCCAGTGCAAGACTAGCAGAGAGGGGGAGTGAAAGGAGGAATATAGAGACACAAGGAGTGAAATCCTGGCTCCATTGCAGTCAGTTGGAGTTTTGCCATTGACTTCAGTGCAGACAGCATTTCATCCCAGGTCTATGAGGTAAGGCTATGGAACGTTTAAAAAAAGAAAGCCCATGGAAAATTTAAAAAATAAGGTTGATTTTGAACTAGATTGTCAAATGAAGACCCAATGGAATGTCTAAAAAATGTGGATGTTGCAGTCATCCACCTTCGGGTATATGTGAAGGTATATAGTATCTTTCTTCATATGCTGGAGTCTGGAGACCTGGGTCTTGGGAAGGCATAGAAAAGGAAATTCCAGAAGTGAGGCATAAAGAAATGAGGCATGGATGATGATTTCAACAGAGGAGCAGTCAAGGTAATAGCAAAATAAGTATTGCCCCTGTTTCAGACTAGTTCCCCTGTTCCTTCTCTTTATTAAGCACTTATGCTTTGTTCAAAGTCTGCTGAGAACAGCATCTTGGTTTATGATTGCATCTGCAATTTGCTAGGCGTGTTCTGGGGACTAAAGAAATGGTCACTATCTTGAGCCCATAGTCTAAGGACACTGACAAGGGTTGAGGGAAGGCAAGCAACAAAGGTAATTTTTTTTTAAAAAGTCACCTTTTACATTTTGTTACAATTAGACTTGCTTTTAAAAATAGCTTTGTGGGTTAACCTCTTAGGCTAATAGTTAATAGCCTATATTGCAATGTGGGTGATCTAATTTGGAGTCTGTCTCTTGTACCTCCTAGCATAGGTAGCTATACAGGCAGCACGTTAACGCCATGTCTACACTACAGCAACTATAATAGGACAGCTATGGCGATGCAGCTGTAGCGTAGATGCTTCCTAAATTGATGGAAGTGTTGGTTTTTTTTTTCTTTTGATATGGATAATCCACCTTTTGGAGAGGCGATAGCTAGGTCAATGGAAGAATTCTTCCGTTCGCATATGCAAGTTAGGCAAATCTAACTATGTCACACAGGGAACAAAATTTTTCATAGCCCTGAGCAATGTAGCTAGGCCAATTTAATTTGTAGGTGTAGAAGAGTGGGAAAGGAGTGCTCTTTATCACCCAACAATGGCATTTTTGGCCTTGTTGATGAGCTTTAAAAAGTCCTGTTCAGCACTTCTTGGCCATAAGGTTGATGGCTATATTGAAGGGCCTCAAGTGTTGTGCGATATACAGCAGTACTAAAAAGGAGCTTGGAGCTCCCATAGAGAAGAGGGGCAGGGGGGATTGTTTCATTCCTAATTAAAATGTTTTTGAATTCCATGGACAAAACTGCTTTGCCCTCCTGAAATCCCATTTCATTCCTGAGTTATGTTCTTATGTCAAAAGGTTTTGGAGCTATCTGCCACAGCACATAGGAATGTCACATCACTTTAGTTACTTGGTAACGTTTTTGCTTAGGAAAGGTCTAACACATTACTAAAATGAATATGTTGCTGAGGAATATCGCACCTGGTCTTGCAACACTTATTTGCTAAGTAGTCCAATTAAGGTCAATAGGGCTAGACTACTTGCAAAAGTAAGGCTTGCAAATATAAGATGCTTGATGTAACATCTGGGTAGACAAATGGTGGTGTATATTATCAGGCTGGTTACTTTAATGAGCATAAATCCATTATGTATTTAAAATAATTCAAACTCTCATCACCTGAAACGTGTCACATTTGTCTGAACTTGGGATATCCTATAGTAATCAAATCTTACTGCACAATGGAACCTCCAGTAGATACGCAGTCCCTAATTCTGGGAACAGAAATATAAATCAAACTGGCCTACACTTTAAAAAAATCAGTTTGAGACACTTCAGAATGCCATTCTTTTACAAATGAAAAATGATTGGTGAAATCTGACTATATGTAAAATGCATATTTTCTTATCAAAGTTAAGTGAATTATATGACAAATTAGATTTTACTCCAAAAAGCAAATGGACAGAAAAGATACTGCAAAACATAGAACATCTTCTCAAGTACCAAACATTTAAATTATTTGAACAACTTGACTTCTAGGTACCACTAAATAAGACATTTCTGCACACGGAAAACTGGATAGGCATGCAAAACACGCTGTCTCCAATAGAAATTACATTCAAACAGATCTTAAACCCTCTTATAGCACTATTTGACACTATAGTGACAGTTCGCCAGAATGAAACAGGTGAACTAAAGAGCAAATAGGTGACTGGGAAATTGTCTTGGGCAGTAATGGCAGCTCTAATAGGCAAAGGCAATTGCAACTATTTTTATGCTCCTAAAATGGGGGGACAGAAAAAATCGTATACTTGTTGGAAAACTAACAGGAAGTCACCTCTCCATATTCTTGAGAAGGCTTGGTACAAATAGGCTTCTGGTTGTAGAATGATGTGAGAGAGAGTGAATATAGCTCCCTAGCCCTTTCCTACATTCTGACACATCTTGGTTGAATGTAACAACAAATCTCCAAAATAGCTGCCCCAAATTATGAAATCATTGACTAAAATCATTTCACACTGTCCAGGTTTGGACACACAAACTAAACGTAATGTAAGACATAAAGGTGATCACAATGAGAATTAGACAATCATACAGTTCAGTAGATGGTGCAATTCTTTATAAGGTCATCAACTGTTTATAAGTATATTTCTTTTCTAACCAAATCTATAAAGGAAAGGGAATGGAAACTCATACAATATATTAAACAATATGAACTTCTTCTGAAACTTCCTAGTGTAATAATTTTGAATTTCGTTTTCTTCAGGTAATAACTCACAAACTACTTAAGTACCAAATATCTACTTACCTGTGATTGTTTAAAGTACAATGGCAATACTTCATATTTACAGCAATGTGAGATCAGATTCAGACCCTTCGTTTTTGAAGTCAATAGACATAGACCAATGCGAGATCAGAATTGGGACATATATATCTGGTGCACATGCTGTTAAAGACAGAATTGAAACTTTACTCTTGGACAGCTGTAGTATTATTGCATAGATGTTTCTTCATATCAAAATGCAGTGACTAAAGTGTTTTGATAAATTCACTTCTATATCTTATAGCCCTTTCCAAGGCAACAAATGAAGTGACTGCAGTTAAAAAGCAATCTGAAGGCCTTAAAAGAGAATATGATCGCCTTATGAAAGAACATGAACGGCTGCAGGTAGGTGGTTGTGGTTCACTGCATGAGCAGAATGTTCTGAAATTGTACTAACAAAATTACACAAGTTGGATGTTTCTTTTCCAAGAGCAAGAGAATTTATCAAACCCTTCAGTATATGTTACAATGGAAATTACTCCCTGAAGGTAATAAAAATACCTAGTAGAATTCTGCCTTCTTGCAGGAATCTTATGGCAAAGTTGGGTAGTATTTTTCTGAGGTAAGGAAAGGTGGCATCATCAGATTTCTAGGTTGATGTGCTGTAGCTTGGGGGCTGAGTTCAGGATTCATGTGAAGTCCTTCACTCAAGGACTGAGCCTGAAAGCTTCAAGAAGGTAATGGAAATTACAGTGAGAGGGAGGGTTTGGGGTTAGTTTTTGTTTTATGGTTTTAAACATTCCTCTATGATGTTTGCAATCCAAATGCTGCAGCATTGTTAATGCTCAAGAACCAGGAAGCAAGAGACTACAAACAGGTCAATCTAAACATTCTGTTCAAACTAAGTGATGTGCAAGATGTTAACAGGCAGCCTAACTGGCAAAAGCTGAATAACACTTTAAAAAATCATTTCATGGATTTTTATTGGGCTTAAGGGTTCAGAGGCATTGAAATACTATAAAAACATAGTTAGGGCTGGTAGCACTGCCTGTTAAGATTGCCAGACCCTTCCCATGTAAGACCCTATTTTCAGTTGATTAAAAATTGTCAAACTTTAATTATATGGGATGAAATTTTCCATTCCAGGTGTCTGCCTCGGGATCAATTTTTTTCTTAAAGTTTTTCAGCCAAAATTGTTCAGCTGTTTCCAAGAACAAAGTTGTGGAAAATACATTGTTTTACGGTATTAACAAAATTCTGGTGAGCTTTTCTTTGAGACGCTCTAGTGCCCCTGTGCTTTGGAGCAGTAACTGGAAATTTGGCAGCCGATGGCCTTTGTGTCAGGAATGTACCTGTGCTGTTGGGAAAAATTGGTGCAAATTTTACTAAATTACAAACTATTTAAATATTTAAAAAATATTCACATGACAGCTAAAACATCTGAAGATTCTGTCTTTCCTGAGCATGCTCCAGCCCCTCGGAGAACCTGTACTGACTAGACTATGCATATGCAACCCCCAGAGTGACTGAATATATTCCAGCCCAGAGCTTTAGGGCAGAAGCTGGATTTTCTCTGTAATTGCAGCTCCGTGCTGCCTCAGGCTGGGCACTAGAACTGAATACAGGGAGCTAGTGTCTCCTGTGCCGTCAGTGGCACGCAGACCCAGAAACAGTTTTGCTGCTGCACAGGGAGCATGAAGAGGAAGCTACTTGACTTAAAATACAGAGAGGACAAGAGCAGCAAAAAGGAGTGGGGGAGGGAGGGAAAGGAGTAGAGTGGTGCAAGGTATCTGATAAAACTGAGGGTGGGGAGAGAGAAAATGATGAAGCTGGGGAGACTGGTTGGGCAATAAGACTGAGTAAGGAGAGGAGACTGGGGGCCTGTCCCCACTTATCAGGGAATCGATGCACAGCGATTGATCCACTGGCGGTCGATTTAGCAGGTCTAGTGAAGTCCCACTAAATTGACCACCGATAGCTCTCCTGTCGACTCCGGTACTCCACTGGAACAAGAAGCATAAAGTAAGACGACTGGAAAGTTTCTCCCATCAACCCCACGTGGTGTGGACATCGTACTAAGTCGACCTAAGGTACATCAACTCCAGCTACATTATTCACATAGCTGGAATTGCATAACTTGGGTCAATTTAGCCCTGTAGTGTAGACCTGCCCTAGGATTTGGATGGGGAGATAGCAGGGGGAGGCTGAACTAGGAGACTGGGATGAGAAGCCTGAGAAGTGGAGAGTTGGACTTGGACAAGGAGCCCAGGGGTGGGAAAGAGACAGGATTGTGACACGTTGAAGAGGATGAGGCTGAAGGAGTCAAGTTTGGGGAGGGGGGCAGGAGAGAACAGGCAGAAAAGTCTTAATGCTCCCTACAGTATAGTCTCTTCCAAAGCCAAGAATGGAAACCAAGATTCCTGAGTCTCACCATTCCTCTGTCATCAGCAATATCTGTGAACGCCCCTGGCAAAGTGTGTGTCTCATTCCCCCACACTCATGCTGATCCACATTGAGGATGACATCCTAGTACTCCTATCAGTTACTCCATTAGCTCAAGTGACAGAGATGTGTGTGGTGGATCTAAAGGTTCCAACCCTGCTGATGAACCATGTGGGTGTCCATATGATGCCACATGGTGGAATTTGTTTTTGGTTGTCCTTTTTTTAAAAAAAAAAAAAGGAAAGAAATTGCACGCACAAACACAACTGTTAAAAGAACATATTGAATGAGGATAAAAGCAAAATATCAAATAGGTGCACATTGACTGTCCATCCTGAGCACTGGCTCTTTGGAAGAAATAGTAGATGTGATCATGTAAGGAAACCCCATGTCATAATGTGCATGCACACAAGGGAGCCAAATTAAGGTTGCACAGGCAACCTTAATTCTGTTGTTCCTAACTTTTTGAGTGTTTGACTTTGCAACCTTATTGTTACTTTAATATAGTTTTTTTGTGTACAAGATTGCTTTTCGCCTCTCCCCTCACCTCTCCTTCAACTAAGCATTGAGCATATTTGCCTCTTTTCTTCCTCCCGGCTCAGGACAAGTAATACCTTATTAGTTCTATATTAACATATACTCACTCTGAGAAAGATATGGTCATATACAATTTCACAGACATTGCTAACTCACGTGAACCCCTGCCAATACTCAGCCTTGACCTAAAAAAAAATCAAACTCTTAAGTTCTGAGAAGCTGAGAGAATTCTGCAACTATTCTAAAGTACAGCTTCAGTTAGAGAAGTAACTCTGTAAAATGTCACCACCCACATTAGCGCCCTCTAGGTCCATCATGTATGTTTACTGGAGAAAACGTCATTTTGTTTCTGTTAATTGTATTAAGCAACTTGTTTGTGCCACTGGAACTAGACTCCAGCAGTGCTGTACTGGAGAGAGCAGAATTCTATTGACTCCTACATCAACAAAATTGCCCACCAAGTTCTAAGTGTAGAATCTTCATTATGGGTGGTGATGTAGCCTCCAGAAAGAATACAGATGGCTTTCAGGAAGAGATTGCAGTCTATTGTGGGGTTTTGTTTTGCTGTTTATAAACCTTTGATTTGCTAAATGAACAAACTTTATTTCTCAAAATGAAGAGAATATGGAACTCCACATGTAGTTTTGGTGTTTTTGGTCACTTTTGACAATTGCTGCACTTAAGCTAAAATCTCTATGGGCTTGTCTTCACTACCAGGGTAAGTCAACCTAAGTTACATTACTCCATGTACGTGAATAATGTAGCTGGAGTTGATGTAGCTTAGGTTGACTTATCCTGGTGTCTTCACTGCGCTGCATTGATGGGAGATGCTCTCCAGTCGATTTACCTTACTCTTCTTGGAGGGGTCGACCGGAGAGCGCTCAGCCATCGATTTAGCAGGTCTTCACTAGACCCGCTAAATTGACACCCACTACATCGATTGCAGCAGCATCAATCTCCCTAATAGTGAAGACAAGCCCTTTCTTATATATAGGAAATCAACATGAGTGTTGAGGAAGACAGACTTTTCCCCTCAACCCAGAAGCCAGACCCCAACCACCTACATAGCTGCATCCATACTGCAGCTTATGAGCTGTAGCAGGAGTGGCCAAACTGCAGCTCGTGAGCCGCATGTGGCTCTTTTACAGTTAAAGTGCAGCTCGCAGAGCCCCCCCCCCCTTGCCCCCCATCCTCTGCCTACCAGACTGGGGTTAGGAGGAACTCAGGGCTTCTGCCCTGCAGCAGGGTGTGGGGCTTGGGGCTGCTTCTGCACAGCAGGGAGGGGTTCTCGGGGTTTCAGCCTCACGGGGCGCGCCTGCCAGGGCTTAGGACTTCAGCAGGAGCAGGGTTGAATCCCCAAGCCCCAGCAGACACACCCCAGTTCTCAAACTTCTGAAGATTGTCATCTCTGGCTCGGAGGGTCAGTGAGTTTGGCCACCCCTGAGCTATAGTAATAGCTGCAGCCTACTGGCCTTTTGCGGCGTATGGTTGTAGTTAGTAGGTCTGTACAGTGTACTGGCTAAATCTCCTGGCCAGCTCGCCCACCCACAACCCCTCCCGAAGTCCCTGTGGAGAGAACTCCAGGGATCTTAGCTCTGGGATGTGAAGTCCAACTGTGCCATTCCTCATCTTCTTGGTTCTCCTCATGCAGTAGAACCATAGTGTTTCTGATGCATTCTGAACTTGTGTGGCCACAGAGAGAGCCCAGTATCTCTTGTCCTTTCAGGATTTAACATTAGGATATTCATCCTGAGACATCAGTTACTAATCTTGCCAAATGCAAAGATTGTTCATTTGCTTCTTTCTGACATGTCTGTCTCTTTGTTTGCAGGACCTCCTAGATGAAGAGGAGGATAAGAAAGACCTGTAGAAGCAATTCAGGAAAGACTGCTTAGATATAACTGCATCAGTGTGAAGTCTCTTGTTCTTCTCTTTAACCTCCTGAAGTAGATGGCACAAGGTTTGATTTTCTTAAGAAAATCAAATGCACTGTAGTTCACTACTCAGATTCTACTTATCGCTCTTGGTTGCCAAATATATTCCGTGTTGCAATGAGAATACTAAGTGATATAAGGGATATGCCTTGAAGTTCATATTTCAGTTCTTGTGAGGAAAAATGTAAGCATATAATGGAAATTTTCCATCTGCACTAAAAACTCAGATGATCTCTATCCTTTTGCCCTCAAAAATGGTAAAAGGATGATGCACAATAACACCAATTGCTTGTAACATATGAGTGGTTTTGTAAATCACACTAAACCATGAAAACATGGTGACTTTAACCCTTTTTTGCCAGCAGTCCTATGAAATTTGATTACTTATGGGTTAAATAAGGCTAAATATTCTTCATTTTCCATTCTATTTATGTAGAAGGATTTGATTGACAATCAGTAAAAATATGGAAGTTAGATTTCTAAATCCACCTCACACTAGTTTGTTTTTTTCCCATTGTGCCACACAGATGGGTGTGTTTCACAATTATCCATTTTGCATGCCTTTGGGTTGTTATTTTGGAGTACTTCAGAATTTTTTGTCATAAAAAATAGTATTGGTGGGGTTTTTATTGTTCCCTGATTCATTTGTACAAGGATTTAAATCTATTGTTTACTTTGTGTGTGTGTGTGCGTGCCGCTGTGCTTTCTTGCTTTGCAAAGTGTAAAATTCTTTAAAGAACGTTCATGTATAATTTACTTATACTGATGAAAAGCAGTTCATGGTTTAAGGAGTAATTCTACAATACCTCAAATTAAATATACATTATCTGTTCTTTTGCATCTGACAGCTAAATTGAGTAATTTTTTCATTAGTGATTCAAATTTTGTACTTAAAAGTTGGATATGATGATTATATTAAAGGGATTGTTTAAGCTTATGAGTTTCAGTGTGTTTGTGGAAAATGTCCATTTTATCTGATAAACTGTCTCTATTAAAACCTGAAAATCAGAGTTTATAATTACCCACATGAAGAACAAAACAACATTTTCATAACATTACTATTTCACTTGCCTTGTCCAATAAATATGTATGTTTGATGCTGATAATAGTGTTTTTAAATTAATACAGACCAGAGGGTTCAAAAATTAATGTTAATCCAAAAGTTCAGAACAGACCATCTGAACACAACATGTCATACAAGCAAGTATGTGCTCAGCAAAGTTATTCAGCCTAGCAGGGAAGTTAGTGGCATATGCTTGGGGGGGTAGGAGGAATTTTTTTTCTATATAGAAATTTAAAACATTTTTTGAAATTCAGGCAAAAAATGAAAATGAAAATATATCCTAGAATCATAGAATATCAGGGTTGGAAGGGACCTCAGGAGGTCATCTAGTCCAACCCCCTGCTCAGAACAGGACCAATCCCCAACTAAATCATCCCAGCCAGGGCTTTGTCAAGCCTGACCTTAAAAACTTCTAAGGAAGGAGATTCCACCACCTCCCTAGGTAACGCATTCCAGTGTTTCACCACCCTCCTAGTGAAAAAGTTTTTCCTAATATCCAACCTAAATCTCCCCCACTGCAACTTGAGAACATTACTCCTTGTCCTGTCATCCGCTATCACTGAGAATAGTCTAGATCCATCCTCTTTGGAACCACCTTTCAGGTAGTTGAAAGCAGCTTTCAAATCCCCCCCCCCCCCGCATTCTTCTCTTCTGCAGACTAAATAATCCCAGTTCCCTCAGCCTCTCCTCATAAGTCATGTGTTCCAGTCCCCTATTCATTTTTGTTGCCCTCCGCTGGATGTTTTCCAATTTTTCCACATCTTTCTTCTAATGTGGGGCCCAAAACTGGACACAGTACTCCAGATGAGGCCTCACCAATGTCGAATAGAGGGGAACGATCACATCCCTCGATCTGCTGGCAATGCCCCTACTTATACATCCCAAAATGCCATTGGCCTTCTTGCTGCAAGGACACACTTTTGACTCATATCCAGCTTCTCGTCCACTGTAACCCCTAGGTCCTTTTCTGCAGAACTGCTGCCTAGCCGTTCAGTCCCTAGTCTGTAGCGGTGCCTGGGATTCTTCCGTCCTAAGTGCAGGACTCTGCACTTGTCCTTGTTGAACCTCATCAGATTTCTTTGTTTGTTGAGTGTTTTTTCTGATAAAATTTTAGAAAGTAAGGCCCCAATCTTGCAAGATAATCTAGAGGGAATTGGGGCTCTGTGCAGCCACAACGGTCAATCCATGCAGCTCAACTTTTAGGATTAGAGCCTAAAACTTTTATGGCTCCAACTAAATGCTTTTATGTTATCAGCTTGTCTATACAGTAAATATGGCTTGGACACAACCTTAATATTAACATACAAAAACCTACATTTCAAAGAACCTTAAAAGTATAAAATCAAGTACCTAACAGTTTGAAAATACCAGAATTTACCATTGCCCGTGTACAGTACCTATTTTTCCCTACTCTCATTTTCAGAAACAACTGAACAAAAACAGCTGAAATTAAAAAAATGCCTAAAGCAGACACCCAGATTTAAAATCTTTAAAAAGTTTGGCAAAAACATAAGGAACTGAAAACTGGTGCTTATGAAAGTGTTAGAAACATAAGTAGTTAAAGTTCCCTGTCTGCTCCACCTGAAATAGTACCTAGCATTGTGAGGGATCCCAAAGTTTTGACATGCTATAGAAAGGAATAAAGTACTCTTGCAGTGAAATGCAACTGTAATTTAGATTAACAGTGCAGAGCAACTCTGCACTACCATTTAGGTTAGAATTCTTAGAATATCGTTTGTTTAAGGTGAAGAGGAGAGTGGGACCATTGTATGTCCAATTTTATATACAGACACAGACTGGCTGTAAATCATTCTCTTTAAAAGTTTTATAATTACATAAACTTGCCCCTCAGCCTAGCAATTATATACTGGCTGACATAGGAATACTTGTAGAAGCCAGTCTTGAAAAGAACTGGAGGAGAACAGGACAGTAGCCATACTTATCAGTATAGGGAACGTGTTTCAGTAAATGCAGATTTTAAGCAACCCCTAATTTTCAGACTCTCTACTTTGCCTCCATCTCTTGTTTCTGTCTTAAAGATATTCCATTAATGGTACTTTATCAAAATGCATGACAGTCAGATCTGTTAGATTCCAGCCTTCATGTTAAGTCATTGTGACAACTGGGTTCAAAAAGGAATTAGGTCAATTCATGGAGAATAGGGCCATCAATGGCTATTAGCCAAGATGCTCAGGGGTGAACCCCTGATCCAGCTATCGCGGAACCTCCAACTGCCAGAGGCTGGGACTGGACAAGGGATGGATCAGTTCAGTTCTGTTCATTCCTGTTGAAGTATCTGGCATTGGCCGCAGTTAGAGACCCCATACTGGGGTAGCTGGACCATTGGTCCGACTGAGTCTAGCTGTTCTTTGCTCATTAAGCATTGCTCACAAGTATTTGTTTTCATATTACATCTGATGCTTATTAACCTTTGAACTCAAGTGTTCCACACTTGCCATATTATTTGTCTACATAAAGTTAAAGCAATTTTCCATGCTTTCAAAATATAACCACGCTTATTTGGAAAGAGGGTTAAAAGCACATTACAAATATTATAGCAGGTTTACAAATGCCAGTGTTTGCTAAATCTTATTTTTAAAAAACATTTTACAACTGCTTCACATTGGGTTTTTTTGCACTTTGGGGAAAAAGTACTCTGTTCGGTTATCTCACAATACCTATAGCCTGCAGGACTGTGGCCATCAGTAGAAATATTAGTGATATTCAAAATTAAAGTCCCAATTTAGCAATGTAGACAAAGAATGGAAGAACCCAAATTGACAAATATTTGCAAGGTCTTGATCCTGTGAGAGAAGCTCAGATGCTCCTCACAGATTCTCTGTTTGGTACTTTATAGTTAAACTAGTACATGCTGACATGGATTGAGTCAAAATTGCTTCCTGATCTCAGATTTAGCAATCAGTTTAACCCTGTGCATGTTAACAGAAATCACTCTGGGAAAATTTGAGTCCAAAGTGGGCAAGATAGATTCTGCTCTAATAATACGTAAGCACTCTGTTACACCATCAAAGCGTTTTGAACATAGGGCCAAACATTTACTGATGGCTGCATGGGTGTGTGATGGGAAAAGGAGGGAAAAAAAGCTTCCCCTGCTTTTGTGTCCCTCATGCTGGAGCCCTGCACAATGGCAGATGATAGGGACTTACTGCCCCCTCCACTGGTGCATGTCACTCCCAAAGGGACAGAAAAGAGGCAGGGTTATGTTGCTCCCTCCTGCGTGCACTTTTTAGCGTAACTGAATGGACACAAAGGAGGGGGATGACACATTGCTCCCCCCAAAGGCTGGTGTCTCTGCATGCCTGGGAGTTCCAGGAGTATACACCCCCAAACCCACTGGCTTGCTCACCTCCACTCCCCTAATGGTCCTGGTGTGTTAGCAGCACCAAGGTCTTATACCAGGGGTGGCCAACCTGAGCCTGAGAAGGAGCCAAAATTTACCAATGTACATTCCCAAAGAGCCACTGTAACATACTATCAGCTCCCCGGCTCCCAGCCTCTTCCGCCCACCAGCAGACCCGCTGATCAGCGTCTCCCTCCCTGCACCTCCCAATCAGCTGTTTCCTGGCGTGCAGGAGGCTCTGCCGGGGGAGGAGCCAGGGCATGGCCGGCTCAGGGGAGGGGGCGGGAAGGGATGGAGTCGGAGCAGGGCCTCTGGCAGAGCCAGGGGTCTAGCAGTGAGCACCCCCCCCCCTGCACATTGGAACATTGGCACCTATAGCTCCAGACCCAGAGTCGGTGCCTATACAAGGAGCCGCATATTAACTTCTGAAGAGCCACATGTGGATCGGAGCCACAGGTTGGCCGCCCCTGGCTTATTCACATACTAGCTTCTCAAAGTCTTGAACGTTAGACTTGGCAGGAACTCCACAGCTGGAGAAACTGGGTAATAAGTTGAGGGACAGGGAGAGCTAACTCCAGGAATTCCCTGGCATGCAAGGGTCCTAGCCTTTAGGGGAACTCCATGAGTTCCCCCCTTTGTCTCCTTTCAGCTCTGCTAACCAGTGCTGGGGGGAACATGACCCTGCGTCTTTCCCATCCCGTTAGGAGTGACGTGCACCCCTGGGTGCTAGGCAGGGCCGGTAAATCCCTATCACCTGCCACTGTGCAGAGCTCCAGCATGAGGGTCACTAAAACAGGGGAGGCTTTTTTTTTTTTTTTTTTTTTTTTTTTTACTTTTCCCACCAGGGACCCAAGCAGCAGCCAGGAAATGTGTGGCCCTATGTTCAAAATACTGTGAAGGCGTATCACAAAGTGCAAAGTATTGGGGGGCGGGGGGGAAAGGATGTATCTTGATCTAACACTCCGTTCCTAAACTTCCCTGGGGTAGTGCCACTCGGCGCCACTCCCAGTGCAGAGCTGCATCTAAGAGACAGGACTAAGCGCTGAATGATTAGAAATGCCGTATGAAAGGAATCCCTTTCCAGTGCACACGTACCACTTTTACCACTTGTATCCCTTTTGTTTCATTACCCATAACTTAGTCACTAGGCGTTAACAAACCGAACGAGAACCTAACAATCTTCTAACTAAGGAACAGTAACGGAAAGTTAAACAAAACAAAAAAAATAAAGAAGAGGGTTTGAAAGGGAAGTTATGTAGGTTTCAAGTAACAAACGAAAACCCCCTCCCAGCTGCCAGCGGTAGGTGCCACGCTTGATAGAAGGTGCTCTGTGAAGCGGAGGAAGGAAGGAAGGTCCTCACGTGTGCCAGGTTTCATCATTCACCTCCTCCATATTCGCCTACCTCAGTCTGGGGGAGGGGGAGAGGATCATTTTGAATTAGGGTGGCGTTTTTTGTTTTGTATTTTTCATTCCTCAACTCATTTTTTTCAAATACTTTTATTTGCAACACAGGTGGGGTTTTATTTTTCACATCTACTGTCCTCAATCTCACTGTCCCTTCAATGTGCGATCCTGCAAAGTTCAGAGCATCTCCTCAAGACGTTTGAACACCGTGGACAATCAGGGCTAAATTAATTCCTGGTTTATACCTCATGCACATTTCCGCGAAATCCCTGGGGTTGCTTGGGCTGTGGATCAGGGCTGAATTAGTCTCCCTATGATTTTGGCCCTAATTAATGTTAGCTCAGGTGAGTCTTCCCGATTCTTCTCCAAAATTCTTCCAGTGTTACAGGACATCCTTAACTAAATCAGGTTTCAGAGTAACAGCCGTGTTCGTCTGTATTCGCAAAAAGAAAAGGAGTACTTGTGGCACCTTAGAGACGAACCAATTTATTTGAGCATAAGCTTTCCTGAGCTACAGCGCACTTCATCCGATGCATCCGATGAAGTGAGCTGTAGCTCAGGAAAGCTTATGTTCAAATAAATTGGTTAGTCTCTAAGGTGCCACAAGTACTCCTTTTTCTTTTAACTAAATCAGTGGCTTTGATACCATCCTCTGCTGAGATCCCAGTTACGTAGATATCAAAGAACGCTCTCAGTTTCGTGGGTATTTGGATGAGATCGTACACAACATACAGTGACAAAAATTGAGCTTATGTAGGATGGTATAAACTAAGGAAATCTGTGTTGTTTTTAATGATTATTCCAGTTCCTATTACTATAACCAGAGGGGTAGCCCTGTTAGTCTGTAGCCACAAAAACAACGAGGAGTCCGGTAGCACCTTAATGACTAAGGTTTATTTGAGCATAAGCTTTCCTGGGTAAAAAAGGGTGCCACCCGACTCCTCGTTATTACTATAACCGTCATTTAATAATTCACCTGGAGTCCAGTACGCTTTATGTGATCACTAAATCTGCATGGCCCTCATTCTAGCACCTAAAAAGATTAATAATTGTGTTTGACCGCGGTAGCTTATTGAAGTGAACCTTTAAATCTGTTTTCGTTCTACTTCATTTTTTATCATGAGTGGTTTCTAAGTCTACTCAGAAAGTCTTTGACCGCACGTGGTGTTCCTATATCCTTTTAGTAAATAATGTTAAACTGACTCGAATTGCAATTCTGTATTTCACGGTCCATTATTCCATTCTGGAAGCTGTATCAAATTCACCAGACCAGTTCCCCTTAAAAAGTTAAAAGCTACTGCAAGTGTCCAGGGAAAGGACTCCTTAGTTATATCGCATTGACTGTTATCCAGATTCTTGTGTGTGGTTATTGTCCCTAGCGATATGTGACACACGCTTTGGAAGCTGACTGCTTCAGTCACATGCTTAAAATCTTTGCTGAGTCGGGGCCTCAGGCTGCAGATGAGGGAGCTGCTGGTATGGCTGGCAATACTCAGCACCACGGAGAAGGCGTGCAGGGATAGGAGTGCGGATGGGAGCATGGGAAGAGCACAAGATATGGACTGTAGATGAACTCATTACCTCCCTCCCCGCCACAGGGCTCTAGGCTACGGGGTTTTGTTGGTGGCCTGTGATATACAGAAGGTCAGCCCAGCTGATCTGGAGGTCCCTTCTGACCTTAAATACTATGACTATACAGGCCCAGCTTCGGCTGGCATAAGCCCTCTTGCCTAGGCTGTACAGCCACCGTTCACGCCATGCATCTCCTCCCCCAGCAGCAGGGCTCTGGCTCCACAAGTGCTCTGAGCTGGGCACTGGATCTACGTTTATATTCACTGCTCCTTCCTGCCGATGTGGCTTCTGTGGCAGCTGGCGCGTGCCGCTGACACCAGCGTATGGGCTAATCTGCTCGGGGCGATACACCCACCGGCTTGCTGACCTCGAGACCCCTAATGGTCCTGGTAGGCGGGCGGCACCGAGCGCTTATGCAGTTGCTAGATTCCCAAAGCCTTGAACACTGGACTTGGCAGGAACGCCACAGCTGGGGAATAGACTAGGGGGTGTTTTTTAAGATGAGCGACCCCGGGAGCGGCTAACCGAGCCGTCCCCCCCCCGCCCCCGCCCACTTTGGCGGCCACGGGGCAGTGTTTAGCCCACTGTGTATATGCAGCATGTGTGACTCCGACAACCGGGCCGGGAGCCCTTACACTGCCCAGCAAGGGAAGGTGAGTGTAGGCGAGGGGCGAACAAGGACACACCGGGGACACGTCGAAGCGGCGCAGGGAATTGCTTACTAGAGGCAGTCCCTGGAGTAGCTGCCACCCCCTGGCTGTGCGGATGGGGAGACAGAGGATGCAGTAGACAGACAGACAGAGAGACAGGCAGACAGCTCCCTCCTTCTAGGTGTAGGTTTCCCCATTTCCCAGCTAATTCACTAATAGGAATAACCCGATGCCCTCAGCTTCCCCCTCCCCTGCATGCGGGATGTCCCGGGTGGGCTGCTGGCAGCGCAGGCCGGGAGCTCCCCACGGTGAGCAGCTTGTCCTTGAGGCCTCTCGCTCCATCCCCCGTGCCCTGGAGTGGGAGGATGCCAGTGGAAGCAGCAGGGTCCGGGGCAGGGCTTGCGAAGGGGAGAAGGGGGAGGGCAGGCGGATCCTCGTTCAGGCTGGAGCCGGGTGTCTCTGTTTCCCCATAAATAAAGAGTCTTGCGGCGGCTGGCCCTATAAATGCTGCGTCTGGGCCGGCTGCCCTGCCCAGTGCTGGGGCTTAGGAGCCGGTGCAGGTGCGGCCCGCAGCGGCTGCCCTCAGCCCAGGGACACCGGGCTCAGTGAGCTGGGAGCCCGAGGGCCAGCGGGAAGAGGGGGGATCCTGGCCTGGGGCTCTGCGGTTCCTGCGGCTGGTGATTTCAGGACCCGGACAGCGCTGGGCTGGGCAGGGGCTCTACGGGCGGCAGGGCTTGGGGTGACTGGGCAGTGGGGTGCAGCGTGACTCGCTCGCTGGGCTCACGGTGCGCTCCCGGGGGGGGGGGGGGAGCTCCGTACTAGAAGGCGCAGGGGGCTCGCTGTTCTCCTGGGTTCGCAGGGAGGGCTCCCTCGCGATGCAGGGGGCTCGTCACTGGGTGCAGGCTGAGCTCTTTCGCAGTGCGCGCTCGCTGGACGCCGGGCGCTCGGTGGGCGCAGGCTGCGCTCAGGAGGGCGCTCTGGTGCCGGGCTGGGTGGGTGGCGGGCTGCGCGAAGCCCGGCAGGTGGGTCCCCGGGGTGGCCGCGGGCGGCGCTGATGGTGCTCCGCTCTCTCCCGCGCAGGCAGGGCCATGGCAGCAGGCGGCCGGCAGGCCGGGCCCATGCCGGACCTGGGCCGCTACGTGGTGGCCCGGCCCATATACAGCGAGCCGGCCTTTGAGGAGGAGAACAAGAAGAGAGCGCACCTGCAGCCGACCCTGCGCGAGCGAGTCCAGGGAGCCTGCAGGTGAGAGCAGGACCGACGGCCAGGGGAGCCGGGGAGCTGGGCCCCGGGAGTGGGGAGGGAGGGGACCCAGTGCGGGCAGGGAGTCCCGCGGAGACTTTGGGGAGCGCGGGGGCACCTGCCTGGCGGCCCAGGCTGTGTCTGGGCAGCACTAAGGGGGCGCGGGGGTCCGCGGAGCCGAGCGACTGTCTGGGAGCGGAGGAGCAGAGGGAAAGGAGGCGAAAGGCTCGGCTGCTCCCGGGCAGCCCCAGCGCCTGGCGCGGGTCGTGTCGCCCGGGCTGGGGACACAGATCCAGGGCCGCCCTGGGAGTGATCGGCGGCGGGACTGACATCGCTCTGAGCTCCCGGCGTGTGCGAAGCGCAAGCCCAGGTACAACAGACTCCAGCCTGGCCCTGCTGCGCACTTCGTTCGGTGTCTGCTAGTCTCCGAGCTGGGAGATCAGCTCTGTCCAGAACAGGGGGAGTTTTCACGCGTGCTTGGCTCTCTCCCCTTCCCTGCTTCACTGATTCCTTCTTCTCCTTCCATTGTTTTTGTGACCAGTTGAAATCTTGAGTTTTATTTGACGTAAACCACGCAAGTAACATTTAGGTGGTTTCCGTCTTGTTAAAACGCCAGATTCAGCGCTGTGTAAATCCAGAGTGACTCTGTCGAAGTCAATGCAGGCGCTCAGATATCATGGGAACGGGTGCAGAATCTAAATAGAACGGAGTCGAATTTGGCCCAGCACTGTCCTTATTAGAAGATACATTTAGGACTGCCGCGTCTAGCCTCTGGAGTTCCTTTGATTGCATAGAGTTGCTCAACCATTATTCTTTGTTCCTCGAAGTCATCTTGGCCTTACCTATAAAATGTTGCAATTACAATTTGATTGCATTTTATAGTCCGAGGCAGACGGAATCCTTTTTCTTTCGAGAGTAGTCGTTTATACACACAAACAATCATATCACAGGATCAGAATAAACTGGATCCAACTGAAGAGTCAACTTTCCATCTTGTAGCAAAAAAAATTGATCAAAAACAAAATTACTGCTAAAAACACATATTGCTCTGCCTGAAACGAACTGAGTAATAAGAAAATAGCCTAAAATAATGTAAACATTGATAATCCTTCCTTCTTTTAACATTCAGGGGCATATAGGGACACCTTTACTCATGGTGAGTAGCATTTTACTCCTCAGGTAATACTTTGATACCAATGGGACTACACACAGAGGAAGGTACTAGCCAGCATGAGTGAGAATGACAGACTCCGACCCTCTGAGAATAATCCAATATTTTGTTTGGAAAGGTGACCGACCCATTCAAAATTATTTTCAAAGTAGATCATGTTTTTATTTTTAGAAACATGAACAAAAAACTAAATGCTGTGGTAACTCACCCATTGATACAAAATCTCTGTTGAGAAAGTCCACTTTGGTTACTATGCATCACCAAATACCAACTATTGGTTTTGCAAATGAAATATTTTAAATGTTATGATGGGTGAAACTTGCTGGCCACTGTCACCATTTTCAGTCGTAAATGCTAAGCATTATGGACAAAACCTGGGGTAACTCTTAACTTGAGAGCAAAATTTGGCACTATAAAATCAGTAAATTGTAAACAGCATTCAGACAATTTCTACAAAATATTACCAATCTTCTTTTGGCTAAATATCACCTACTGAGATCTCTTTGTAGGATTTTTTTTTCCACTTTCCAGTTATGATTTCACAGGGGTAGGTTGACAATTTAATTATCTGGAGGTTGTTGTTTTTTTGGCAGCTGTTCAAGAAAAAAGGCCTTTCAGATAACCAAGTCCTTTCTCCCCATCCTGGAATGGCTACCTAAGTACAGAGTAAAGGAATGGATAGTTAGTGATATCATCTCTGGTGTCAGTACGGGGCTTGTAGCTACTTTACAAGGTAAGGTCCAGGAAGATTTTATCTGTTATTAAGGAGAAACTGGATGTACTATATTGGCATTCCCATAACTATGTCTGACCCTTTCTAATCAGGTTTCAGAGTAGCAGCCGTGTTAGTCTGTATTCACAAAAAGAAAAGGAGGACTTGTGGCACCTTAGAAACTAATCAATTTATTTGAGCATAAGTTTTCGTGAGCATCCGATGAAGTGAGCTGTAGCTCACGAAAGCTTATGCTCAAATAAATTGGCTAGTCTCTAAGGTGCCACAAGTCCTCCTTTTCTCCTTTCTAATCAGTGCTTCAGTGTTAACCATGATTAAAATCCATGAGGACTAATGTTATTTTATATTGCATACAAATTAATATTTCATAATAAATCACTGATTTCCTTAATTTAGCCTACTTTTTCTGTTTATGCAATACGGGCTAGCAGATTGCAATTTCCTTGAAGTTGTTATTCAATTATATTTGACCAGTATCTTTTTGATTTTTTTTAACTCTATGGACCTAAGGTGAACATTTAAAAATTGAATTGTGTTACTCAGTTATTTGTGATTGGTCAGATAAGTCACTAGTATTATTTCTGTTCCCCAATTGGCTCAGCGCCCCAAACACTTGTCTATCCAAATGTAAACTCATGAATACAACTTTCTGTTAACATTTGTGCCAGTAAAGCTTGATTGCTCAAATGTTTGTAATAAACTAAAACAAAAGGGGTATGAACCTGGCCAAACTTTAAAAATCGGAATGGATATTCACAGAACATAGTTTGCAATGTTCAGCTAGTTTTGTTTAATACATTTATTAATGATAGAGAAAGTAGATAAACAGAGAGGTGGTGATGTATACATACAGATGACTAAGCATTAGTTAGATTAATCATGACTAGGCAGTTGTGAAGAACACCAGAAGGAGGTAAGTAAGAGCCCCATTCTCATCCCTGGATCTTCTGATACTGGCCACTTTCAAAGACAGGACTAGATGGGCTACTGGTCTGTTCCAGTATAGTAATTCTTTTGGGCTAGATTGTCCCTTCATCTAGACCTGCATGCAAATCTCCCCCATCCTGTGCAGATGATAAGGTCAGCTGCCTTCACAGCTCTGTTGCCCCCCTTCTGCCCCTCAGTGGGTCGAGTATCTGTGTATTACAGCTGCACCTAATGGCCCCAAACAAGATTAGGGTCTGATAGTGGCAGACATTATATAACCATAGACAGAAACACTCCCTGCCCCCAAAAGCTTGCCATTTAAATAGGCTAGCTGGACAAAGGTTGGGAGAAAGGAAGTAGAATCAGCCCCATTTTACAGCTAGAGAACTGAGACACAGATAATATGAGATGACTTGCCTAAGGTCACACAGGAACTGTATGGCAGAGCTGGAAAAATCTTCTCATAACCGGCCAGGCAGTAGCAGTGCTTTAATTACAAGAACATTCTCCCCCCCCCCCCTCTCTCTCACACACACACACACAAACTTCTTAAAGTTAGAATCCAGCAATACAATTTATTTTAAAATATACTGTTTAAATACATTTTTGGACTCACATGCTTCCTTCTGGCACAAATGTGCATAGAGATTAGTTAATACAAAAATTCTGTGGCTTGGTTAGAGCTACATACTCTTCATATAATCCCCAGCCCTAGCTGGTTGGGTTCATAGTAGCCAGGAGGTGGAACAAAAAAACGGAGCCAAAAAATTAAGCAGATGCCAGGGATCCCCAGGTGCCTTGGTCCCCAAACCAGACAGATTCCATGATTCTTCATGTGTGCTGCTCTTCAGCCTTCCCACCAGACTGTTATTTGTCCTGAAGTCCTGGTAGCACTTTGTGGTACCTCTGAGAGGGGACTCACAGACTCTGTAGTGGCAGTTAGTGCTGCCTGAAACAGCATTAAATTTCTGCACATTTTGCTGGGGATGCTTCACTGTTCTAGGGGTGGGAAGGGTTATAACACTTCTCCACATCTCCTTATTTCTCCTGCCACTTTATCAATGTAGCTGATAGGTCAAACAGATATGCAGAGGAAGGCAACGTGGCTATACATGGAAAAGCATCTTGCAAAGCTGCTTTTCTGCTCTTCGGGGCCCCATCATAGCCGTTGTTACTAATTGGTCATTTTATTGGTAAGGAGCAAAATTTTCAAATGTGGGTGCCTACGGTTAGACATCTACATCCATATTTAGATATCTAAATAAAAATGGCCTGATTTTCAGAGGTGATGAGTAAATGGGCATCCATGTTTGAAAATTCCAGCCATAATTGAGACTTTTTTGGCACAAATTTACCCATGGAAAGGTAGATCAGTTGCTTTCACTTGCAAAGTTCCCTTGTCTGAATCTCGCAGAGCCCTTAAAATTTGTTCCTGTATTTTGTGAAAACAAAAATGGCTGATGTAACACTTAATACTTACACCGGTAACTACCTGGTTGGCTCTCTCAAAAATGTTGAGGCACAAGTTCACAATTTGTGCCCACAACTGAATTACAGATGCAAAATGTATTTTCAAATTGTGCCTGGCTGAAAGGAAGCTGCCTTCCTGAAAATTTGACCCATTACTTGACCAGAGATTAGTCTGTTGTGAGATTTGTAACTAAAATGATGATTATATATGATTACAGGTTTGGCATTTGCTTTACTGGTTGCAGTTCCTCTTGGATATGGTCTCTACTCTGCGTTTTTTCCCCTCCTGACATATTTCTTCTTGGGAACATCAAGGCACCTCTCAGTTGGTAACTGCATCTGTTTAATATCAGTTTTAGTCAATTATCTTTTTTCCACAATGTTTATGTCTGGCATGAGTATTAATATGCAGTGTGAAGCAGTCATTTTGTTAACCATATTCACTGTATTGAGCGTTCATGTTGGCAGGTTTGTGGGGCTTAAAAAGTATTTTGGCTCCGTACAGAGGGCTATGCATAATGCTGAACTTTACTTGTTCCCATACACAGCTTTTCTGCTTACTTTGTGCTGAAGTTCATCAGTCCTGTGTTCTGCCTGGCACCAGATGGAAGCAAGACCCTGGCGGGCACAGAGAAGTGCATTCTAGATTATTTAATGAACAAGCATTTTGTCACCATAAAAATGTTTTAACTAGTTCTCTAATGCAGAACTGCTTATTTTATCTTGCAAACACTTGGATTTTGTGATGTGTGTAAAGTCATGCTTTATACTGTTCATCTTTACAGGACCGTTCCCTGTGGTCAGTTTGATGGTGGGATCTGTTGTGCTGAGCATGGCACCTGATGACAAGTTCCACATAATGAGCAGTAATGCTACAGGGCTTAACAAAACACTGATAGACACTGCGTCCCGAGATGCACAGAGAGTAGTGATTGCCAGTACCCTCACATTTCTGGTTGGAATTATACAGGTAACATAACTACCTCAAAGATTCAAATTGATGTTGCTTTTACTTTATTAAATAACTGGCAAAAATGCAGCTTGAAATAGCTTATTAGGGCTCCCTTCTCATGGTAAAACACACAGGAGGGGGGAAAGTCACCCTGAAATTTACATAGCTTTCAAATGACAGAGAATTCAATACATTTCCCGCTTCATGGCAGGAGTGCTGGAACAATTTTTATAGTGGGGGTGCTGAGAGCCACTGAACCAAATTGTAAACCCTGTATATGATCGAAACCACTTCAAGCCAGCGGGTGTGGCAGCACCCCTAGAACTCTTAGTTCCAGCACCTATGCTTCATGGGAAAAGGTTTGTGACAGCACGGCTGGGAGTGAAGTGGACAGAATCGTAGTTGAGTGCCTGCAAAAAGCCTGAGACAGCTGTAGGGAAACCAAGTTCCAACAGCATAGATCTTGGATCATAAGGAAGGAGGGCCCCTACACAGCTCTGCAGTTCTTCCTTTGTCTCCCTGGAAGGTATGCTGGTTGGTGTGAGGGAAGATGGTCCAATGATTCCTGGTCAATACACAAAGAACAAGGCATGTCTAACATAGAAAATGCATAAGTAGACACCAGATAAGGTAAAAGTGGGTGAGAATATGAACTACATAGGACACAGATGGACATCGTGGATAGGGAAGAAATCCACAGCAACTGTCATGCAAAGGAAGGAGTCCAAGGCACCATATAAATCTTGCTGTCCCGTAGTGATATACCAAAGTTGTTCTTTTGTCCACTTCCCTACTGAAGAACTTAGGAACAGATTCTGCAGCTGCTCTGTGCACAGTACTCATATTGAAATCAGCAGCTCTCAGAGTGGCTACACTATGAGGCCCTTCAAGTTTTGCTTAATAAAGTAGTTTCAGACTTTTCAGATTCACACACAGGGCCAGGTTATGTGTGATACCATTACTCACACTGAGTAGTACTTTACTCCACAGCTAACCTGATTTACTTCAGTGGGACTGCTTATGGTATAAGGTGCTAGTCAATGTGAGTAAGGATATCACAATTTGACCTGTTCTCAGCCAGCATACTGTGTGGGACTGAATCCTGAGTATTTTGTAACATCGTTGTTGCACCTTTTAACTGTTTAGCAAACTGTTATTCCCTGGTGATTTTTCCAGCTTGTGTTTGGAGCCCTACAGATTGGTTTCATTGTGAGGTACCTAGCAGATCCCCTGGTTGGAGGATTCACAACTGCAGCTGCTTTTCAAGTTTTTGTTTCACAACTGAAAATAGTCTTAAATGTTTCAACCAAAAATTATAATGGGATCCTTTCCATAATATATGTAAGTATGCCCTGCTGATTTGCTTTTGTTTCACATCCATAATCAGATTCCTCAGGCCAGTAAAAATGAGCATATGGGACAAGTAGTCCATGACCTTCTCTGAGGTTTTGTGTCTGCTTCTCTGTATGGGCTATTTTATCATTCTATTTAAGTGGCTTCAAAGTGTTTTGAATTGTCTTTTATTTTTTTCAGACCCTCATCGAAATATTTCAAAGAATTGGTACCACCAACATTGCAGATCTCATTGCTGGGCTACTGACCATTTTTGTGTGTATGGTAGTTAAAGAAATAAATGATCGATTCAAACACAAGATCCCTGTTCCGATTCCTATAGAAGTAATTGTGGTAAGCAAAGTACCCTAATAAGAAACACAGCAGACTGGGCTGATTGCAAGAAGATCAGAGCAATGTTTCAGTATTAAAACCATTGTTTTATTTGATTCCAGACAATAGTAGCCACAGGGATCTCATATGCTGCTGACCTGGAAAAAAAGTACAATGCAGGCATTGTTAAATCCATTCCTAGAGGGTGAGTGCTCTTGTCTTCTGAGACACAGCTAATATTTTCAATGGCTATTAATGAGACTAGTAAAAGAATAATAGTGAGAATGAGAGAGAGACACAGTTTGATTCACAGCCAAACATTTCCTGAATTCTAGTCCTGGCTCTGTCACTAATTCCCTCCATGGCCTTTGGTAAGTGTCCCCCTCACTGTACAATGGGAATAATAATACTTACCCTCCTTTGTAAAGCACTTTGAGATCTACGGATGAAAATGTTATATAAGAGCTAGGTATTATTATTAATAATAATCAATTAATGTTTGTAAAGTGAGTATGTGAGTATGGAAAATGCTGTATAAATGCTAAGTGTTTTTAATAATAATATTTGACATTTATATAGAACTCAATCTTGAAAACCCATACTTATGTGAGTGGTCCCATTGTAGTCCTTATTCATACAAATAGCCCAGTCAAAAGTACCCCTGGCATACTCACAAGAGTAAGGGTTGCACTGGCAGTGACTTTTACCTGGAAGATCTAAGCATTTTACAGTGATAACCTTCACATTCTGTTTGGTGTGCAAGCCTTAATAAATTGATATTTGTAAAGGTCTTTGAGACTCTTCAGATAAAAAGTGTTCAGTACACAAATGTGAAATATTGTTAATGTAATAGTGTTATTAATCATATACTGTCCAACATATCCAAAAATATACTTCTTCGCTTTGTTACCACAAGGCCAAAATTTAGTCCCCCAAATTTTGAAACCAATGGGAGTTTTGTCACTGACTTCAATGGCCAGGGATGGCCTTATGGGCTGGGGCATATGACTTATGAGGAGAGGCTGAGGGAACTGGGGTTATTTAGTCTGCAGAAGAGAAGAGTGAGAGGGGATTTGATAGCAGCCTTCAACTACCTAAGAGAATGGAGCTAGGCTGTTCTCAGTGGTAGCAGATGACAGAACAAGGAACAATGGTCTCAAGTTGCAGTGGGGGAGGTCTAGGTTGGATATTAGGAAAAACTATTTCACTAGGAAGGTGGTGAAGCACTGGAATGGGTTACCTAGGGAGGTGGTGGAATCTCCATCCTTAGAGGTTTTTAAGGCTCGGCTTGACAAAGCCCTGGCTGGGATGATTTGGCTGGTGTTGGTGCTGCTTTGAGCAGGGGGTTGGACTAGATGACTTCCTGAGGTCTCTTCCAACCCTAATATTCTATGATTCTATGACACTGTGGGCGACTGCCCAGGACGCCGTGGTCAGGGGGCACTGTGGTCAGTCCCCCCCCACATACCCCAGCCATCCCAAGGCCCCTTTAAACCCAGAGTGCTGGGGCTAGAGCTGGGGAGGGGCAGGGCTGGGGGTGCTCCAGCGGGGGACTCTTACTGTGTGCCGGACTCCAGTTGCTAGTCTCGGCCAGGATGTGGAGGGAGGAGACTTCCTCTTCCTCTGCACAGGCCTCTCTCTGAGCCAGGTCAGACCTATCTCTGGAAACCTCCCACAGCTGCAGGAAGCTCTGCACCTCTGCCCCCTGCTTCCTGCCCCCAAAGCTCCCCAGACATGGGGGAGGGGTCACAGTATGGGTAGCTGCTCCACCGTCTGACCAACCCCCATGCCTAAGGGAAAATGGCGCCAAAATACAAGTTCGTCCGGCGTGCCATTTTTCCTCAGGCTGGCCCTGTCAATAGGATCAGGATTTGGGCCATATTGAACAAGGTAACCTTGTTGTATGGTTTGCAAGTGTTCCCAGCTTTTTGTTTTTTGAAATATTGTTCACGTTATCAGTAGTGTACATGTCCTGCTGCTTTGAAGCTTCTTCACAAATCTAGTAAACACAGAATTTGATCAAAATTGATAATGTAAATATATTTTCCTAAATATTAGGTTTTTGCCTCCTGAGCCTCCAGCTGTCAGTATGTTTTCAGAAATGATAGCAGCCGCATTTTCCATTGCTGTGGTCGCTTATGCTATTGCTGTGTCTGTGGCAAAAGTCTATGCAACGAAACATGACTATTCTATTGATGGAAACCAGGTATATGAAACCCAATTAATTTAAAAACTAATTAAATGTAATTTGGGCATGAAGGATGCTTATATGTCCAAACTGGAAAAGAAATTATACAGATTTATCAGACACAAGTGAAACTCTCCTATGTGAAATTAATTAAACTATTTGAAAAAGCAGATAAGATATGGTCCTGTGATACAGTGATACATAGAGATGAGAGTGGTGTGAGCTACCCAAGATACTGAACCAGAGCCTCAGTCCTAGTTAATCTCCTCTGTGTTGTTCCAGTGACATCAAGGCACTGAAAACTGCTCTCAAGAGGCAGCTGTGATAACCATTACGTAGGGGAATTCTGTGGTAATGTAAAGCTGGAATAACTGACTTTATGTGGCCTGCTTCCACTTCTCTGCATAGAGAGTGTTCTGAGGTGGCTGGTGGTAGGGAGGGGCAATGCTGGGCTGGTGAATCAGTACCTGGAAGACCACTCCAGTCAGCATAAGTTAGGCGTGGCCTACATTTAGTTTTTGTACCAATTTAACTCTTTCTGTTGGGAGTATGATTTTATGCCTGTATTATTAAATTGGCACATCCCTTAGTGTAGACACAGTTATACTGGTATTAATGTGCTTATGTCCGTACAGCTTACTCCTGTAAATGTATGGGTGTAAGCTGTGCTAGTTTATACCACTATAACTTCATCCATACTACGACGTTGGGGTTGTATTGCTTTAACTATAGCCATTTCTAAACCAAGTTAGTTATAGTGTCATACAAACTGTGTAGACAAACCCTGTGGTTTCTCAAACTGTCTCTATTCCTAGGATCAAGGGAGATGAAGAAATGGCTTAGAGCTACCTTTGTCTCCTCTATCCATGCTGAACATGTACTGCATCCTTTGAATATGTGGGAAAAATATATTTGCTACAAAAAATGAACCAAGCATGTTGTTTAACTGGTCTCTCTGTCCTTTACAACTAATGAATAATGCCCTAATTACAATATATCTGATTTTAGAAATATTTTTATTTATTAAGTAACCAAATTGGCCCTCTAAGCATGTGAATTATGAGAGGAGACTTCTCTATGTTGGACACTGTGTATCGTGAAGCTATAATACACAATGTTCACATTGGGAAACACTTTAAATGATGGTTGCCTAACATGTCCTCACTTGCAGTTTAATAAGGCTAAGTGGGTAGTGCAGCTGCATGTACTGTTTTCAACATTCTACCTGCACTGCCCTGTTCCAGAAGACATTAGGTAGCGATTACAGTAGCTGAATGATTGGTAATCAAACAAAATTATATTCCTTCTAGTCCTAATACTATACCTGGCAAACATTCAACAACAGAAAGTCCTAGAAAGAAAGCTAGATTACTAGTCTACTTAAATTAGATGAGTGAAAAATAATAACAGCATAAAAACAGGCAATGAAACAAGGTTTGAGGGAGGATTAGTTACCTTCTTTCATCTGTGATAATTAGGGCCTTACCAAATTCATGGCCATGAAAAACTCATAATGGACTGTGAAATCTGGTCTCCCCCTGAGAAATTTGGTGTTTTGTGTGCTTTTACCCTATACTATACAGATTTCACAGGGGAGACCAGTGTTTCTCAAATTGGGGGTCCTGACCCAAAAGGGAGTTGCAGGGGGGGGTCACAAAGTTATTTTAGGGGGGTTGCAGTATTGCCAACCTTACTTCTGTGCTGCTTTCAGAGCTGGGTGGCCAGAGAATGGTGGCTGTTGGCCAGGTGCCCAGCTCTGAAGGCAGCGCCCTGCCAGCAGCAATGCAGAAGTAAGGGTGGCCAAACCAAACCATGCCATCCTTACTTCTGCGCTGGTGCTGGCGGTGGCTCTGCCTTCAGAGCTGGGCTCCCGGCCAGCAGCCGCCGCTCTCCAGCTGCCCAGCTCTGAAGGCAGCGCCATTGCTAGCAATAGTGCAGAAGTAAGGGTAGCAGCACCGTAACCCCCCCCTACAATAACCTTGTGACCCCCCCAACTCCTTCTTGGGTCATGACCCCTACAATTACAACACTCTGAAATTTCCTATTTAAATAGCTGAACTCATGAAATTTATGATTTTTAAAATCCTATGGCCATGAAATTGACCAAAATGGACTGTGAATTTGGTAGGGCTAGTGATAATTTGTTTTAATAGACTCATAGATTTTCAAACTTAACAATAGTAACAGTCACTGATCTATCTCTAGCATCTTCTTCCAGAGCAAAGTTGTGTCGAAATCTATGTGGATCATCTAGGTCTGTTCTATTTAAGGATCTGGCTTCAAGATCCTACCCTGGTAGCAAAACCTTTTACATAAACTAAGGGCTCATCTAAACAGTTTTTGTACCAGTGTAACTATATTGGTTTAGAAACTGATATATTTAAATCTGTACAACCCCCATGTATGGATGCCGTTATACTGGTATAAAATGCTTATATTTAGATAGCTTATATTGGTAAATTTATGGAATTAAGCTATACCATCATAGGCATCTTTATACTGGTACAACTGTGTCCACACTAGGGGATTGCACCAATTTAACTATATTGGTTTTTAAGATGATGTAGTTAAATCAGTAAAAAAAAACTGTGTGCAGATCAGCTCTAAAATACTTAACAGCAACTGTTGTAACGAATCCAGTATTTTCTGCATGCCTACTGTACTTCTCACTTTACAGGCTCCTATAAGGAAGTATTATCTTTGCTGTGCAAACAGGGGTGCTGGAACAACTTTTATAGTAGGGGTGCTGAGAGGCATTGAACCAAACTCTAAACCCTGTATATGATGGAAACCACTTCAAACCAGGGGCTGTTGCTACCTCAGCACCCCTAGTTCCAAATCTACATTTACATCATCATCTAATCTTGTTCTAGGAATTTATTGCCTATGGAATCAGCAATGTGTTTGCAGGAGCTTTCTCTTGTTTTGTTGCTACCACCGCTCTGTCACGTACTGCTGTCCAGGAAAGCACTGGTGGGAAAACCCAGGTAATGGGTTTATTTTACTATTAATTTTAAAGATATTTCAGTTTAATATTGCATAGGGCACAGACTTCACATAGGGTTAACTCCAATATGCTTGTGTGTATGACCCTGGTTGGACTGACAGTGGGATTTGAACGCAGGCTGTGTAGTGCTAAACACATGAAGCTAAAGGCTGGAATACTGCAAACGGAACCTGTAACACTCACAAACTTCTTATGTGGACCAGCCACTAGAGGGACACAAAGACTTTCCTAGTATGGGTTACACTTTACATAACAACTATACACTATTTATTTAATAGTAGGGCCATTCAGAGGGCAAGTAGCAGGTAGAAATATGGAACTGGTGTGGATTTTCCCCTCTTCCCTTACACAAAGTCAACCTTTCCCAAGGTACTAATTTGTGTGTGGTGATTTACATGGACCGATGAGACTTAATCACCTTATATAGTTGAATTGTTTCTGGATTTGGCCGTGTATGCTTAAACATAATAAATATTTTAACAGGTCTCCTTGTTTACAAAGAAATATAAAATATACCAACATATGCATTATTCACAGTGAGTTTGAAAACATAGCAGAGAGTCTAAAAATACTTGTTTCATATCAACACTACTGTCTTCTTTGCAGGTTGCTAGCATAATCTCAGCAGGGATTGTACTGATTGCCATTGTGGCTCTGGGGAAACTGCTAGAGCCCTTACAGAAGGTATGATGCTTCTCCTATCTAGCACTCTTACCACTGCACCATTTAGGCCATATGCTCAGCTGGTATAAATTGGAGTAGCAGCTCCATGTGGAACTGTGCTGATTTATACCAGAGGACTATCTGGCTCATAGTGTACAATTTTAATTTACTTAATAACCAGAAAACTAGACCGAAAACATACAATGTGTTCTCTCTTCTGAACAACCCAGTTTTCACAATCTCTTTTTGCAGTCTGTGTTGGCAGCTGTTGTCATTGCCAACTTGAAAGGGATGTTCATGCAGGTGTTTGATGTTCCTCGTCTGTGGAGGCAGAATAAGGCTGATGCTGTAAGTCATTTACTTTTTTCCTACATGTTTTGGGTCTAGTTGTCTTTTTGTTTTAACCCCACCCAATTTACTCATAACTTCCACAGTTTGTTAACAGAAACAGAATTTTGTGTTGTTAACACCAAAAGACTTTAAGACAGATTATCTGGTCCATTAACGCAGTTTTGTGTTAGTTTCCCAACACAAAACTGCCCTAAAGCCACCAGATCGAGCCAGTGAAAATTTCCTCCCGTATAGGAGGCACTTGTGGCAGCTTCTTTATCACATTCATTCCGAGTCTCCCATTGGAAGGGGTGTGTCTAGAGGAAAGGGGGCTTGATCAGGTATCTCTGTGTATTGGCCATCCCTTCCTGTTAACAACTAGCAAAGTTTACAGCTGCCTTCTAGTTCATTCAGCTGAGCTGCAGATTAATGTTAAGACAGCCTGAAGTCACTTTTACCACCCCACTCTCGTCTTTTGCTGAGCACAGTTTGGCTGAATGAGAGAATCTGGCCCCTTATATTCAGATTCTGAACCAATGCATAACCAGTCCCCAAATGTTCCCATATAGCCTGCAACAACAACATTAGTGTGGACCATGCCTGGACCAATAGCATCACAGTCCTCACCAAATAAATGTTTTTTCTTGCTTGGAGCAGCAATTATCTGTGCTGGAATGTGTGCATAGGGGCCCTTGGTGTGTCAAGGGACGTATGCACAATTACATCTAGACTGTGCCCTCAGACCCCTATAATCTCATCCCAAGGCACCCCTCATATTTCTTATTGGAGTTTCTGTGGAGCAGGCCACAAACTGCACATAATCTCTGATATGCAAAGATTTTCTCATGAATGCCTATGAACAGTGCCCTGTCTGTAGCCAAATCCCAAAGTCCTTACTCAATTTTTACTTAGTCCTTTTCTTGGGTAAAAACCTCATTGACTTCAATGGGAGCTGATGGTGCTCAGCACCTCACAGGGTTGGGTCCAATGGGAGTTTCTGAGCTATGACTGAGTAAAGAGTTCAGGAATTAGCTCAAGTAGGCAGCACAGACTTCAAAATGTTTGTCCCCCCGCCTTCCCCACCCGGTTTATGTGAAATACTACCCATTTGTGGTACAGATCCTTCTCCCAGAAATAAGTGGGACCCCTCCTTTGCCACTACACATCTGAGGGCAGACTGTCTTCCTACAACAAATTAGGTTCTTGGGGAAATACATTGCTTCAAATTCCTGGAGTAAAAATAACAAAAATAGCTGCTGTTGGAGAGAAATAAAGACAATGGGAAACTGCATCCTCTTTAACTGTACAAGGGATAACTGAGTTTCTGCTAGACTTCATTACATTAGAATAGCTTGATAATTTATTGCCTGAACACCAAATACGAATAATAAACGAAGCAAAGATGGGCAAAGCTAGTTTGGAAATAAAGGAAGAGTTTAATATAGAAGTCAGCACATAATTTGGGTATTTTGACCATCTTCAAGCTTAAATTCTTTTGTTGCTGTTATTATTTGGTGCAGTGATTTGGTGCAGTGATTTTCTTCTGTGATCAGAAGCTATTTTCTTTTTTAATTCAGAGACACTGTGTTTGTTCTTTCCTCTCTAGATGATCTGGATTTTCACATGTGTGGCATCCATCATTCTGGGTCTTGATTTGGGATTACTTGCTGGCCTTGTATTCGGATTACTGACAGTTGTGGTGAGAGTTCAGTTGTAAGTAACACAGAAACAGCAAGACCTGTCAGTGCTATACCATGAAAAGTAAGGGAATTTAGAGAAAAGGAGAGAATTTATGTCTGAAAATCAATCATATTGACCATGATTTTGAAGTGAAAGAAAATCTACCCTTCTGTTTCTATGAGAGTGTTCATAGATTCCAAAGCCAGAAGGTACTGTGTTGTAGTCACATTGATGTAAACGAGGCATGCATCATTTTTGTGATTGATCTACTCTGTTTTTTACCTGGCCATCTGTCATTTAGGTACCCATAAGAGATCTTAAAAGGGATGGAAGCATTCAAAATAAAGTATAAGAAGTTATACGAGTAGCTATACTTTATCAATTACTATTCACTGAGTATAGAACATTGTGGGGAGGGAGACAGACACATGTTGAGACAGACAACATTTTGGCAAGTAACATTCTCAGCAGCTACTTATTCTGGATGTCATTATAAGGCATCTGTAGAGTAGAAGACATGTGCAGACATATGTGTGCTGTGTGACTATTCCCCCTGCCCCCACTTTATTGCTGCTTTAAGATTCTATTCCAAGGTTCACATTTTAGCTGTTGACTACGGCTCTGGTGTTCCCCTCACTGCCTAGCATGGATGAGAGCAAACATGTGGATGAATAAGTGAGACTGAATAGAGGTGATGGGTGACTTTCACAGGATGTTGCTCCACTGCTCAGCCATCTCATAACTCTCTCCCAGTTTTCTGGCTGAATATACAAGATAACACCTTTCCTTCTGCCTGGAATCCAGAAAGCAAAGCTGACATCAAAGCCAGTCCATAGCTTTGCTGTCAGGAAGTGGTTAAAAGTGGTGCAGTCAGTATGATATCATACTGACTGCTTGAGCCACCATAGACCAAAGTGCATCACATCCAAGCAAGGACCTGCTATATCCAAGGGAATTCCCTGTGCAACCTCCTGCTGGGGCTATTCAGTTTGCTGATTCTCACCATTCTGTAAAAGGTTATATGTAACAAGTCATCCCATGTTATAAGTTCCTCAACTGGATGTTAATTTGACACCATGTTTTGTTTTTGTTTCTGTTAGTCCCTCCTGGGGTGGCCTTGGGAACGTTCCTGGCACAGACCTCTACAAGAACGTCAAGGACTACAAAATGGTAAGTGTTTCTGACTGGTTATTTTCCTAATGGCAGCCTGCAATCCAAAGTGAAGTACAGAGTTCTACCTTGCAGCTGCTCTCACGTTTAATATGGAAGCACAGCTCCTGAAGATAATGGGTCTCGGCGTAAAAACTTCCATCTGGAGCCAAGTGGTCAGACCACATTGCATGCTGGGAACTATAGTTTCTGGGAGCTAAAACTTTATATTAAAAGTGAAGATAGCTAGCAATCAGCTCATTTTTATATAAATTAGTGCCTACTTGGATTCTTGGCAAGTTATCAAACTGATGCTCTAGTAGGCTAAGTTTGGGTGCTGCTGTTAATTAGATAAATGTAATATACATGCTTGACCTTGAAATTATTTTGACAACAGGTTGTTGAACCAGAAGGAGTGAAGATTCTCAGATTTTCCAGTCCTATTTTTTATGCTAATATAGATGGATTGAAAAGCAGCCTGAAATCCACTGTAAGTAGTCTACGATGATTTTGGAGGTTTGCTATTTAATTGGCTTTGGAATTTCTACAGCTGTTTGCCTAGATAAAACAAAAATAATTTTGATAACTTGGTCCTGGTTTCTATAGGTGGGGTTTGATGCAGTTCGCGTGCATAACAAGAGGCTCAAAGCACTGAGGATGATACAGAAACTGATCAAGAAGGGAAAATTAAAAGCAACTAAGGTAAAGTTTAATTTTTTATTCTGCTCTTTGCTAAAGGGTTACTGTCATGGCTAATAGGTCTATATAAGGCAAGCTGGCTTTGTTTTGGTTCACAGTGATGTGATATAAGCTTCCATGTATTTTATTTTTAAAATAAAAAAGAGATAGTTTTGACAGATCACTGTTATAGGAAGTATGGACCCTACATGGGACTTGGGAAGGTAGGGGTGAAAACCATGCATCAGGCCACTGGAGGCAACTAGACTTAGTGGTAATCTATGCTGGTGTAGCAAAGAGAATGTTTAGCTGTGTTCCCAGAAGGTGGCAACATTCACCCAAAAGACAGCAGACTGGGTTGTGTTAGATGTTCAGAAGGCTAGGTGGATATATTTCTTAATGGACTCCCTATAGCATAAAAATATAATTAGGAAAGTCAAAAAAGAATCTGAAGACCAGCTAGCCAAAGACTCAAAAAGTAACAGCAAATTTTTTTTAAGTACATCAGAAGCAAGAAGCCTGCTAAACAGCCAGTGGGGCCACTGGATGATTGAGATGCAAACAGAGCACTCAAGGAAGATAAGGCCATTGTGGAGAAACTAAATGAATTCTTGCATCAGTCTTCATGGCTGAGGATGTGAGGGAGATTCCCAAACCTAAGCCATTCTTTTTTGGTGACAAATCTGAGGAACTGTCCCTGATTGAGGTGTCATTAGAAGAGGTTTTGGAACAAATTGATAAACTAAACAGTGATAAGTCACCAGGACCAGATGGTATTCACCCAAAAGTTCTGAAGGAACTCAAATGTGAAATTGCAAAATTACTAACTGTAGTTTGTAATCTATCATTTAAATCAGCTTCTGTACCAAATGACTGGAGGATAGCTAATGTGATGCCAATTTTTAAAAAGGGCTTCAGAGGTGATCCTGGCAATTACAGGCCGGTTAGCCTGACTTCAGTACGGGTAAACTGGTTGAAACAATAGTAAAGAACAAAATTGTCAGACACATAGATGAACAGAAGTTGTTGGGGAAGAGTCAACATGGTTTTTGTAAAGGGAAATCATGCCTCACCAATCTACTAGAATTCTTTGACGGGGTCAACAATCTTGTGGACAAGGGTGATCCAGTGGATATAGTGTACTTAGATTTTCAGAAAACCTTTGATAAGGTCCCTTATGAAAGGCTCTTAAGCAAGGTAAGCTGTCACGGGATAAGAGGAAGATCCTCTCATGGATCAGTAACTGGTTGAAAGATAGGAAACAAAGGGTAGGAATAAATGGTCAGTTTTCAGAATGGAGACAGATAAATTATAGTGTCCCCCAGGGGTCTATACTGGGACCAGTCCTATTCAACGTATTCATAAATGATCTGGAAAAAGGGGTAAACAGTGAGGTGATAAAATTTGCAGATGATACAAAACTACTCAAGATAGTTAAGTCCAAAGTGGACTGCGAAGAGTTACAAAAGGATCTCACAAAACTGGGTGACTGGGCAACAAAATGGCAGATGAAATTCAATGTTGATAAATGCAAAGTAATGCACACTGGAAAACATAATCCCAACTATACACATAAAATGATGTGGTCTAAATTAGCTCTTACCACTCAAGAGAGAGATCTTGTAGTCATTGTGGATAGTTCTATAAAAACATCCACTCAATGTGCAGTGGCAGTCTAAAAAGCTAACATGCATGGGCTTTCAATCTTCCCCAGTTTACCCTTGTGTCAGATTTAGGAAGTGAATGCTTGCATTCTCCACCATGTCATTGATTGTACTTCTAAGATGCACCCTTAGGGCAAGGGTGGGCACCTCTCTTGTCCCAGATATCCTTCTCTCGCTGTAGGCATTGCTGTATTGCTGATTTGGAGCATGGGGTGCAGCCCTCTGGCTGTGAGTCATAGGGAGGCAGCTCCCCCTACCTTCTGGCTGTAATAGCAGTTCAAAACAAAATAATTCTGCAGAATGGTGGGAATCATTAAGAAAGGAATAGATAATAAGACAGAAATTATCATATTGCCTCTATATAAATCCATGGTACGCCCACATCTTGAATACTACATGTAGGTCTGGTTGCCCCATCTCAAAAATGGTATATTGGAATTGGAAAAGGTACAGAAAAGAGCAACAAAACTGATTAGGGGTATGGAACAGCTTATATACGAGAAGAGATGACTAAGACTGGGACTTTTCACCCTTGAAAAGAGACAACTACGGGGGCATATGATAAATTATAGAAATCATAACTGGTATGGAGAAAGTAGATAAGGAAGTGTTATTTACTCCTTATAACACGAGAACTAGGAGTCAGCAAATGAAATTAATAGGCAGCAGGTTTAAAACAAAGAAAAAGAAGTATTTCTTCACACAATGCATAGTCAACCTGTGGAACTCTTTGCCAGAGTATGTTTGTGAAGGCCAAGACTTATAGCAGCGTTAAAAAAGAACTAGATAAATTCATGGAGGATAGGTCCATCAGTGACTATTATCCCAGATGGACAGGGATGCAAAACCTTGCTCTGAAGTGTCCTTAGCCTCTGTTTGTCAGAAGCTGGGAATGGGTGACAGGGGATAGATGACTTGATGATTATCTCTTCTGTTCATTCCCTCTGAAGCACCTGCCATTGGCCGCTGTTGGAAGACAGGATACTGGGCTGGATGGACCATTGGTCTGACCCAGTATGGCAATGCTTATGTTCTTATTATAATGCAAGTGGCAAGAAGCTCGACCCTTTGTTTTGATGTAATCATTTAGTTTGTGATACATACTGAAATGGAGAGTGGAGATTCTTTTTCCAGCCTATGTTGCCCAGATACTTCCACATTCAGAAAAACTATTTGAGCTGTGCACCAGGTACCATATGCCACAGAGTTGGAAATCTCTATGTTTGGGTGAAATATAGGTGGGTGTAGGAAAGGACCTGTGAATATGTATCCATTCACCAGCCTCAGATAATCACTGAGAAGCTCAAGGTGCACAATTGTGTAGCATAGTGCACTCTGATATCATTCACTGTGATATGACTGTATTGTTCACTCACCTCTCTTTTTGGTGATATTCTGGGAAGGGGAAGTCCCTGGCACTGGGATGTGAATGTGTGAGAGATCCAGGATTACACAGAAAGGGCAATGTACACATAGTGTTAAGTCTGGTAAGTGGATGTACACCTACGATCACTAGGGAGAGGAGATCCTCTTGGTCCACAGAGAGCCGTAACCATCCAGTGCTGCATCTAAATGCTTTGAGGTGTATCAAGGTGCAATAAAGATCAATGCTCCATAATAAACCATTGCAACATGGAACGTTTATAGAACATCATGGCTGCTTCAGAGTCAAAATGCATCTAATTAGTACACATTAGGGAGGGGAGCCATTAACTGCTGATAACATGTTTAACTCACTGGACAATTCTCCTGATAACGGGCAGTATGTTCAAACATGGGCACCTGAAGAGGATAATCAAATCACAAATATGAGGTGTCAGTTTGAACCTCGTCTTCAGAACTTGACCCATCTAGTGAACTCTACCCTTGAGTATTTTCAGGGCCTGGGGAAAAGAAATCCTTTCCCTCCAGCATGCAGGCAACAGTAGAACTCCTCCATGGCTGCTACTGTAGCCTTGAGGTTGGAGTGACCATTGGCAGCTGTGCCCACAGTATGTTGGGGAGGGGAGAGAAAGGCCAGTGGATCTGGACGCAGTGGATTACCTGGTCCTTCCTTTACTCCTCCTTCTCATCCCTACACCTGTTTTACGAAGTTAGAGACTGGCAGTCCCTTCAGAGCTGCATTCTGGTGCACCGAGAATGCAAATCCCTTACACAGGCTCCTTATATCTTGCCTCCTATATGCAGAAGAATTGCATTGGTTTTCCTGCCAACAGGGCATTCCACAGCTGCTTAAATGGGGCAACATTTATCACGCTATGTGTAAAATAGCCATTTATATCATTAAGTGCTTATATGAGTGTCCAAATGTGGACTGTAGATGTCCTATTGAAGTCCCCACATTTGAAGGTTAGGACTAAGTGTCAATTTTTGCCAGATATTATACTGCAGGATGCTAGATTTTTGTTTTCTTTCAAGTTTATATGATGAAATGTTCAGTTAAGTGACAATAACTCTTGACCCTTGGATTGTTATTGCAACAAATGTAATAAATATAATTCAAAAATAAAAACAACAACCCTAAAGATTCTATAGGGTGAGGTTCTCAAGTGGAAGCTTGGATATAAACTGGCCATCATATGAATATAAACTGGCCATCAGGAAGTTTAGACTTGAAATTAGACGAAGGTTTCCAACCCACAGAGGAGTGAAGTTCTGGAATAGCCTTCCAATGGGAGCAGTGGAGGCAAAAGACATATCTGGCTTCAAGACTAAGCTTGATAAGTTTATGGAGCGGATGGAATGATGGGATGGCCTAATTTTGGCAATTAATTGATCTTTGACTGTTAGCGGTAAATATGCCCAATGGCCTGTGATGGGACACTCGATGTGTTGGGATCTGAGTTACTACAGAGAATTCTTTCCTGGGTGTGTGGCTGGTGAGTCTTGCCCACATGCTCAGGATTTAGCTGATCGCCATATTTGGGGTCGGGAAGGAATTTTCCTCCAGGGCAGATTGGCAGAGGCCCTGGGGCGGGGGGGGTTGCCTTCCTTTGCAGTGTGGGGCAGGGGTCACTTGCTGGAGGATTCTCTGCACCTTGAAGTCTTTAAACCATGAGTTGAGGACTTCAATAGTTCAGACATAGGTCAGGAGTTTGTTACAGGAGTGGGTGGGTGAGATTCTGTGGCCTGCATTGTGCAGGAGGTCAGACTAGATGATCATAATGGTCCCTTCTGACCTTAAAGTCTATGAGTTGTTTTCTGGACAGTGGTTTTCCCATATGGCTCTCCTCCCTTAATGAACAACAACAAAACAGGAAAGAAAATACACTGCATGCAGGGAGAAGTGCTAATTATTGGCTCAATCTTGTTTCCATTTAAGTCATTTAGTGCAGGATCAGTCATATGTGAAGAAATGAGGAAAAAATGCTTCTACCATTATTGCTTAAACAAGCTAATATGGAAAAATTCCAAAATCTTTGTCCCCGATTAAGTTATATATTTCTTATATTATCTGTTCTGATTAGAATGGCATCAGTGATTCTGGGGCTACCAATGAAGCTTTTGAGTCTGATGAAGATCTTGATGATCCTGAAGATCTTAACATTCCAACCAAAGAAGTAGAGATCCACGTGGACTGGAATTCAGAACTCCCAGTCAAAGTGAATGTCCCCAGAGTGCCTATCCACAGTTTAATTTTTGACTTTGGAGGTGTATCATTCTTGGATGTTGTAGCTGTGAGAACAATGAAAATGGTAAGTCTTTTTATTTTTTTCCTGTCCAGTATTAGTCATTGGTATGTTAATTAGGGACAGGTTGGCTGAAATTAACTTTGAGTTTCCCAGTGTATGTTGGTTTGTGACATATCTTTAATATTTCTGTAACAACAGGTAGATTTTGGTCTATTTATAAATTAGATACAAAAAAACTATAATAAAAACATTATTAAGATTGTAAAGACAAGCACTTAAATATTAGAAAATGCCAGCATTAGAATGCCTGTGCAACCTTAATTTGGCCTCCTGGTGCCTATGCATTGTTACTATCTTTAATTTACATGATCAAATATTTTTCCATGGGACCCTTGCTTCAATCAGTGCACAGGATGCCCAGCGCTCACTTAAAGAGAAGCTATTCAATAATTTGTTTTATTCTCATTGTTCAATGTGTGGCCTCATGCCTTATTTACTGCACACTATTCAGACCTTGCCATGAAGACAAAATTATTAACTTCCTCATGGACTTTTCTTTAGCACTCATTACTATAGTATCTGAGTACACTAATGTTAATCAATGTACGTTCACAACACCCCTGTGAGATGAGGGGTATTATCTCCATTTTACAGATGGGGAGCTGAGGCACAGAGAGATTAAGATGAAAAGTATCCACTAATTGTGGGTGACCAATATGTGACACATAGGACCTGATTTTTCAGAGAATGTAGCATTATATAGCACTGGGTATGTTCGAAGCATTGACTTCAACTGCAGTTCCTGAGTGGTCAGCACTTCTGCAATTCAGATTCCAGGTTATTAAGTTGGACATCCAGCAAATGAGGAACAAACAGTTAGTAACTACCCGCAAAAAATTCTTTTCTGCTCCGGTAATCCTCTGCCTTATTCACTCTGCATCTTTCAACTTCTGCAACAAATGAGGGAGGGGTCCCACAGACCATAGCTTCTCGACCTTTTTCTTTCTGAGGCCCCCCTCAGTATGCTATAAAAACTCCATGACCCATGTGTGCCACAACAACTGTTTTTTCTGCATATAAAAGCCAACACCAGCATTGGGGGTTGCAAACACGACAATTGCCTGGGGCCCACATGACAGGGGCCCCCCATGAAACTATTGCTCAGGCTTTGACTTCAACCCTGGATGACAGGGCTCAGGGCTCCAGGCTTCAGACCCATGCAGTGGGGCTTCGGCTTTCTGTTCTGGGCCCCAATGAGTCCAATGCTGGCCCTGCTTGACAGACTCCCTGAATCCCTCTCATGGCCCCCTCCAAGGGGCCCCGGACCTCTGTTTGAGAACCACTGCCACAGACAACCATCTGTACTGCACAACCCCAATTCATTCTCAGAGCATGTCCATAGTGTCATGCAACTATAATCATAGATGGCACTGTCAGCTTTGCCTTTCATAATCAAAGTCTGGCCACTGACAGACAGCATCCTGGAGTAGATGGAATTTGGGTCTGGCAATTCCTATGTTCCTATGAATAAAAGAACACATGATTTGGGATTGTGATGCAAATACTTAAAGGAAAATGAAAAATGTAACTAATCTTTGTGAATACAAATACTGTTTCTTAAATGTGTGTGTATAAGAAAATGTTTATTGCAAACCACCCCCTTTTTTTTCCAGATAGTTAAAGAGTTCGAGAGAATTGATGTGACTGTATACATTGCATCACATCAAGGTAACCATATATCTATTATCACTAATACACCCCAAGAAGGATAGAATAAAAATAATAAAGGATCTGTGGATTGTATCTGTGGAAGTACTTTTTTAGTGAATAGAGTTAAAAGTGAACTGAACTGCTCTTTTAAACAAATAAATAGTTAAACTGCATCTGGCTATGTCTGCAGGCATACAAAGGAGTCTTGGGGAGAAATGAAATTAACGTAGAGAGAACCCACTATGATAGAATTATAGGTCTATACATTTTATTGTTGGTAATTGTTAATCTCTATTTTGACACTTATTTTTTCAATTATTTTCAAATTTATCAGTCTTTTATAACTTTGTTTTTTTGTTCAGACAACATTATAACAAAGCTGGAACAATGTGGCTTCTTTGATGATAACATCAGAAAAGACATATTCTTCCTGACTGTCCATGATGCTGTGCTTTACATACAGCATGAAATGATGCACAGAGACATCCAGGATCCTATTTTTGAAAAGGTGAGGACCATATATCATTATTTTTCTGCATCATACACTAGCTGTAAATAGTTTTCACCATTTGTGATAAAGGGAAAAAGCTTTAGGAACTAGTTGAAGAGTTGTTTAAAAAAAGCAAAAAATGTTCACACAAGGTGCTTATAAACTGGACAGCTTGTGTTATATATTTGATGGCCTGCAGATCTTTTCTAACTGTTTAGAGGAGTATTAATTACTATGTATCATTTATATGGCAGTAGTGCAGGTTGAGGTCCCATTGTGCTAGGCCCAGCCAGAGATGATCTGTGCCTACCGATGTGGGGGCAGAGGGGGGCAGAGTGAGGGCAACTGGGTTCAGCAGCCCATGTGAGCATGCTCAGTCCAACCAAGCAACAAATTGGGGGTGTGGGTGATATGACCCCACATGCCCATGCCCCTGCCCCACATCGCCTCTGCAACAACACAAACATATAGTGAACCAGTGGTCCCTGCAATTCCTAAGAGAAACTTCAGAACACTGAACAGATTGATTCAAATCCTCCACACATTACAAGGAAGCCCTAAAGTTCTAACTCTACCTCCATCCAGTGCCAGCCCATTGGGGGCTCTAAGAAGGAATATTTTGGGCCCCCCTAAACACACTAATAATTAATTGGGGGCCCCCCCTTGAGCTGCTCAGGGCCCTAAGCAATTGCTTAGTCTGCTTATGCCTAGCACCGGCTCTGCCTACATCCATCTTAAATATGCAGCCTTGATTGGCCATACACTCCACCGGGGGCCTTCAAATTTTGTGACTCTCCTCACAAATACAGCAGTATGGGGCCCTGAATTTTTGGTCATTTTTGCTGGTCATATCAGATTCTGGAGGAGTTACTCTGCAGTATTTAAAAAAGACTTCATACCATTTTAACTAACCTATGGCTGCATATATATAGACAAAAAGAAAAGGAGTACTTGTGGCACCTTAGAGACTAACCAATTTATTTGAGCATGAGCTTTCATGAGCTACAGCTCACTTCATCGGATGCATACCGTGGAAACTGCAGCAGACATTATATACACACAGAGATCATGAAACAATACCTCCTCCCACCCCACTGTCCTGCTGCTAATAGCTTATCTAAAGTGATCATCAAGTTGGGCCATTTCCAGCACAAATCCAGGTTTTCTCACCCTCCCCCCTCCCCCCCCACAAACTCACTCTCCTGCTGATAGTAGCCCATCCAAAGTGACAACTCTCTACACAATGTGCATGATAATCAAGGTGGGCCATTTCCTGCATAAATCCAGGTTCTCTCACTCCCTCACCCCCCTCCAAAAACCACACACACAAACTCACTCTCCTGTTGGTAATAGCTCATCCAAAGTGACCACTCTCCCTACAATGTGCATGGTAATCAAGGTGGGCCATGTCCAGCACAAATCCAGGCTTGCCTTGATGCCAGTCCTTGCCTACAGACAGCCCCGCAACCTGAAGCAAATACTCACCAACAACCACATACCACACAACAGAACCACTAACCCAGGAACTTATCCTTGCAACAAAGCCCGTTGCCAACTGTGCCCACACATCTATTCAGGGGACACCATCACAGGGCCTAATAACATCAGCCACACTATCAGAGGCTCATTCACCTGCACATCCACCAATGTGATATATGCCATCATGTGCCAGCAATGCCCCTCTGCCATGTACATTGGTCAAACTGGACAGTCTCTACGTAAAAGAATAAATGGACACAAATCAGATGTCAAGAATTATAACATTCATAAACCAGTCGGAGAACACTTCAATCTCTCTGGTCACGCAATCACAGACCTGAAGGTCGCTATCTTAAAACAAAAAAACTTCAAATCCAGACTCCAGCGAGAAACTGCTGAATTGGAATTCATTTGCAAATTGGATACTATTAATTTAGGCTTAAATAGAGACTGGGAGTGGCTAAGTCATTATGCAAGGTAGCCTATTTCCCCTTGTTTTTTCCTAACCCCCCCCCAGACGTTCTTGGTTAAACTTGGATTTAAACTTGGAGAGTGGTCAGTTTGGATGAGCTATTGCCAGCAGGAGAGTGAGTTTGTGTATGTGTGTGTGTCCCCGGGAAAAAAAAAAGGGGGGGGGTGAGAAAGCCTGGATTTGTGCTGGACATGGATAATGTCTGCTGCAGTTTCCACGGTATGCATCCGATGAAGTGAGCTGTAGCTCATGAAAGCTCATGCTCAAATAAATTGGTTAGTCTCTAAGGTGCCACAAGTACTCCTTTTCTTTTTGCGAATACAGACTAACATGGCTGTTACTCTGAAACCTATATATAGACAGTGAGTCATCATCAGGATTACAACCAAGGGCCTTCAGCATCAAAATAAAAAGCCTCTACCCCAACAGCTAAAAGAATAATTTTGTTAATTACAAGTAACTTTATTGGTATGGTTGCAACATTCATTTTGTTCACAATACTTGTTAACCTTCTCTGTTAAGATTTCACTGATGCAGGAATCTAAGGAACCAATAGATTTTACAGAAACAGGAAATCTTGATGATGAACTTGATGTTCAGGAGGAGGTATGGAGCTATCCTTTTAATTAAATAAAGCATGTGTCTATGATGTATGCTGTTTTATCGGAACTATAGCAATATGAGTGGTGCTGATATATGGGGCCAACCAAGAAAAAATAAAAAAAATATAAAAAAACCCAAAACACCACAGCCTTGTGAGCTCTACAGCCTTTGGCAGCTGACTGGCTGATCCAGGGAAAATATTGACTGTGGCACACCCAAAGAGTGGGTTGAGGGATGCCAAAAGTCTGCCCTCCTTATGCACCTAACAGTCAATGCTAGTGAGGGAAGTCACAATGAATCTTTTTTGAAGGTGTAGCAGGTGCCACATGTATTCACACATTCCTACCTCCAGCACCCTCAAGGTTTTATGCCTGCTTCTACCCTACAAAGGCTTAATGCTTTTACCTGAAACTGCTCTCCCCATCCACCAAGCACCAGCCAGTTTTAAAAGCCATAATTTACCCCTAACGTTTTCAAGCTACCTCAGGGACTGAAAAAGAAACAGCCTGACTCAAGACTGACTGTTTTGTGAGGGTTCAACCAGCTGCTTGATAGCCAGTGTTTACTGGGTGTAGGTGGTAATCTCCAGGTCTCAAAGCTCACTTCATCTCCCTGATTGACTTCTGTGATGAAGCTGCCAACCAGAGAGATGGCTTCAGGTTACAGCCTTTTAAAATTATTTCCTGGCAGACTCAGTCAGCCAGGACTGAACCCCTTGGTTGTATAGTAATATATATGCAAAATTTGTTGTTGTTTTTTTAATATGGTGTGTACACAGAACTAATCACCTATTTCCCTCTCACAATTCCCCATCTTTCAAAACTTATTTCATTAGGCCATGCGCAGACTCGCTTCATGAAGGAAAACTATTATGGATATCTTGGACTCCCTGGCAATATTCAGGCACCAATACTATATAAGCATTTTCTGCACTGGGACTTGTCTTTGCACTTGAAGAAAACACTAATTTCTTTGTCTGAACTCTACAGAGCTCTATAAATCTCCAAGTTTTGTCTGTTGACATGTAATCCTTAAAATAGTCAAGTCTGATCAGAAAAATTTGTTCATAGTATCAATGTTGGCAAGATATGGGAGGCAGATCATCAGAACTATTACAGAAATTGCAACCAGCTTTAGGGTTTGTCGGTCTGTGTATATAACCCATATAATCAATGCATATAGGAAAAAATAGCTACTTTATGGTAACCCAGTCCCAGGGGTTGAGGAGATTGTAAACTCTTCTTGAGGGCAGGAACTGTCTCTTATGTGTTTGTATTCTGCCTAGCACAATGGAGCTCCAACCCTGATGGTAGGCCTCAAGGTGCTACTGTAATACAAATAATAAATTCCTCACAAAAGAGAAACAATAGGCAATGGTAGCCCTAGGCCCTGACCTGCAAAAGGATCTGCAATCCCATTTAATTAGTTTCCCAGGATGTTAACACTGCTGCATTCAACAACACACGTCTTTAAAATCTATCTATTAGTCATTCAAAATAATTCCTGGGTTTGTTGCAGCATTACAGTCTCAATATAAAAAATCCCTTATATAACAGAAATGGAGTACAGATGAAATTTATTCACTCAAAATTGTTTACTATATTGCTATAAAATGTTAATCATATACATGGATAAGGCTCAGTAAGAAGGATTATTACTTAAGAGTCTTGGTTCATTAGTGCTATTTTTAGTAACTCATGCACTCCTGGTTAATAATCATTACTGAAATTAAACATGGATAGACTGAACACTCCCTTACTCTACAAATAGTCCCATTGAAGTTCACGGAATTTGTGGAATAGGCTGCTATAAAACTGGAGTAAAGATCTGACTTAATATCTAGTTTGGTTTTTGAAATGGGATGTAACAGTATCATTGGTTTAATGAAGAATTAGCTGCATAAACTGTTTCATTCTTTTAATACTCTACAAACTGCTTCTATTCTTCTAAAAAATGTGGACTTTTAAAAGTTATGCTACAATCCCCAGTGCAATAATTTACACAAAATTTAGGATTACAAGAAAACATTTTAACTTTGGTTTTTAAGGCTTTATATTGGCTATGTAAGAAATGATTGTTCCCATGTAATGAATATATGTTTAGATGAAGAATTACACAAATTGTTACATTAAAAATTAAATTAAATTGTAAATAAATTAGTTTTTAAAACTGAAATTCCTTGTGGCAACTACCAATATACAATGTTGAAAAAACATGCAATAAAAACCATACGTAGTCCTTACAAACCATAGGTTTCTAGATTACATCACATTTATGGTCTAAACTTTGTGATCATTTTAGTATCTTCTCATATTTCCTGCTTTGAGCAGGGGGTTGGACTAGATGACCTCCTGAGGTCCCTTCCAACCCTGATATTCTATGATTCTATATTTAAAATTACTTTAATTACAAATTTTATTTCACTGTATCAGACAAAATTTCAACTGGGACCAACCACACACACATTGCACACAGAATATTACCACCATCACAACTGGCATTAATTGGCAGACTCAGATGGGAAGCCAAGCACTAAGAGATTATATCTCTAAGAACCGCATTGAACCTCCATTAAAGTCAGTTGATAGATCCGCAGTGACTTCACCGACAGTTGGACTGGGCCTTTACCCAGAGATGGCCCTTTTTCTGGCAGAGCTGAAACACTGGTGTAACAGTGTGATGCTGTACTTAACCTATGGATAAATAAGGGGTTTTCAGGGCAGTCAAATAGGCTACTACTTTCAAAAGTACAAAGGGCTCAGTCCTGCAAGGTGTTGAGCATTCTCATCCAATCCAGCAAAACACAAGCACATACTTAAATTTAAGCATGAGCAGAGTCAATTGGACTATTCAAGAGTTTAGTGCTTCATTGGGTCAGACTAGAGTGCTTCGCACCTTGTAGGACTGATCTCTAAATTACAAACTTGCTCAGAGCTTGACTCTGCTATTCTTATGTATGTTGATCCGAAAATGGTGGCAGAATTGACATCCATTGATGTCAATGGAAGTGCTGTGTGTGTGCAACAATGAAGGATCAGGCCAATTTCCCTCAGAAACATTACTTCTGATCAACTGTTGTCCATTTGATATACCTTTATATAAAAGAAACTGTAACCACTTACACAATACTGAATATTTTGGTTAACTTGAAAATTGTTAGAAGCCACTTGGGTTTTTATTTTTCTGAGGAACATATAGTAAGGAATATCACGAAATAAAATAAAATAATAGAGTGGTACTGTTAGAACATATTTTTCTTGCTAGAGATGGGCCTTCACTATGAAGTTTGAATCCTGATCCAAACTTTCCTCAAATGTAAATGGCTTTGGATCCAGTATTTTGGTTTGGCTCTCTCTCACATTCTTGCTGCCTAGCATTTAAGAAGAGTAATAATAAAATATAAGGATTTTAAAAATACATTTTCCTTTTAAAATATTATTTTTTAACCAGGATGAATTAATGCAGAATGGGGGTATAGGACAATTATTCACACGCATGGGATGTATATACACTTATTATCTGAGTCATGTTTATATTTGTTTTGAGTTACTAGTACATATATTTACAGTTATCCAGATAAGAATGTTCTCATGGGTTTCCCTTACATTCTTAATTTAATACACCCATCCAAACTCTAAGAAGAAGAACAGACATCATGAAGAAAATTTCAAATACCTCTGTTCAATGGGGGGGGTGGGTGGAATGCAAGAGGAGCCATACTTGTTTTTATATGAAGGATACCAAAGTAATGTATTTTACAATATGGCTAAAACCCTGCAGAACTTTGCACTTATGCATAAACCCTTCAAAAGCACAGCTGGATATACTTGTTTTTCAAGCATAATACAGGAATGGCATTTTTCTAAGCATTTTGTGACTATTAATACTGTTAGATCTCTGTATGTCAAAGGTTTACCTTGAAAAGAGATAGATATTTTATTAATCTTTTTACCTTCTAGAAAAGGCACTGTATTTTAAAGAATGTTGTCAGTGACCTAAGGAATAAAAATTGCGCATACTCAAAACCACCCCCTTAGTGTTGCATTTATTTTTCTCTGTATTGCTCTCGTTACTTCTTGTCAGATGTTGTCTGGAAGAAATAAATGCACAATGTGGAAATAGGATTCTTATTTTCCCCCCAGATTTTATCTTTTTAATGTTCTCAGAAAATTTATCACTTTCACACCAGCTTCCCTCATTGCAGGGTCTTCAATGGAGACTGGATTTGGCTGTAGTCACTGGAAAGACTCCCACTGAATTGAATTTCATAGGAATTGTTACTATTTTGACCTTAGCTGAATTTACAATACACTTATGTGAGAAGCTAAGTTTCTCCTACAGTTATAACATCCTTTACATCCTAGAATTTCCATCTATTATTCCAGGGTGACACATTGGCCACCTGTGTAACAGAGGGCAAAATTTGCCCCCTAGATAGATCAAAACACAGGCAGCTCGTGAGCAGGTGACTGGAAACAGCATCAGCCATGAGCCCCCTAAAAGCTGCAAAACAGCTGCTGTGGATTTGTGGCTCTGCAGTTGTGGCCACTCTCTTTAGTACCATCCGTAGACCTTATGGTGCTTTCTCAACGATCTTGTGCAGGAAATGTCTCCACACACTGAAACTCCTCCAAGGCCTGGCTGCGGGCCAGGATTCCCATCATGGACGGTGGGTATCAAAGGCCAGGGAAGTTTGAGTCTCCCCAAACAGCATGACCTCACCCACCCCCAGACCTCCTCCTGCTTTCTCCTAGCCCCTGCGGCTTTTACCCCATGGCTAGGGCTAGCAGGGGACTGGCCTGCAGCTAGGGACTCCGGGTGGCCAAAGCCTGTGCTTGTGCCGCCTGTCTGCCTGTCACTGGGGACTGTGCCACCCACCCAGAGCTGGGAGTGCTTGGGGAGGGGGCCCTCTGAGCTCTGTTGGGAGAATGGGGGGCAGGGCCCCAGGCAGAAGGATTGGGCCAGGGCTAGCCTCCCTGAGCCCAGTTCACCCGCTTCCCATGGCTCTTGGGAGAGATTTAAGCACTCCCTTCTTTCTCTTCCCCTGCACTTGCAAGAACTCATTCCTCCTGTTATGGCTGCAGAGGGTTTTTGAAAGCTCCACATCCTGCCTACTACCCATAACGGCAAAGCATGGACAAATGACTGTATCCTACTGAATTTCTATACAAAATTAGACACTGCAAATATAAGTTAGGGTCAGAGAAATAATACAAGAGGGCCCAGAGGGACAAGAAATGTGGGAAGAAAAATAACAAAGTGAGACATTTGGAAAAAAAAAGCCAGGCCAATGCAATACAAGGAAAAATAGTCCAACACACATATACGGGTGGGATAAAAATGGGAAGTATAAATGCTGAAAGACACCAAGTTGTGAGGACCAGACAGCAAGTTCAGACATGAGTGCAATGTGGCAGAACAAAAAAAAAGCCATTAATTCTAAGTAGGGCTGTCAAACAATTAAAAAAAATAATTGCGGTTAATCACGAGGTTAAAAAATAGTTGCAATTAATTACAGTTTTAATCGCACTGTTAATAGAATTTAAATGTATTATAAATATTTTTGGATGTTTTTCTATATTTTCATAAATATTGATTTCAATTACAACAAAAAATACGAAGCATAGCACACTCAGTTTATATTATTTTTAATTACAAATATTTGCACTGTAAAAAAGAAACAAAAGGTAGTGCAATCTACAAGTCGAAGCATGAATGGACATACAAATGCTTAGCATATCTGGCACATATATACCTTGGAACATATATACCTACAACAGTGCCATGCTAGCGCCTGTCCTCACCTTCAGGTGACATAAATAAACGAGCAGCATTATCTCCTGTACATGTAAACAAACTTACTTGTCTCAGTGATTGGATGAACAAGAAATAGGACTGAGTGGACCTGTAGGCTCTGTATAGTTTTACATTGTTTTATTTTTGAGTACAGTTAGTTATATGGAAAAAATAATTCTACATTTGTAAGTTGCACTTTCACAATAAAGAGATTGCACTACAGTACTTGTAGGAGGTAAACTGAAAAATACTATTTATTTTGTTTCTCTTTTTTACAGTGAAAATATTTGTAATAAAAATATAGAGTGTACAGTGCTCACTTTGTATTTGATGTTGTAACTGAAAACATTTGAAAAGAAAGAAAACATACAAAATATTATAATAAATTTTAATTAGTATTCCCTTATTGTTGAATAGCGCAATTATTTTTGAGTTAATTTCTTTGGCGTTATCGCCTGAGTTAACTGTGATTAATTGACAGCCCTAATTCTAGGCTGCAGATGCACCACATAGCTAGGCTAGCTGGTGACATTCCCTTAGGTGACTCCTGCAAAGGAAATATCTGTGTGTGTACACCAGAAAGATGCTGACAAGCCACAGTGAGGTCAGAGAAGAGCTACAGGCCCCCTCAGGCCGGGGCTTGGTTGGGAAAGGAGATGTGGAGCCTGGGGAAGCGCTGCCTGTGAGCCTCGGGGGGCATGTTGCTCACTCATCGCCAGGCCTGCAACCTTTGGTGTTTTCCATAGTGCACCAGGTGCCGGAGCCGCGCGACACGGGGAGACGCTCCTCACTCAGTCAGAACCCAGAGCCCGCGTCTAGAGCACGTAGCTGCGGACAAACGCTCGAAAGAGCCACTGGAGGGACCCGGAAAGGCTCGCACCCCCCAAGGCCGCTGCAAAGCACCCAGCCTGGCGGCACCGCCGCCTCCGCCCGCTCGCCCGCCCGGGGCTGGGGTTTGATGAGCTCCCAGGCGGCCGAGTCTCGCAGGGCGGGGCCCTTCTCAGACGCTCCGCGGGCTCTGGGAACAGAGCACCTCCGGCACCGCGGGCCGCAGCGGAGACAATTCATGAGGGGACTCCAGCTCCCGGCATGCCCTGGGCCACGACAGGGCCATGAAGAGTCAATGTCCCGACTTTGTGGGGCCCGCAAAGCATGCTGGTAGCGACAGTCCCCGGCCCTGCGCAGTGCACCCTGGGAGCTGTAGCTTGCATAGGGCCTATTCGTTTTGCCCACCGAAGCGAGGCCCTCCGGCCCCTGGGCACGCGCGGCTCACTGCGGTTCTCCCTTGACCAGACCCCCCGCGGCATTGACAGCACCGCTTCCGCTTCCGCTGTCCAGGCGCTTCCGGCGTGGTGACTTCCGCTCCCACAGTGCCCCGCGCCGAATCATGGACCACAATGGTGAGGAGGGGAGAGGGAGGGAGCCGCATTTATACCCGGGCGGGCCTGCCCCGGGTCACTGCGCGGAGCGGCCCGGGCAGCCGGCCGCGGGGAGACCCCCCCCCGGGAGCGGGCCTGGGGAGCGGCCTGGCGGCTGGGGCCTAGCGGGGCCTGGACCCCAGCGCCGCCGGCCCACAGTGTGGCGGGGAGGGGACTCGGCCGGGCCTCGCAGCCCCCGCGCCCCCGTCAGCCCGCACCCTGACAGCGGGCCCTGGTCCGTTCCGGTCCCTGCCGAGGGGCAGGCCCCGATCCCCATTGGCTTCTTTCGGCGGGGCCCCGAGCGGACGGGGAAGGCCGCTGTGACTGTCCGCCCGGGGGAGCAGGGAAGTGGGAGCAGCCGTAGGCTGTGTGCGGTCCCCTCCGCCATGCGCTGGGGTCGGGGGTACTACAGCAGAGTTCGCCCAGACGTCACTGCCCGAGCAATGGCTGAGGTTCGTCATTTCGAGCTGAAGGATGGGTCCACCTTGTACTGACTTAGCAAGGGACTCTGGTTCTTGGTGTGTAGTTGGCAGATTCGCAGGTGGCCGAGGACGGGAAACACCTGGCTGTATCTGCTACGCTAGAAGTATGTACTGTTTGTATAACGCGCTGCACTTTTTGTAGCTGGTTCTCGTCCATTGGCCTAAGAAGCAGGCAAACCAGTAGGGATTGCAGGCTAACATAAAGGTTGCAGGTTCAAATCTGCAGTATATTAATGCTGCTCCTTTGGCAGCATATTCCATGCCTTTTACTGGTTGTGTGGGCCTGAGAGGAGCATTTAAAAATCAAGGTTTTGTCTAGGTAGAAAAATCCTGAGATTTTTACAAAACTTGAGATTTATCATAGTGGCATTGCTTAAAACTTTATTTTCTTATTCTGCTTGCAGTATGCTATGTTGATGTTCTCAAAGTTTCTGGCATAGAAATACCAGAATTGAACACTGTTCTTTACCTGGTTGCTGCAAATCGTCCCTGGATGCACACCTTTTGTTACTGCTATGTATATATAGCATGGGTTTGGGGATTACTTTGAATGTAGCCTTAGTTCATCACTAAGGCTACGATTTAGTCACAGGTATTTTTAGTAAAAGTCATGGACAAGTCACAGGCAATAACGAAAAAGTCATCACCAGTGACCTATCAGTAACTTTTACTAAAAATATTGTTAACTAAATCTTACCTGCTGGGGTGGAGGGGTGGTGCTCCAACAGATGCTGCTGCTTCTGGGGATGGGGGGCAGCCCAGGGCCCTGCTGATGTTGCTGCTCCCGGGGAAGGTGTGGGGGGGGCCCACCCCTCCAGGCCATAGGGTAGCCCTACTGCTGCCCCTCTGGGATTGCTGCTCTGGCACAGCACCCAGGATCAGTTGCCTGGGGTTGCTGGATTAGAGGCCACTGCGGGTCAGCTGCTGCAGCTGGAGGTCCTGGAAAGTCACAGAATCTGTGACCTCCGTGAAAGATTCACAGCCTTATTCATCACGTACAGAAACAAGTGACTAAATAAGAAGCTACAATTCTATTCATTAACTGACAATTAATTAAAATGTGTTAGAACACAACTGAAAATTTAAATTTATAAAAACTCAAAAGCATAAGATTTCTCTTACATGAATTTGAGTGAGCTTTAGTAGTTTTTATTTGGGTCAGAACTGTGACAAGCGACTCAGACATTCATAGAGATGTGTTAATTTGTGGTGTGACTCCATTGACTTCAGAAGTCAATGTGGATTTACATCAGATGAATGTGACCCATAGAATTTAAGAGATAGAAAAGACTTATTAGATCAGTCAGTCTACTTCCTGGAAGTTACTACAGGTTTTTTCCTTACTGTAATTTTTTCAGTGTTTTATCCAGTCTAGTTTTAAATCCTCCAAGTGTTGGGGCTGTCACCTTTTCCCTAGTAATCTCTCTTAGGAAGTTGTTTTTCTAATATTTGGTCTATAGTTATTTTTGCTGTGCAATATTATTTGTGTAGTTAGCACAGTTAGTGCACATGGGGTAAATTGCCCCATAAATAACCAGAAGAGTTATGTTGCCCAGAAGAGTTTCCTGTGTAAAAGCACGTGCAGGTACAGAGTAGGGGTACGTATGCTCTTTTTATCTAGAATACTGTATTTCTCACACCAGATGGGTTTTCAGATGGAGGGAACTTAACTTACAGTGTCATCCCATTACTCTTGATTATAAATACATTCTCTACCATTCTAAAGAGTTCTTACTTTTTCTCCTGATTTAGCCATACTGATACCTACTTGATTCTTTTATCCTTCTCTCAGAAAAATACCTCATTCAATCACTCAAGCCCTATAATCGTCTTTGTTAATTTTCTCAGAAGGTTCTGATCTTGAAGTACCAGAACGGAACTTTCTGTTGTAGGTATCTGCGCTGGCAATGAGATGGACTGGATTGCCTAAAACAGTGATTCTCAAACTTTTGTACTGGTGACCCCTTTCACATAGCAAGCCTCTGAGTGTGACACCCCCCCCATAAATTAAAAACATGTATTTATATATTTAACACCATTATAAATGCTGGAGGCAAAGCGGGGCTTGGGGTGGAGGCTGACAGCTTGCAGCCTCCCACATAATAACCTCATGACTCCCCTGAGGGGTCCCGACCCCCAGTTTGAGAACCCCTGGCCTAAAACATATATCTGATCTCTATATTCCATGTGTGCAGACACATCAGTGTTCTGCAGACAGGGGCTATCCGCTTTTTTGCAGTGCCTCAGTATGCAATTCAGAATTGTTCCCCCTGTTGACCTCTGCTCTGAAATTGCAGTGTTCCTTTAAGTTGGCTGCCCAGGAATGCATGTGAGCATCATCATACATTTTATTATAAACGGAGTCATAATTTCCCAATATGAGGAACATCCACAAACTTGATATATTGTCTGTGTGATGCACCAGTCCCGACTGCCTCTGTGTGTCTCGTTACTGCTTTGTACTCCTCCATATATTTTCTCAGATTGTAAACTGCTTGGGCAGGGACTGTCTCTTTCTTTGTTTGTACAGCACCTAGCACAGTGGGGTTCAGATCCATCACTAGGGTTCATAGGTGCTACAGTAATACCATTGCATAATATTTTCATGTAATGAGGGCCCTGTTTATTGCCTAGACATTGTCCTTGCCCATTGTCTTGGGAATTGACATGTGTCAGGGTGTCTCTTGCCTCCCTTGCACTGGAGATTTAAGATTAAAACTGCTCTTAAGAGGGGTTTGTGTGTGTGTGTGTGTGTGTGTGAAGGCCAAGACTATAACAGGGTTCACAAAAGAACTAGATAAGTTCATGGAGGATAGGTCCATCAATGGCTATTAGCCAGGATGGGTAGGGATGATGTCCCTAGCCTCTGTTTGCCAGAAGGTGGGAATGGGCGATGGGATGGAAAACTTCATGATTACCTGTTCTGTTCATTCCCTCAGGGGCACCTGGCAATGGCCACTGTCGGAAGACAGGATACTGGGCTAGATGGACCTTTGGTCTGACCCAGTAAGGCCATTCTTATGTGTGTAGGGGGATTAGCCTTTGATTTTACATAAATATGTTATCAGATGTGCCGGTAAAGCCTTATTAATTCTCTGTTTGCTATATTTGGTCACTGATGTTCCAGTGATGTGTTAAATAAGATGTTGTAGATTCCAAGGCCAAAAAGGATCACTCTGATGCTCAAGTCTGACCTCCTTTATAGCCCAGGCCATAGAACTTCCCCAAAATAATTCTTAGGTCATATCTTTTAGTAAAATATCCCATCTTCATTTAGAAATGGTCAGTGATGGAGAATACACCATGACTGTAGTGAATTATTCCCATGGTTAATTACCCTCACTCAAAAAAGTATGCCTTATTTCCAGTCTGGATTTGTCTAGCTCAGTGGTCTCCAACTTTTTTATGCCCAAGATCACTTTTTGAATTTAAGGGCAACCCAGGATCTGCCCCGCCCCTTCCCCCAAGGCCTGACCCCACTCACTTCCCCCCCCTCGCCCCCCGGGTCCCTCATTCTCCCCCATCCTCACTCACTGTCACCAGGCTGGGGTAGGGGTTGGGGTTCAGGAGAGGATGCGGGCTCTGGGCTGGGCCTGAGGGGTTTGCAGTGTGGGAGGGGGCTCTGGGCTGAGCCTGGGGCAGGGAGTTGGGGTGCAAGAGGGCGCTCTGGGCTGGGGCAGAGTGTTGGGATGGAGGAGGGGGGAAAGGGTGCTGGCTCTGGGGGCGGGGGTCAGGACTGGGGTTCAGGATGCAGGAGGGAGTTCGGGGTGCTGGCTCCGGGAGGGAGCTTAGGGCTGGGGGTTGAGGTGCGGCTTCTTGCGAGGCAGCACTTACATCCAGCAGTGGTGTAGCGTGGCTGCTGCTAAGGCAGGCTCCCTGCCTGCCCTGGCCCCACACCGCTCCCAGAAGGGGCTTAGGCGCCCTTGCGGCCCCTGGGAGAGGGGGACAGCACATGACTCTGCGTGCTGCCCCTCTCTGCAAGCACTGCCCCCTCAGCTCCCATTGACCACAGGTCCCCGTTCCCGGCCAATGGGAGCTGCAGGAGCAGTGCTTGCAGGCAGGAGCAGCACGTGGAGGGAGAACCTTCCCCCCTGGCGCTGCGGGGTGCACTGGCCACTTCTGGGCCTAGCGTGAGGCCTGGGCAGTCAGGGAGCCTGTCTTAGCGGCAGCCCTGCTGTGCTGCCGGAGATCTTCTGGGATTGACCAGTCAGTCTAACTTCATCTTCTACCTATTGGATTGTGTTATATCATTCCTGCTAGAATGAAGAGCCCATTATTAAATATTTTTTCTATGTAGACTGTAATCAACTCATCCCATAACCTTCTCTTTGTTATACGAAATCAGTGGTTCTCAAACTTTTGTACTAGTGACTCCTTTCACATAGCTAGCCCCTTATAAATTAAGAACACTTTTTTTTAATATATTTAATACCATTATAAATGCTGGCGGCAAAGTGGGGTTTGGGGTGGAGGCTGACAGCTTGTGACTCCCCCATGTAGTAATCTTGTGACCCCCTGAGGGGTCCTGACCCCCAGTTTGAGAACCCGCGTACTAAATAGATGAGCTCTCTGTGTCTGTCACTGTAAGGCATGTTTTCTGATCCTTTAATTGTTCTCATGGCTGTTCTCTGAACCCTCTCCATTTTATCAACATCCTTCTTGAATTGTGGGCACTAGAAATGGACACAGTATTCCAGCAGCAGTTTAACCACCACTAAGTACACTGAGGTAAAACAGCCTCCTACTCAAGATTCCCCTGTTTATGCATCCCAGGATTACATTAGTTCTTTTGGTCACAGCATCACATTGGGAGCTCACATTCAGCTGATTATCCACTATAACCTCCAAATCTTTTTCAGTCACTACTTCCCAGGATAGAGTTCCCCATTCTGTAAGTATGGCCTACATTTTTTGTTCCTAGGTGTATACATTTACCTTTAGCGTATTAAAACACACATTGTTTGCTTGTGCCCAGATTACCAAGCAATCCAGATTGCTCTGAATCTGTGAACTACCCTCTTTATTGATTACCATTCCCCCAATTTTTGTGTCATCTGCAAACTTTATCAGAGATGATTTTATTTTCTTTCAGGTCATTGATAAAAATGTTAAATAGCATAGGGCCAAAAGCTGATCTCTGTGGGACCCTACTAGAAACATACTTGCTTAGTGGCGATTTTTCCATTTACAGTTACATTTTGAGGCCTATCAGTTTTAATCCATTTAACATTTACTATGTCAATTTTATATTGGCCTAGATTTTAATCAAAATATCATGTGATACTAAGTGAAATGCTTTACAGAAGTCTAACTATATTACATCAACACTATTACCTTTATTAACCAAACTTGTAATCTCATAAATAAAAGATATCAAGTTAGTTTGATAAGATCTATTTTCTGGAAATGGTTGTTGATTTGCGTTAATAATAGTACCCTTCTTTATTAATTGAGCCCCATCTCAGCTGTTCCATTATTTTGCCCAAGATCATAAACGGAATATGTTTGTCTTTTGGTTTCCCTTGTAAACAGTATATACGAAACCGTTCCTGAGGGAAGATCCTTGTTCATTAGTTGTACAGTGTTTATTCCAAGGAGCCCTAATCATGAATTAGGGTACTTCTGTGCAAGATGCTGTACAAACACACAATAAAAAGACAGAGTCTGCCCCAAAGAAGTTACAGTTTGAGAAAGAGAGAGACTGATTCACTCCAAAACTGATTTCATTATAAATGTCATATTACTGCATAATTTCATTTATGACCAATACTGTTGGCATGACCTGACAGTTTGAAGGTACCATGTGAGCAATAGATTAAGATTTTTTTCAAACAAGTAAATTCTGGTACAGTAAATGAAGGCTTAAACTAGCTTTAATAAAATCAGTGTTTTCCTTAAAATGTCTCTGCTAATATCTAATCCTTTCAGAAACTAATGTATAAAATAACTGGAAAATGACAGTAAACATATTTTTCTCTTGTATAGACAATGATTTGCAAGGCACTAATAGTTCTGGATCGTTGGGTGGTCTTGATGTTCGCAGACGAATCCCTATAAAGCTCATCTCCAAACAGCCCAACAAAACCAAACCTGCACCACGCGCTCCAAGAATTATGAACAGGATGCCTTCAAAGGCACAGGCTGGTGATGAAGGTAAACTAATTTAAATAGTTTAATGCTATAGAAGGAAAGGGTATTAATTTATTATTATTATTTATATTGCAGTGGTGCTCGGGGGCCATACTCAGTATTGGAGAACTAATATGTTAGATGCCGTCCAAACTTATAAGAGTACAGGTTACAGGCCTCTAGGTGCTTCTGCAGTATAAAAAAATAAATGGTCTCTGTCTTCAGAGTGTAGCACTACTTCTGTTACTTTTCCTTGCGGAATGGAATTAAGGCAGGCTGCAGACATTGGAAATGCTGTAGCATTTCTTGATGATTGTAATGTAGAATGGCATGTGTTTTTAATAGCAACTTGGGTCAATTAGAAAAATTGTTTTTCTTTCTTCCCCCCTCCCATTCCCCCCAGAAGAATTTGATTATAATGAAGAGGAGCGGTATGACTGCAAAGGAGCGGACATGTTTGGGAATCCAAGAAGATTCCCTGGACACATATTTTGGGACTTTAAGGTACACTCATGAATGCAATAGTTCTGATGATACTATACGTTAAATTTGAAATCCTTAGGGCGTAAGCTAATTCTTAATATTCTCAGAGTGCAGAGCATCCTACTTATCTTTAGAGAAATCAAATAAAAAATAAGTGCTACCACTGCTTTCTGACTTTCTGAAACTATATTCTGTGCTGTGTTTCTCAGATTGTATGTAGTTCTCTGTTCCTTATTAAATATTTATGAACTTTCAAGCATATTGGTAATACCCTAATGAAATAAGGAGCCCTAATGAATGCTATTTTGACAGATAAACTTGCTGGGAGAAAAGGATGATACCCCAGTCCATTTCTGTGACAAGTGTGGATTGCCCATCAAATTGTATGGGCGCATGGTGAGTAGAGCTGTATTGATAGAAAAGCTACCCTGCTGTGAACTAACATGAAGTCTATACCTGTTCTTGGAAAAGTGCTCTGTGCTCCCATTGGCATATGGGTAGTTAGCTAGTGCAAGTGTAACGTCATACAAAACAGCTACTTAACTTTTTTTTTTTTTTTAAATAGGAGTCACAGCTTCCCACTAAGTAGAATTATTGTAAAGTTAGGCCCTGATCCTGCATTGAGATGCACATAGATGCATACCTATCCCATGCAGAGCTCATTGACTTCAGGCTCTGCATGAGCAAAAGGGTATATACCAATGCGTCTCAGTATAAAATCAAGGCCTTAATTTGTACAAGAACTCCAAGCTGTTCTTGTTGCAGATATCTTTTGCTGATGTCTCCTTGTTTGGTTAAGGGGTAAAATCGCTTTGGAAGAGTGGCTGACATGGTGCTTGATCCTGCTGCCATTGTAGTCCATTTAAAAATATCTATTGACTTCAGTGGAAGCATAATAGGCATAATAAGCATAATTATTTAAGCTCAGTACCAATGTGGACAGAAGAACAAATGGATATAAACTGGCCACTAGGAAATTTAGACTAGAAATTAGACGAAGGTTTTTAATCATCAGAGGAGTGACGTTTTGGAATAGCCTTCCAAGGGAAGCAGTGGGGGCAAAAGATCTATCTGGCTTTAAGATTAAACTCGATAAGTTTATGGAGGAGATGGTATGATGGGATAACATGGTTTTGGTAATTAAATATTCATGGTAAATAGGCCCAATGGCCTGTGATGGGCTATTAGATGGGGTGAGATCTGAGTTACCCAGGAAAGAATTTTCTGTAGTATCTGGCTGGTGAATCTTGCCCATATGCTCAGGGTTTAGCTGATCGCCATATTTGGGGTCGGGAAGGAATTTTCCTCCAGGGCAGATTGGAAGATGCCCTGGAGGTTTTTCGCCTTCCTCTGTAGCATGGGGCACGGGTCACTTGCTGGAGGATTCTCTGCTCCTTGAAGTCTTTAAACTACGATTTGAGGACTTTGATAGCACAGATATAGGTGTGAGGTTTTTTTTTGTAGGAGTGGTGGGTGAAATTCTGTGGCCTGCGTTGTGCAGGAGGTCAGACTAGATGATCATAATGGTCCCTTCTGACCTAAATATCTATGAATAGGCCCGTTTAGCCTTAAAGCAACTTATTTTTTAAGCTAAGCATTGTATATTACTTGATGACTTTAACTGAGTTAGTAAATACTAGATGTTACTCATTTCTGTGCTCCTTTAAAGCAGTGATATAACAGAATGCAAAGAATAAAGTTAAAATATTGACTAAAAGTTAATAGATGCTGAGGGATTTAACTTTGGCTTAATTTTTTAAAAATTAGCATTGCATTTTGAGTCACTAACCTTTATAGTCCTAATTCAGGCCAACCAACCTTTATTATTAAGATGCTTAGGGGAGCATTTTTATTTATTTATTTATTTTATAGACCGTGAAGACATTTGTGGTGTTAAGTTGTAATCTTTCCTTTTACTCACTTGCTCCTTGTAGCATCTGTGGTGTGCTGAAAAGCATTTCAGGAATGTAGTTTGATTCATTAGGTCTTGCCTACACAACGGTTATGACCAAGTCAGGAGGAATTGTTACACCAGTTTGGCTGTTGACCATTTAAAAGTTGTTTTGCAGACTGGTCCTATGTCTCTGTAATGGGGTTTGTAATATAAGTGGATTGTCCAGAGTTTTAACTTGCCTGTGGCGACGTTAAAAACACACCTACACTACATCTTGGAACCATGTTTTTACTAGTTTGGGAAGAACAATGTGGTAACTTGATTCCTTGAGTCATTTATAGTTGTAGTAGAGATGCCAAGGCTCAGATATGCCAGTTAAGAACTTTACAGGCTGCACTGTGAATCCAGCTCTGCTGTGTAGTCTCTTCCTTATTTTAAAGCCTGGGTGAATACCAGTCTATTTGGAGAACTGTACCAATTAGCGAGACATGGACCTTAGGCATTGGCCGTTAAAGCCACTGTGTCCTGTTCAGTTGTGCCTTCGCTGACCTGTCACAGAACTTGAACTATTCCAACTGCCAGGATGGAAATTTTCAACTTGATTTGGAGAAGTGCAAGCTCCATCCAAGTTAATGTGTGCACAGTTACATGGGAGACTGGCAGAAGCAGAGCACTGAGTCCTGCTAAAAGAACTGTGATTAGCAAGGGGGAGCCTAGAATGCCAGTTGCTAAACCATGAAGTACCGGTACTGGTGTTACTAAGTCCCCGTAGCAGGGACAGCTGAAATATACGGCTGTAGTTTCCATAAACAGCCTTGCCTCGCTGCCATAGGAAGAGCTCGTGGTGCATTCTTTGCATTTTCTTTTTAATGGAATGTACCTTATTCAAGCTATTTTTGAAAATGTCCCATCAAAGGTACTGCATACTTTGTTACATATAGCTGTATCTTGTCCATTTCCCAGCATGCATTTCAGACAACTTAAATATAAGAATTTTATTTTCAAGAAGATACACACTGAGAAAGCATGTTCATGAGGGAGGAATGTATCAAAACTTACTTAATTTATCAAAAATACATTCTATAAATGACATACTGGTTTACACATAATGGTTTAATGAAGCGATTGTTTGTGTGTCTCTAGATACCTTGCAAGCATGTTTTCTGCTATGACTGTGCTATATTACATGAGAAGAAGGGCGACAAGATGTGCCCAGGGTAAGTTCACTAGTGATTGCTTATTAAAAAGGGAGAATATACTGGAATAATTTAAACTGCTTATTTTCACATATGTCTTAATTTTTGTTTGTTGAAAAAACAGCTCAGTAGGAAGAAGCAAAGAATGCTTTTGCTGTACCAGAGGGGTTGTACTTGACACTACATTGTCATCCAGATATTGAGAGATTCAGTTTAACTGTTGATGTTTAAATTAGGGCTGTCAAGCAGTTAAAAAAATAAACGATTAAAAAGATAATTGCGATTAATCACACGATTTAAAAAAAAAAACCATTTATTTAAATATATTTGAAAATGTAGAAAACACAAAAATATTGATTTCAGTTACAACCCAGAATACAAAGTGTACAGTGCTCACTTTATATTATTATTTTTAATTACAAATACACTGGACCCTCACTAGAACGCGGGGTTCGGGATCCATGCGCGGTACCGTGTTAATGAGGGGACCGCGTTACCATGGATCCCAATTTAAATTTGGGATCCACCACCACAACCGTGCTATATGGGAATCCGTGCTCTAGCTATGCATGCTGTAGTGAGAGTCCGCTGTATTTGCACTGTAAAAAAGAAAAGAGTATTTTCCAGTTCACCTTATACAAGTACAGTAGTGTAATCTCTTTATCATGAAAGTTGAACTTACCAAGGTAGAATTATGTACAAAAAATAACTTCATTTTTTTTAAAAAAAAGTAAAACTTTAGAGCCTACAAGTCCACTCAGTCCTACTTCTTGTTCAGCCAATTGCTCAGACAAACAAGTTTGTTTACATTTGCAGGAGATAATGCTGCCTGCTTCTTGTTTACAATATCACCTGAAAGTGAGAACAAGCATTCACATGACACTGTTGTAGCCGACCATGAGATATTTATGTGCTAGATAAACTTTAAGATTCATATGTCCTTTCATGCTTCAGCCACCATTCCAGAAGACATGCGTCCATGCTGATAATGGGTTCTGCTCAATAACCATCCAGAGCAGGGCAGACCAAAGCAAGTTCATTTTCATCCTCGGAGTCAGATGCCACCAGGAGAAGGTTGATTTTCTTTTTTGGTGGTTTGGGTTCTGTGGTTTCTGCATTGGAGTGTTGCTCTTTTAAAACTTCTGAAAGTATGCTCTACACCTAGTACCTCTCAGATTCTGGAAGGCTCTTCAGATTCTTAAACCTTGGGTCGAGTGATGTAGCTGTCTTTAGAAATCTCACATTGGTACCTTCTTTGCGTTTTGTCAAATCTGCAGTGAAAGTGTTCTTCAAACAAACAGCATGTGCTGGGTTATCATCCGAGACCGCTATAACATGAAATATATGGCAGAATGCGGGTAAAACAGAGTAGGAGACATACAATTCTTCCCCCAAAGAGTTCAGTCACAAATTTAATTAATGCATTATTTTTTTAACAAGCGTCATCAGCACGGAAGCATATCCTCTGGAATGGTGGCCAAAGCATGAAGGGGCATATTAATGTTTAGCATAAATGGCATTTAAACACTTTGCAATGCCAGCTACAAAAGTGCAGTGCGAACGCCTGTTCTCACTTTCAGGTAACGTTGTAAATAAGAAGCGGGCAGCATTATCTCCCGTAAATGTAAACAAATTGTTTGTCTTAGTGATTGACTGAACAAGAAGTAGGACTGAGTGGACTTGTAGGCTCTAAAGTCTTACATTCTTTTGGTTTTGAGTGCAGTTATGTAACAAAAAAAAAATCTACATTTGTAAGTTGTACTTACACGATGAAGAGATTGCACTACAGTACTTGTATTTTTAAATTCACCTCATACTACACCGGACCCTCGCTAGAACGCGGGTTTTGGGATCCATTCGTGGTACTGTGTTAACACGGGGACCGCATTAAAATGAATTGCAATTAAAGTAATTAAATTTGGGATCCATGGCCACGACCGCGTTATATGTGAATTCGCGCTATATAGACGCGCGTTCTAGTGAGGGTCCAGTGTATTTCTTTTGTTTGCCATTTTTACAGTGCTAATATTTGTAATATAAAGTGAGTACTGTCAACTTTGTATACTGTTGTAACTGAAATCAATATATTTGAAAATGTAGAAAAACATCCAAAAATATTTAATAATTTTAAATTGGTATTCTATTGTTTAACAGTGCGATTAAAACTGCAATTAGTCACAATATTTTTAATTGCTATTAATATTTTTAAGTTAATCACGTGAGTTAACTGATTAATCGACAGCCCTAGTTTAAATGGTAAATAGAAGATATTTAAAATAAGTAGTTGACATATTTGTGTTCAGTCTTGCCGTTATTACCTGCAATAGCGCAAATGACAGTTCACTAGTAGTTAAGGCTCACTTACTAATTGTATACCCTCATCTCAAGAACCCCTTCTCTTTTGTGCTTTTTGACACATCTTAGAATATGATACAGATTATGGGACGTCAGTTCTAAATGTCTCCTCAGGAAACGTTGATGTACTTTGTAGCTGTGCTTCTATAGGAGAATGTCTGTCTAATTTTGAAATATTGTAATTTAATTTGAATTAAGGAAATACAAGCTTTTTGTGTTGCGTTGGCACTAAAAAATGTTACTTCTAATATGTATGAATATTCTAATATGTAGAATTGTGGAATGATCATTTAGCCTAAATATTTCTAGATTCACAGCTGTTGGTGATGATAATAAACTGATCTTTTTTTCTAATTTAGCTGTAATGATCCCGTGCAGCGAATTGAGCAATGTGTGCGAGGGTCTCTCTTCATGTGTAGCATTGTTCAAGGGTGCAAGAGAACATATTTGTCTCAGAGAGACTTACAAGCTCACATCAACCATCGTCATATGAGAGCTGGAAAACCTGTTACCCGTCCTCCACTTGAACCTGTTCATCCTCCTATTGCCCCACCTCCTGCTGAAATTCCTGAGCGTTTCATAATGCCACCTGATAAGCATCATATGAGCCATATCCCACCAAAGCAGCACCTCATGATGCCGCCACCTCCTTTACAGCATGTGCAGCACGAGCATTATAACCAACCACATGAGGACATTCGTGCACCCCCTTCAGAGATGTCAATGGCTCCACCACCACCTCGCTCGGTCAGTCAGGATACGTTTCGTATTTCCACGAGAAAACACAGCAATTTAATAACTGTCCCTATTCAGGATGATTCAAATTCAGGTGCTCGAGAACCACCTCCACCAGCCCCAGCACCTGCTCATCATCATCCTGAATATCAGGGTCAACCAGTGGTATCCCATCCTCATCATATTATGCCTCCACAGCAACATTATGCACCACCCCCGCCACCACCACCACCAATAAGCCATCCAATGCAACATCCTCCCCAGGGAGCAGGTACTCCTCATATGGTTTATAGCCAAGCTCCACCACCACCGATGACCTCTGCTCCACCACCAATAACCCCTCCCCCTGGACACATAATTGCCCAAATGCCACCATATATGAATCACCCTCCTCCAGGACCTCCCCCTCCTCAACATGGTGGCCCACCTGTAAATGTAAATGCACCCCCTCCCCATCACTATAATCCTAACTCTTTGCCGCAGTTCAGTGAAGATCAAGGAACTCTCAGCCCTCCTTTTACACAGCCTGGGGGAATGAGTCCGGGGATGTGGCCCGCTCCAAGAGGGCCTCCTCCACCCCCAAGAATGCAAGGTCCACCTTCTCAAGCCCCACTTCCTGGACCACATCACCCAGATCAAACCAGATATAGACCATACTACCAATGATATTAACAATAATTTGAACTGAGTATGCTATGGGAAGGATAAACTATATACAGCAGCCTTTTAATGAATCTGTTTTTGGGGTCTCTTTTTTCTTCTTCTTCCTTTCCCCCCTTCCCCTTTCAAAGAAATACAATGGTTGTGACTAACACACTCTGGGGACTAGACTCTTGATTGATTTTTATACCTTGACCGTAGGACTCTGACTTCAAATATACTGTAGTGCTAAGATAAGTGGCTCAGTAGATAACAGCTACATTTTTAACAAACTGTGTCCCTAGTGAGGTTAAAGTCTCTGAGAGATGGTTATTTGTAATATTATTTCCTGAAAAATTGAACACCCATTGTACCACTCTATTGTTTTTGTTAAATCCAATGTTTAGTTTTACTTGTGATACTTTTTTGTTAACCTGTGTACAATAATTAAATTTAAATATGGTTGTAAAAATGCTGGGTTTTTATGTGAATTTGAGCACAGACACAATTTCTGAAAAAACATTCCATGTTTTGACACTAATACTTTTCCATATGGCATTATAATATAATGTTTGGTGTAAGAGACGTTCAAGTTTTCCTTAGCAGTAACATTGTAGTAAAGTCTGATGATCCAAGTTTAAGGAGCTGTAAATCTGAAGTGCAGAATCTTGCATTTCACACAGATTTTTAAATTTTGAGGCAACTTTGGGCGCACAGGGTGAATGGTACATGAAAGACACAGTTTTGGTGATAACATGAAGCCATGTTGTCTTAACATTTTAAAATCTTCTTTTCTTAGCTCACTTCTTGTTTGGAAAATTCTGGTTAACTTGAGATCTCATACACTCCCTACTGGTGTTGAATTCATGTCTTGTGCATTTACTCAATGGATGTTTTCACATAAAAGGTACCATGTATTGACTCACCACGTTCCTGATATGAAGGAATATGATTTTTTGGGACTTGTTTTTTGCTTTTTCTATATAAATGGTAATGTAGAGTAGGAGTATTCTACTTTGATAACCTGGAGTTAGGGATCTGACATCTCTTAGGCAGATTAAAAATACATGTGTATAAATCATGTCAAATTTTTTTGCCAGATTTGATGACATGGCTAATGGTTTACAGGATTTAATAATATGTTTTAACCATGGTCTTAAGTAGATTTGATACTGTCAGGTCCCTTTGGGCCCCAAATTTAGGTTTTTGTAAAACTATTTTTTTTAATCCATTGAAAACAGGTGTAAGAAATAAATATCCTATTTAACACTAGTTGTGTTAGTGCAGGAGAGCCAGAGAATCCAACTGTTTACACTGCTCTCATTGTCCAAGCAGAGTGCTCACTTTTTACATTGCAGCCAACATTAGTGTTGAAAAATCAACATTTAAAAAAAAACCAAATTTTAAAAATTAAGGGGGTTTAGAGATAACTAATCTATTTTTGACCTAGGTGTCTAGTCTCACATTGTTTTAGAGGCACGATGTAGGAAACCATCTGCTTGTTAGAATTTTCTCAAAGGCTTAATTTATTTACTTCCGTAAGTTCCGTTTTTGCCTCTAACCTAATATAAGTTGTTTGCATTGAGCCTGTCAGAGCACCTGTTGGCAGAACATTCCAGACTTTCTAATGTTGCATATAAAATGAGTGTTGTCTGGCCGTCACGTCAAGGACTCTGTTAGGCTTGTGTTCTGTTCCTGAATCTGCCATTGATGTGCTGGGTGATGTTGGGACCTGAGTTAGGACCTGAGTTTTGAATTTAGGTGCATGCAAACTCCATAAATGGGTGTGAAAATCAAATACTTATTTTGCACAAATAGCTATTATGTGTCGGATTGTCCCGTTGCCTGTGCGGTTGTAATGTGACTGACTTAAAAAAAAATCAGGCTTCTTTGCCTTGGTTTCCCTATCTGCAAAATAGGAATAATACCCACCATTGTTAAACTATGGCAGAGACCAATCCAATACACAGGATTTCTGCATCTTTTATTATATTGCTTTTAGGGGTGACAAGTTCATTCTGAGAAAGGCTGAAGAGGAAGTACTTGCATGTGTTTTGCATTACTTGGCTATTTACAAATGTAGCAATACAGGAAACTATTTCTCTGTTCTCTGGTGCATACTTCAGGTCCTTCCAAAGGACAAATTCAGCAACGTTTGTATCTAGTTCAAGTACAGCCTTTCTAGATTTACTTATATCCATGGGTAAATTCTAAATTCATGGGTTATGTCTGGTTTTGTGCTAATTCTCAAGTAAGTTTCGCTGTCTTTTTCTCTTTGGACACATCTTGGTGGCAGAATAGGTACAATTTCCCGTCAGAAGAAGAGCGATGGAGTATAAGCTCAAATAAGTATCTAATGCATGGGAAATATGATTTGAACTTCTAAGTTTCTAAATGTATTACATTGTCAGGAACAATGTACTATGCAAGACTTGTGTTCATTTTCATTTGATTTCTATGTCAGATTAGGATATTAAAGTGTGTTATGAATTGCATTTCCATTTTGGCAGATTTAGTTGTTCTATGAGTTAAAACAATTCTTGCTCAGTTGGTATTAATCATCTCTGTCTAGTAATGATACACTGATAACTGATTTTGCAGGTAAATTATATACATATTGTGCTTTTAGGCTATTTTGTCTATAGCAAAATTGAAGTTGAAATAATGCATTAGCTTTTATTATTATTGGGAACAATAAATGAAAATCGTGAGGTTTAATGCTCCAATTTTATTCTTAAAATAATAAGTTAGTCACTAAAACACAGTTTTGGAAATTGTGACTTGAATCTTACTACCTCCCCAAAACTCATGGGTATTAATTTTGAATTTAGTTTTTTGTTTTTTTGCTAATAGCATCAACCAGGATTGGAGCCCAGTTTTGCTAAGCACTTTCAGACTCAGTATCAGGCAGTCCTTGACCAGAAGACTTTACAATCTAAAAATATTCTTTTGGTATGTCACTTTCACACCACATTACTACATATCACTCTTTGGGATGTAAGATCAGTCAAGATGGCTTTAAGGGTTGAGTGATGGTCTTGTGGGTAATGTCTGGAGTGAGACTCTAAAGATATGGGCTCAATTCCTGGCTCTGCCACTAACTTCTTGTGTGACATTTAGTTATACTATTGATTACAAAGCCAGAAGGGACCATTGTGATCTTCTAGAGTGACCTTGGGCAAGTCGCTTAATCTCTCCATGCCTCAGCTCCCCATCTGTTAAATGGGGATAATAATTCCTTGGTCTGTTTAGGCTGAAATTCAGAAAAGCATTTAAGAATATTCTTAAAGTTGTGTGTGCTTAAGTGTTTTCCTGAATAGGGATGCTTTTCTGAATCAGAATCTTAGATTGAAAACGTTTTGGACAAGGATTATCTGTTACTATGTGTGTTTACAGTGGCAACTCCAAAGTAGGCCTGATCTTGGTGGAGGCCTCTAGGTACTAATGTAATAAAAAACCCAAAATAATCAGCAGCAGCAACATATTTGCATAATTTAATTTTTCAGTTTAAAGTGCAGTTCTGTTTTGAAAAATGTAACAGTTCTCTTTAGATTCCTAATCTCCATCACTGTCATATTTCTCGTGTAGTTTCAAGTTTGTCTCTCTGACTCCCAAGTCCAATCTGCTCAATTTACAAATAGGAAGATGTTTTCTCCCTTTCTGCTTGCCCTGCAAATTTAGCCTGGAACTTGAAAGTCAAGCTGGGTCTTTTCAAGCATAAACATCACCATTTTCAGCTGCAGGGGCTTAGTAAACAATTTGTTTGATATGGGAACTGTAATAGAATGCACTTGACTCTCTCCTACCTTTGTTAACTCTGCAGTGCTAGTGGGAATGATTGGTAATGAATATTTTATTTTGATCTGGAAAGCAGCAATGACTGAATACACAAAGGCAGTGAGGCAATAGGAGGGTTTGAGTAAAAAGTTTATATTTTTAGGTAGTCACTCTTCAGATTAGAACCACAACTCTATAATTTAGGTGGGGGAAGTGTGATTTAGTGTATTTAAGTGTTTCAAAGTGTGTTTTAGACATTCTTGATTGGGCTGTTTTTTTATCTATCAATAAAAATCTGCGCTAGATCATAGAATTAACTATTCAAAAATATTTCAAAACTAGCCTTCATCTTAGAGCTGGGTGAGTCCCAAGGCAATGCTCTCACCAAACTAATAATAAAATCACTTTTACTATTACTAGTGACTCCATGTATGCATGCACTTAGCATTTAAAGACAGCATGAGCAAGAAATGGGTAACAGCCCATTTTGGGAGGGCACAGGAGTAGGGAGGGGAGCAATAAGACTTGTGGCGAAGTGTGCTCTGTGTGGGAAAGGAAAACTCCTCCTATCTAGATTTAAGATGAGGATAGGGAACAGACTATATATTCATAGATTCTAAAGCCAGAAGGAATCATAGTGACCATCTGGTCTGACCACTTGCATAACACAGGCCATAGAACTTCCCTGAATTATTTCCTAGAGCAGGTCTCTTAAAAAACAAACAAACAAAAACAAAAAAACAAAAAAAAAAAAACAAAAAAAAATCCAGCCTTGATTTAAAAATTGCCAGTGATGGAGAATTCATCTCAACTCTTAGTAAATTGTTTCAATGGGTAATTAACCTCACTGTTAAAAATGTGTGCCTTATTTCCAGTCTGAATTTGTCTAGCTTCAGCTTCCAGCCATTGGATCTTGTTAGACTTCTGTCTGATAGACTGAAAGGCCTTCTAGTATAAAATTGTTGTTCCTCATTTGTAGGTAAAGATAGAGACTATGATCAAGTCATCTCTTAACTTTTTCTTGAAGCTAGATAGATGTTTGTTCCTGGAGTCTGTCATTATAAGGCATGCTTTCTAATCTTTTAGTCATTCTTATGGCTCTAATCTGAACCACAAATTCAAATCTGTACAAATTTATCAACCTCCTTCTTTAGATGGGGACACAGTACTTCAGTAGTGGTCACACCAGTGCAAGACACAAAAGGTAATATAACATCCCTACTCCTGCTCAAGATTCCCTGGTTTATATATTCAAGGAATGCATTAGCTCTTTTGTCCACAGCACCACAAGCTTACCAAGTGATTCATATTGCTCTGTATCAGTGACCTGTCCTCTTTATTATTTACCATTCCTGCAACCTGAGTCATTAGCAAACTTTATCAGTGATGATTGTTAATGTTTTTTTCTGGGTCACTGATAAACATGTCATAAATATAAAGGGAAGGGTAACCACCATTCTATATATGGTGCTATAAAATCCCTCCTGGCCAGAGGCAAAACCCATTCATCTGTAAAGGGTTAAGAAGCTAAGGTAATCTCGCTGACTCCTGATCCAAATGACCAATGAGAGGACAAGATACTTTCAAATCTGGAGGGGGGAGGGGAATAAAGGGTTTTTTTCTCTCTGTGATGCTTTTGCCGGGAACAGATCAGGAAGGCAGCCTCAGAACTTCTGTTAAGTTAGTAAGTAATCTAGCTAGAAATGCATTAGATTTCCTTTTGTTTTAATGGCTGGTAAAATAAGCTGTGCTGGATGGAATGTATATTCCTGTTTTTGTGTCTTTGTAATTTAAGCTTTTGCCTAGAGGGATTCTCTATGCTTTGAATCTGATTCCCCTGTAAGGTATTGACCATCCTGATTTTACAGAGGTGATTCTTTTACCTTTTCTGTATTTAAAATTCTTCTTTTAAGAACCTGATTGATTTTTCATTGTTCTTAAGATCCAAGGGTTTGGGTCATGTTCACCTGTACCAATTGGTGAGGATTCTTATCAAGCCTTCCCCAGGAAAGGGGGTGTAGGGCTTGCGGGGGATTTTGGGAGAAGACATCTCCAAGTGGGCTCTTTCCCTGTTCTTTGTTTAAAATGCTTGGTGGTGGCAGCATACGGTTCAAGGACAAAGCAAAGTTTGTACCTTGGGAAAGTTTTAACCTAAGCTGGTAAGAATAAGCTTAGGGGGTCTTGCGTGCAGGTCCCTACATCTGTACCCTAGAGTTCAGAGTGGGGAAGGAATCTTGACACATGTTAAATAGGGTAGGACCAAGAACCAGTCTCTGAGGACCCCACTAAAACACACCTGCTTGATGATGATTCCCCATTTACAATTACATTTTGAGACTTTGTCAGTAAACCAGTTTTTATGTGTACCATGTTAATTTGGTATCCTATTTTTAATCAAAATGTCTTACCATGTCAGCTGCCTTGCACAGAAGTCTATTACATCAACACTGTTACTGTTATCAGATAAATTTGTAATCTCATTAAAACAAGATATCAAGTTAGTCTGACAGGATTTATTTTCCATTAACCTATGTTGATTAGTATTAATTATGTTACACTCCTTTTATTTATTAATAGAGTCCCATATCAGGTGCTCCATTATTTTGCCTGGGATCAATGTCATGCTGACAGACATATAATTGACTCTGTTCACTGTAAATATTAGTACATTAGCTTCCTTCCAGTCTTCTGAACTTCCAGCACTATGATCCAGGTCCTATTCTTAATAAACAAGGCTTTAAATAACTTTTTTTTTTTAAATAGTTACAGAATTATGTTGTCATAGGCCTTGTCTACATGGGAAAGTTACTGTGCAGTAAGTAACCACTGTGAATTCACATGCACTAGCTACTCCACACACTCCCTGTGTGGACACTCTTTCTGAGCATTAGAATTATCTTTGGCTATCTTTACACTACAAATAAACACTGGCAGCTGTGCCAGTTGACTTGGGCTTGTGGTGCTTGGGCTAAGGGGCTGTTGAAGTGTAGTATAGACATTTGGGCTTGGGCTGCAGCCCAAACTCTGGGACCTCCCACCTTGCATGGTCCTAGAGCCCAGGCTCCAGCGCAAGCCTGAATGTCTACATGGCCATCAAACAACCCCTTAGCCCAAGCCAGCTGGCATGGGCTAGCTGTGGGTTTTTAATGGCAGTGTTGACATATCCTCTTTGTGTGTGTGTTAGCTTAATGCACTCTAATACTCCCGAGGGCACTTCTGGTGCTCAGTAAGAGTGTCCACACAGAAAGTTTGTGTGGAGTAGCTAGTGTGCTGTGAATTCACACTGTTACTTGCTGAGCACTTGCTTTCCCATGTAGACAAACCCTTACAGACACAAATATAACCTATGGAGTTGCAAATGAACCAGAGGGCTGGCTACGAGACATGAGTGATGCACAAACGTTAAGACACTTTGAAAAGGAATTACCTTTATAAAGATCTGACAGCTCTCCAAGAAGGTAAAAAGCCACTAGGTTGGCTTTGTAGCTTATTAAATGGAGAAATAAAGAGCAGAACATCATGTTGGTCCAAGCAATGCTGACTTCAGAGGCAGCTCAATATTTAGTTTCCAGGAGGCCCCTCTTTGAAGACTATGCCACAAGGCTGCTTCCTCAAGTGAACCACGTAAATGGCAATAAAACAAGGCTGTGACCATACACAACAAGAAGTGGGAGACCTACACAAGGAAACAATAGAATGAAATGGGTAATAGAAGGATGAATGGAGAAATAGCAGAACCCTGGAACTGGGAATTCATATAAAAGGTAAAGGTACATGATGTTGCTATTGTCTATGCCAAAACCGGGAGTAAAGTGATAAGGAGTCAGAGTGGAGAAGTAGGGAAACATGACACTGAAGCACAAGGCTGTGAGATTTAAATGGACTTGTGCCAAGTTGGACAATGGTGAACAGTTTTAGGATGGAGCTTTATGCTCGCTTAATTTCCAGTGAACATGTTCACATGGCTGGAAAGGAAAAGGGTTGAAATAACACCACTTGGATCCTTGGGTGGGCGGAGGCAGGAGGGTCATGATGTCATGGGTCAGGCTTCTTCTGGTTGTGTTTCATTCATGGCATGTTATAGTTATTGGGCATTGTGAGATGAGCACTAAAGCTGATTCTGTCTGGGATGAAGCTCTGAAAAGGACTCATTTTTCTTTACGTGACCAAAACCAGCCAACATTAGGTGTTCAGACCTTTTTGAAAGGAAAGAATTAGGGCCTGCTTCTCTTTTCAAAAGAAAAGGAGTACTTGTGGCACCTTAGAGACTAACCAATTTATTTGAGCATGAGCTTTCGTGAGCTACAGCTCACTTCATCGGATGCATACCGTGGAAACTGCAGCAGACTTTATATATACACAGAGAATATGAAACAATACCTCCTCCCACCCCACTGTCCTGCTGGTAATAGCTTATCTAAAGTGATCATCAGGTTGGGCCATTTCCAGCACAAATCCAGGTTTTCTCACCCTCCACCCCCCCACACAAATTCACTCTCCTGCTGGTGATAGCCCATCCAAAGTGACAACTCTTTACACAATGTGTAACTGGGTGGGTGGTGTCCAGTTACACGATAATTACATATATAGTTTAACTGCTACTTGCTGGTGTGTTTTGGTATACCTTCAACAGTACAAATAAAGATCATAAAGAGAACAGCCTAGGTAGGTGGCAAATGCCTCACTTGGATTTCATGTAGGCAGGCCCTCTGAAGATAGCAGGTGTGGCTAGAACAAAACCCAGGATGAGTTCTGAAATTGGTGTTAATATGCAGACACAACACCATTTCAACGGTATGCTGAAAAATGTTTGAACTATGTATACTACTAGCCCAATTCAGTTCACTAAACACAGCTGAATTATACTAATTTTGTTTACACTGTTAAGGATAAATATAAAACTTACTTTTTTTTTAGATTTAAGATCTATGAAAGAAAGAGGAGGGCTGTGAAAGTGTAACCAGTTTTACAAATAATTGCAGTGCTGCTGTGGGTGGTTCCTTGTCCAAACTTGTGCTCTCTAAGTCTGTTTATGCACGGGTCATTCCATATTCTTCCAGATAACTCAGATGCCTGGTGGTGGTGGTCTGTGCCAGGGGGGTGCAGCAGAAAGCAGGGGTCAGTTGGTCAGGATTTGCAATGTCTGCTTCCCCACACCTCGCTCATGCCTGTTGAAAGGTTTTACCATGCAATGAGTCAGTCGTGCTTGATATCCATGAGTGAATTTGCCTTCCGGGGTGGAGTTGGAGCAGCACACTACAAACCTGCATCTCCACAAGGTCTTGGCTCCTTTGGGGGGGGATGGGTGCATAACTTTTCTTCTATTCCCTTCCCTGACTCTTTTTGGCTGTTGCTCCAATCACAAGCACAAGAGCCTGTGCCTTTCCTTCTTTTCTCTCCTCATCACTTAGATAGTTGAGGGTTTGTTTGGTGAGAGTGTACATGGGGGGCGGGGGGTTGAGAATGGTTTTACCAAGCTAGACAAACTGGTGACTTGATCACCGTCTAGAAGTACCTATCTGGGGAACAGAAATCGGATAATAGAGGGGTTTTCAGTTTGACAGAGAAAGGTACAACCAGATCCACTGGCTGGAAGTTGAAGCTAGAAAAATTCAGACTAGAACTAAGTGCCCATTTTTAATAGTGAGAGTAATTGCCATTGGAACAATTGACCAAGGACTGTGGTGGATTTTCCATCACTGGACGTCTTTAAATTAAGATTCTATGGTTTTCTAAAAGACCTGCTGCTGTTCAGTCACAGCTATTGGACCAGAAGCAAGAATTAATTCAGGGAAGTTCTATGGTCTGTGGGATAGAGGGGGTCTGACTAGAGGCTCACAATTGCCCTTTCTGGCCTTAAAGTCTAGGACTATACAAGTCCACATGGCATGGGAAATGCAGTTTTGCTTTCTAGCAACTCTGAGCTGGGTCCTGGGCCAATATGTTTTTTGCAGGAGAGTGATACATCCATCAGCATACATCCAATTAGAATTGGAAAATGTGTAGAGGAGAGCAACAAAAATGATTAAGAGTATGGAGCAGCTTCCGTAGGAGGAGAGAGATTAAAAAGACTGAGATTTTTCAGCTTGGAAAAGAGACGACTAAAGGGGGGAGGATATGATAGAGAGCTATACAATCATGAATGGTGTGGAGAAAGTGAATAAGAAAATGTAGTTTTCCCTTCACATAATACAAGAATCAGAGGTCACCCAATGAAATGAATAGGCAGCAGGTTTAAAACACAAAAGAGGAAGTACTTCACACGATGTGGAATCAACCTGTGGAACTCATTGCCAGGGGATGTTGTGAAAGCCAAAACGATCATGGGTCTAAAAAAAATTAATAAGTTAATGGAGGACAGGTCCATCAATGTTAGCCAAGATGACCAGGGATGCATCCCCATGCTTTGGGTGGCTCTAGCCTCTGACTGCCAGAAGCTGGGTGTGGATGATGGGGGATGGATCGCTTGATGATTGCCTGTTCATTCCCTCTGAAGCACCTGGCATTGGCCACTGTTGGAAGACAGGATACGGAGCTAGATGGACAATTGGTCTGACCCAGTCTGGCTGTTCTTATGGCTTCGGTACAGAACAAGGCAAAATTAAAGAACAATGTCAGGTTAGCAGGGAAGTGAAAAGCTATCATCAAGAAATCAACTAGTGCTCCCTGTTGGCCCATATTTGGGCTCTTGCTTTTGTGTTTATCAGTAAATATGTGTGTCTCAGTCTTTGCATTGCTGTCAGCTAATGTGATGCAATGGAACTGTAATGCCATTATATAAGTAGGCTTGGGAGGATTAGATTTTTATTGGTAAATGTTGGTTGGTAAATGTCAATTTCACCATACACATACAAACCACAGAAAAAAATAACATCAGACACACTATCAGAGGCTCGTTCACCTGCACATCCACCAATGTGATATATGCCATCATGTGCCAGCAATGCCCCTCTGCCATGTACATTGGTCAAACTGGACAGTCTCTATGTAAAAGAATAAATGGACACAAATCAGATGTCAAGAATTATAACATTCATAAGGCAGTAGGAGAACACTTCAATCTCTCTGGTCACGTGATTACAGATATGAAAGTTGTGATATTAGAACAAAAAAACTTCAAAACCAGACTCCAGCAAGAGACTGTTGAATTGGAATTCATTTGCAAATTGGATACAATTAACTTTAGGCTTGAATAGAGACTGGGAGTGGCTAAGTCATTATGCAAGATATATTTCCCCTTGTTTTTTCCTACCCCCCCTCCCCTCAGAGGTTCTTGTTAAACCCTGGATTTGTGCTGGAAATGGCCCACCTTGATTATCATACACATTGTAAGGAGAGTGATCACTTTAGATAAGCTATTACCGGCAGGAGAGTGGGGTGGGGAGAGAGGAAAACCTTTTGTAGTGGTAAACACCCATTTTTTCATGTTTTGTGTGTATAAAAGATCTTCTATACTTTCCACAGTATGCATCCGATGAAGTGAGCTGTAGCTCATGAAAGCTTATGCTCAAATAAACTGGTTAGTCTCTAAGGTGCCACAAGTCCTCCTTTTCTTTTTGAGAAAAAAATATTTCCATTGATGATAACTGAAATGTACAGATAGGCAAAGTAAGAAAAATGCTGCTTAAAAACTTTTTAGAGGTGACGTAACAAAATATCAACATCTCATGTCAAAATATACAGTTTTATAAAGGTTTAACTTTTTGAATGCCAAAGTCTGTTGTCATTAAATAATTATCGTCTGTCTCCCCGTAATTTCCCTCAACTCTGAAAAATTTAAATAGGTAAAAAAGGCTTAAACCCCATAACTCTGTGCAACTGGGAAAATTTTATTTGATAAAAATCAAAAAAGATGCTTAAACATCAGTATTATCTGCTGAAGTTATAACAAAATATAGAAATTAATTCTGCCAAGCCTATTATATAGGTAAGACTACTATCTAGCACCTGGCTGGGTGAAGCTATTTTTGGCATCTGGTGGAGCCAAATAAAGTGGAATTTTCACAATCCTAGGATGTAGTTCTAGCAAAGTATAGCCGCAGTTTACTATTTTCAATCCTCTGTAAACTTTTGGATAACAATAAACCAGTGTGCCACCCTGTTTGTGTCTACGCCGATCTGCGTACACACAGAGCTATTAAAATAATTATTTAACCATTCACTATAAATGTTCTCTCTTATCCTGTGTTTTGTCTTGTGCATTTTATATCAGCTTGAGCCAAATAAAGGTATCTTTGCTGAGTTTGTAAATGGCTGTGTACATTTGCTGCACTATATAAATATTTCATAATAACCATGTGACTCACTTTACAGACATTTGTGGAATAAAATATTGGGCTGGTCAATTTAAAGATAATTCAGTCTAGAAGGATATCTCATAGGACCCGAAAGGAACTTTAAATAAATTATGTACAAGTTGAAGATACAATGTGACAGTCACCTATTAGAATATACTATATACATTACAAGATTTCAAACAGTTATAAGAACACAGTATATACTCTCGTTATTATACCAGTTGTCTATAAACTGTTTGACTAATATACACGTATATACACACATATGTACAAGTGGTGTTAACATTGCTTAAACCACTTTTTCTCCTTTGAAAGAAGAGAAGTCAGAGTATAAAATCAGAAAAACTACATAACTTTAGCCTAAATATATATATATATGTAGTGTATAACAAGCCTGTTCCAAAACTTGAAACATAATCACATGTAATAAAGTCCCTTATACAATGTATCAGCATATCTACAACTGTCTTCATATGCTGTACATCTGCCTTCATCTTCTGTAGCTGAAAATCTGGTTGTTGGATGATGTAATTCGGGTAGAATTAGAATTTTGTTTCTGTTGGCATCTGTGGGAAAGAAACAAAGAAATAAATATCACTTCTGGATAAAGACGTTTTTATGTATCTACCTTTCACTAAGCTATGCAGGAGGATTTTCCAGTCTAAGAGCATGCATGGAAAGATGGGGTTTAACATTTCCAATCTCAATTATATTACCCTAAGTGGCAATTCTGCTGCCCACTATTTTGGGGATATTTCCCTCTCACTCCTTTACAGACTATCTTTCTTGAGGCCGACCCTCCAACCGCAATTACAGTCAGACGCCTGGCCATCAAATCCAGCAGCTGTATATGGCATTTGGGTAAGTGAGAATAATACTGTGTAGAAGAAGAGGAGCTCACTAAGCACATCTCCTGACATCCTTGTTTGGGGCTCATTTACAGAAAAATTTTTAAGGGCAGGTGCAACCTGAAACCATCTGTCTTTGGCTGAGCCTGGATGTGGAGCTGTCAGCCAAGGTACAGCAGCGGATTTGATCTCCATCCCCTCCCTATACAGGCTCCGAGAGTGGACCTGCTCCAGCCACAGGATTGTAGGAATATTCAAGGGCTGGGAACCCTTGGGAAGAGTGTTGTAGTGAGGAGGGAGTTGGACAGATTCAGCATTGATAAGCAGAGCTTATCACATCAGCAGACCTCTCCCTGTCTCCCAATGTGGAAGCACATCCACCTGTTGCTAACCCAGAAAGCCATGGATAATTTGTCCTGGCTGGGCCATAAACCTCCTACTATAGCTGTGGTTTGCCTTAAATAAAATGCCAGCTACCAATCAGTGAAAAAGTTAAACAAACTGGATGGCTCATGGGGATGGAGCCTTTTACCCTGAGGGGTCACTTTTTGAGTCTGACCAGGTGGTCTGTGATTGGAAATTATCATCCTCTGTTGGTGGCTCATGGGAGCAAGTTGGCCATCTCAGTCCCTATGGCAGTGCTGAAGCCATAGCCAGAACTGGCACCTTTGAGCATGAAGAGTGAGTGGGCTTGGAGTCTGAGCTGCTCTCAGACCCCTAGGGGTGGGTACAGGACACAAGGCAGAACACAGTGCGGCTAGTGCCTGTGCTTTCTCTTCCCTCTGAGTCCTGGGAGCTGGTGAGGCGGCACCTTTCACAAGTGCTTGACTTCAGCCTAAAAGTGTTTAAAAAGTGAAAGTGCCGTTGATCTTCTGTTGCTGCTGACATGCAGGGGGGAGCGAGGGGGCGGCCTTACCGTGTACGCCCGGTTGCGTAAATCGCCGTTTGTATTGATAATATAATGATCACTGCTTTCCATCTCCTGCAGTGAACAGAGGGGCTCAGGGTTAGGAAATGCTCTCCACTTCCCTCTCGTTTTAGCTAATTTCACAGGTAATATTGCGCTAAAGACTCAGAAAATGTGACTCTTGAGACTCTTGGCCGTCGTGTTCCCTCTGTCTGTGGCGCTGGAGCGGACAGACTCCTGCTGGAGCAGGGGTTGGTGGGGTGGAAGTGCGTTCTCTGCGACACTCTTCCTGCCCCTCCTTCCAGCCTACTCTGCTGGAGCTTGCTTTGCTCCACCGCACTGTGGAAGCAGGATTGGGAGAGGGGGTGGTGCTGCTCCCTGTGGCCTCATCCCTTGCTTGCCCTGCAGCATCCCATTCAGAAATCTAAGTGGAAATGAGGTCTTGTCTACACACAAAAGTTGCACCAATTTAACTGACTCACTTTAGAAGCTATTTAAATTGGTACCATTGGTGTGAACACCCTTCAGTTGGTTTAAGAGTGCCTTATATGGATTTAATTTGAGCTGATTCCTTACTGAATGAAGCTAAATTTATATTAGCTACTTTTAATCTAATGTAAAAGAGGTCACACATGGGGCTTGTACCAATTTAATTACATCAGTTTCTAAACCAATTTAATTAAATCAATGCAACTCTTGAGTGTAGACAAGGCCAGAATCCAAATCAAAGCATCATCTCCTCCCCTGAGTCCCTCCTGCAATTGCTGCTGTAGGTCAACCATGCAGACCACTCTCTGCAACCCTGGAGGAGCCAAGTTCATAGAATCATCATAGAAGGTTAGGGTTGGAAGGGACCTCAGGAGGTCAACTAGTCCAACCCCCTGCTTGAAGCAGGACCAATCCCCAATTTTTGCCCCAGATCCCTCCAATGGCCCCCTCAAGGATTGAACTCACAACCCTGGGTTTAGCAGGCCAATGCTCAAACCACTGAGCTATTCCTCCCCCCTAAGTTGCCAGCAGGGAGGGGAGATAGGCTGGTTCTCCAGGGACCTGGGAATTCCCTTTACTGTGGCTCCATCAGAGTGAAAGGCCACACCCCTGCCTTTATTGCAGGCCTCCTAGTCCTGTCCTCTCAAGGTGACAGTTTCAGGGGAACTCCACTGCATGCAATTTCCTGGGAGGTGTCCCAGTAGGAGGGGACGATGCAGTCCCTTGAGACTATGTAAACAACTGGACTGTGAGCAATTTAAGGTGTTACTCCAGAGAAGAATGAACACATAGCACAGTGGTTACCTTTATGGGTTTCACCGTTGGTGAGTAGACTTCATTCTTTTTTACCAAAATGTGTAAAACAGCATCATGAATGCTGATGAAAAACATGGAGGCCTTAATCTCCTCATCAAAAAATGCACATCTTTCCAGCTTGTCCAGGAAGCCATCTGCAGAGAAACAGAATCAAACCACAAACCAGTGACTGATAGGCATGCAGTCATCAAGACAAAAATGGATCCTCAGTGTATCCTTTGAATGAGCACACACAATTTTCTATCAAAGTGGGTTAGTTTGGCTGCCTCAAGGCCTGATTCTCCACTGCCTTGACCCTTAGGCATTTGCTATGCTAAGTGGGCACCAGATAGTACCATTCTCACCTGGTACCATTTCATATCCATCCTTTGTGCACTTTGCACAGAAGAGACAATACAAGGTGCATGGGAGAGGAGAACTGGCCCTTGTTGTTTTGTCTCCTCATTTAGGCCCCATCCTGTGGTGCCTTATGCTAACTTGTAAGGACCAAAAAGTTTACAAGCAATGTGGTGGGGGGTTGGAGAAACCCCACCTACGGGCTCTATGCAATCTTCGCATCGTGCATGAGACCTTCATGGCAGGTCTCCACAGCACACTGGGGATGGGGCATGGGCAGTGTGTCCATGTACAGTCTGGCTCCATATGGCTGTAATTCTGCATACCCTGTGTCCGCTATGGCCTGCAATACTGGGACACGGTTGGTCTGTGTGGGTTCCTGAGGCTTCACTCTTAGTTTGAGTTCCCCAGCTACCTGTATAGCACATGTGAGCCCAGCCCTTTTACGCAGGCTCCCTTTGCTGTCCCAGGACTGGGCGCTCACTAGCTTTCAGGAGGAAACGCAGAGAGAGCATAGGCAGAGGAGATATTTTTTATCCCTCTAAGTCTGAATATTCACAAGTGGCCTGAACCTCACTCTGGTGGGGTGAGGGAAATGGAAGGATGGGGAGATCTAAGATGGAGGAAACTGTGAGGGTACAAAACCCTGAGAGGGGAAAAATGAACCCATGGGTATTTAAGGTGGCTGCAGATATTTTTATGCATCTGGGTCCCATTTCCTCTTATCCACCGTAGGTTGCAGTTACATGAAAGGCTGACGTTAGCCAGTAAAAGTTGTATCTCATTTCAAGTCTGTTTAGTTTGGCTTGTTAGTTTTAATCAGTTAAAGTCAGTACTGCTGATTCCTGCAAGACTCTTTTAATTTGAGTCTGACTAGATGCTTTTAAAGATTCTTTTAATATAAACATTTGGTTTGCCCCTTCTAACTATGCAGGGAAAGCAGCGAGCTGACAGAAGAGGCATAACTGATACATGTCCATCGAGCAATTTGGTTGCTTAAAAACAAGATTGACAGAAGTGGAAGAACTTACCTTGTGCTCCCACAATATACACATCCACATCAATCCGGACAAAGTCTTTTAAAGTCTGTTAAACAGAAAGCAGGCGTTGCTTAGAGACTAATTGTTTTGCCATGAACTCAACAGCAATGACAGTGATTGTCTATAGTAAAATAGCGTTTGTATTTTGAGCACAAATAAATGGATTTAGGCTGCCATTGGAGTTAGTGACAAAATTTCCATTAACTTGAATGGGTGCAGAATAGGTTCTTTAGATTGATGCTGAACTTCGAAGCCAACCTTCTTTTGTAAGATAAATTAAAAAAGAATTTATAATAATATATTTTAAGAAAAGGATCAGTATGAAATAATATTGATAAGAGCTGAAAATGAAAATCTTTGATGGAAAGACAATGCCCCAGTGTGGTAAAGCATCATTGCTCCTATTTTATAGATGAAAAAACTGAGATTCCAAGAGTTAAAGGACAGAATTTTCAGACATAAAGCTCAAACAGAGCTGCAATTACTACTAAAGTTAATGGAAGCTGTGGGTGCTCAGTTCAAAAGAAAATAAGGCTACTTTATAGGTGCTTATATCTGAAATTTTTGACTGTGGAAGTTGATGGCAGAAACAGGAACAGAATCTAGGTGTTCCAATTCCCCATCCTATGTTTAAAACCCGAGTCCATGATTCATACCTTATAGCTGTAAAACTTCCAGAACTGTTATCAGTTCAAGAAAGGAGTGTATAGCCATTGATATAACTGATTGGAAAATTTAGATGAAAATGAAAAAAAATAGTTTTCATCAAAGTTTTCCATGGAAAATTTACACTTTTTGTCCAAAAAATGAACACTGATAAGTTTTTGATGAAAACTCAACATTTTCCATGGAAACCAGACACTTTCTGTGAAAAATTTCAGATAGTAGCAAACCCAATTTTCTGTGGAAAAATGGTTTTGATGGAAAATTTTCAACAAGCTCCAACCATTGAGTCTTTATGCAATCTATTACTGATCTCCTATGCACATAGAGGCGTATCTTTAAGAAACATAGTACATTTTTTCTACTTGTAAGCCCTGACTAGTTGTTTCATGAAAGGTAATTTACCGATTTGAGGACTCTCAAGGCAGAAACATCAAAAAATGATACTGCTGAGAAATCAAGAATGAGGCTGTGGATGTCAATTCTGGGCACAGTGATGTTGGGAGGAAGTTCTGCATTCCAGTCAATTTGAAATGGTAAGTCTGCCATGTTAGTAGGCTGATCCAGCTCCTCTATTTTATTGTTGTCCAATTCTTCATCAGATTCATTCAGACCATTAACAGTGCAAATAAAGGATTTCTGTATTAAAGAGAAGAAATGGCCACAGTAAACATTACAGCCTCAGGTGTTGTCCAGTGATAAGAGAACACACTGATGTGTACACTTGAATAGCATACTGAGGCACTGGAGAGCTGAAGCACTGATTGAATGCATCATGATTCGCTATTTGTGCTTCACACTGGAAGGAATTCTATCTCCCTGTAGTTAGGAGCCATTTTGAGATTTCTGTTTTGTTCTAATTAATCAAGGTTTTAGAGCATGCTCCAGAGTCCACTGAATGGTAAGACTCCTCTGACTTCAGTGGGCTTTGGGTTAGGCCCATAGAAAGTGTGAAGGATTTTTCCTCAGAGAAAACCAAGTACCAGCTGTGAGTCAACATTAACTATAGGTCAAAACTTTTTCTCTTTGGGATCTGGTTCTACAGTCTGAGGGCAAACAAAGCTCCTTCTGAAGACAAGAGAACTTTGCCTAACATTAATGCTGCAGACTGGGGACCAGGGTATTTATATTTAACAAGCTTATTTTTTAAGCCTGTATTTAATTTAACAAATGGTAATATGTGGTAATACTTATCCACCCTTACATTATATTGACATGGGGAGAGTCTCAAAGGCACAGTGGGCAGTTAGGTACCGACGCCCAGATCCTCAAAGCTATTTAGGGGCCTAATTCTGCCCTTTGAGGATTTGGGCCTCAGCTCCCCCTGAAAGTCCATGAAAATAAGATTCCCAAACCTCCCATGTGCCTTTGAAAATATTTTCCCTAATTTATACCTCTCATCTCTGCTAGATAATAAGCTACATAATATAATACTTACAGGTGTCATTTGCAGCTCTCCTTTGTTCAGCATCTTTCTGATTTTCTTCAGAGCTTTATTGCGTTTGCGCAACACCCGCAATGGATTAAAACCAACCTGCAAAATAACATCTTGATTAACATTCCAGATTTCTTTTTATACAAACAAAAAAAATCCCAGTATCCTTGGATCTGAGAGAGGACTTGATATTATTCTAAAAAGTGATTAGTACTAGTAAATTCTTGGAGAGTGACCAAGTAAAAAAAAAACTCCAAACAAACCTTACATGAATTTACTATTGTGAATTAAAGTCAAGTACAGAACTGTCTTAAGAAAGATAGTTTGTTGCATTTAAGCAAATGATATGAATCTCCAAACCAGATTCTCATCTCACTTACACTGTGGTAAATCTGAAGTTATTCTTCTGGACACAGTGGTTCCATTGTTTAAAATGGATTAACATGGTGCAACTGAGATTAGTGTTGGGAATGGGCCACATCCACCCTGACTGAATTGAATTGGCCTCGTTAGCACTAACCCCCCACTTGGTAAGGCAACTCCCATCTTTTCATGTGCTGTATATTTATACCTGCCTACTGTATTTTTCACTCCATGCATCTGATGAAGTGGGTTTTAGCCCACGAAAGCTTATGCCCAAGTAGATTTGTTAGTCTATAAGGTGCCACAAGGACTCCTCATTGTTTTTCAAAGGAATTCATTTAAAGTGATTGCCAAGAAAAAACTTACAGCGGTGATAAGTTTGTCCTGAAAGAAGTCAATATTAGCAAAGAAGATCGGGGCCGGGCAGCTGAAAATCTTCACTCCCTCTGGCTCATATATCTACACAACAAAGTGAGGGCATTACATACAGGTGTCTATTGCACAGAAATGCATGCAACAGATGATGTAAATAATATACAGGCTCTTACATCTACATAATCCTTTCTGTTTTTGTAGATGTTGCTTCTTCCAACATTTGCCAAAAGAGTGCACTTTGGACTGCAAACAAATGCAAATCAAGTTATTTATAAACCATGCTGGAACATAATGGACTGAACAATTGCTGTTGTCTTAAAAGTCTTATCTTGCTGTTGGAAAGCTGTACTGCCTTAATGGCTGATCAAATAAAATGATCTCAGCATTATAATAATTGTACTGGTCATGGAATCAATCTAAGAGCCTTTCACTCTAAGAAAGAAAATTAACTATGAAAAGTAAATTCAAATGGGAGAAGAGTATCTATATTGACAGAGTGCTGTAGCTTATTATGGGCCAGACTGTGAACCCTGTACTCTTATTGGCAAGCGTTATGCACATAATTAGAATAATACTTAGCTATATAAGAGCTAGGTATAATTATTATTATCTAGATTATATAGTCCCATTGAAGTGTGATTCACATGCCTTTTCTCATTACCAGGGAGCAGAACACAACATTCCCATTGCTTCCCCTTGACTTTTATAATATTTAGTGTCCAGAATTATCTCCAAGAATTGATTTTGAGTCCAAAGTTGCAGGCCAGATATAGGCCTGGAAAATTTGGTCCTCTATGTCTTAAATGAGTTTATTTTCAACATGCAGTCTTGATAGGGTTTACATTATATTTAACATTTACTTACAACTGTGTGCGGAACACTATGGTCAGGAGTTCAAATCCTATTGAGACTCCTAGTCCAATAGCAAGCCCCAGTATTACAGTACATAGGAAAGTCACAATCCATATCATCTGTAAAAAATATACACAATTTCAGATGTTATAGTTTCACTAGGAAGCAAGAGTATAAACCCAGATAGGGAACCCAGAAACTCCGGGTCTGATCTGGACTGTGCCTATGCTCTTGGGTAAAAATCTTTCTTAGTTAACAGAACTGAGAGAGTGAGATTTACCAGTCTCATGGGAGTGCTGGAAGGATAACTTAGTTCGTTAATGCTGGAAAGTCTTTTTGAAGCTGAATTCTGTATAACAGATGTGAAGTGCTGATATATTAAAAAAGCATGACTTTGTATACAAAGCTAGTTGAATGCTCTTAAAAATATCTGGCAAAAGGAAAAGGTAGAATGTAAATCATGATATAGGGAAAGGTAATATTTGTGAATATAATCTTGTGTCGAGACAGTAAAGTTTAGCAACTGTGAATGTATTTAATTGAAAACTGGAAGTATTTAAATAATAATTATAATAACACTTGGCATTTTTTATCAGAGGCCTCAAAGTGTTTCATCGGGGGGGTAAAGATCCACATCCTCATTTTCGAGCTGGAAAACACTGAGGTCCACAGTAGCTAAGTAACACAAAAAGTGAGTGGCACTGTTAGACACTGAACCCAGATCTTCTGATTCTTAGAGGTATGCCTTGTCTACTGGCAATGCTGCCTTTCAGTCATTTCTATAGCTTTATCATTAGCAGTAATTGCCAAGCTACACTGTAAGCAATGTTCTCCACTTGATTCATTTACATAGCTCTCATTGGCAGTAGTGGGAGCTACATACATGTATTGAAGTGAAAATAGGTCCAGAAATGTGTAGCCAACAGGCCAAATATTTATCAATCTTTCTGTCACTTCTTTATATAATTGATTTTGAATGGTGGGAATTTTTTTAATGAAGAAGACTGATGAAATGGGTGAATGTGAAGATTAAAGAGAGAGAACTGAGCTAAAAGAGATGAGACTGAGTGAAAAAACATTTGAAAAAAAATCATGTATAAAAATAAAAATGCAGATCAGAGATATGTTCAATGCAGTAAAGCAAGGCAAGCTATTAAAAATAAACTGAATCTTTAAGAGAATTTGCAAAATAAATGCCTGCGCAATTGGATTTTATTTTTAAGTATAAATTGGCTGCTACTTACACAGTCGTATTTGTCCTTTTTCCATAAAACACCTATTTCTTTGAACTGCATAAGCATCCCCTTCAAATTGCCGAGAGCCAAAGCTGCAAGGACTGACTGTTAAAAACACAAAACAGAGCAAATGCCGAATGTTATAATGACAAGATTCTAGTAATAGACCCAGAGCCTGGGCTGGAAGATAATGGGTTCTTCCTACTACATTGACGCTATGGGCCAGGATGTGCCATTAAGATAGAGCACTGTATTAGGTGGGGTGCAGATGCCTTCTGCACTTCCCTTTAAGATAGTGGAGCATGTGCTTCTATTTGTGGCTGGCCTGCTGCACTGGCCAGTGTAGAAGAGGGTGGGGCCACAGCAGTGGAGGTGCCAGTCTTTGTGAGCAGGGCAGTGGTCGGTCATTGGTGGCACTGACCACACAGAGCAGCACTCTCCATTCTGGCCTGGTACAGAGGGGAGGCCCCCAGGGTGGGCTGGAAGATGGAGCATGAGCCCACCCTACATTCACCCAGCTGTGGTGACTCCTGTCCCGCAGGGTTGGACCTGGGTATTGTGGGTATTTGTGAGTACTGTGACCTGGCACACAAGGTCACAGTGCCATTCAGGTTTGGCCCAGCCACTCCTCTGTCATGATGGAGAGCTGGCTGGGCCAAGTTGGACTGAATAGCATTATGACATGGCACACAGGGTCACGGCTCCATGTTGACCCTGTGTGCTATGTCACAACATATGGAACAGGGAGTCTGGCCCAGCCCTGTGGGACAGGAGCCACTACTGCCAGGGGAGTGTGGGGTAGCCCCATGTGAAAATTTGTGTTGTAACCTTCTTTTGTCAGTTGCACAACGTTCTTGAAAAAGGTGCCACATATACACCTAAAGGCTACTGGGGGGGAGGTAGGGGGCAGTTGCCTTCCATTAGCTCTGCCACCAGGTTTTTCATTGTCTCTTCTTCCTCCTTCTCCCTCCCCTATTTCCTTTAGGCCCCTAGCAAGGAGCAGTCCCGGGGCTCAGGAAAGACCAGGGGTTGCATCTGAGCATGGCCCCTTAGCTGGAGAAGCAAGTGGCCTGATTAATGAGAATCTGGTCTTATCTATATGGGAGTTTATGTGTTTATTTCTGTGATGTTTGGGCGTCCATGCCGAAGTAGCGTATCAGTCTGTACTAACTTCTCTGCAGGTTCCCTAAGGGGCTGGGGAGAAAGGAGAGGAAAGTTGCATGTCCGTATCGGTCCCATCCCTTATGACAGATGTCCTATAGAATTTAACAGGCATAGGATTATGTGGAAACTTCACAGGCTTCTGCAAAATTACTCTAAAACTCTATAGCATTGACTAGAGAATGAGATCCATGCTATGGATTTTTGATCTTACTATAAATTTCTATATCATGGACATAATTTCCTATGTAATTATCAGAGGGTTCAAAACACCTCTTGAAGTGTTACCATTTTCTATTAAACTCTATTGGCTAGAAATCACTTCCGCCCCATACACTTGGGGTTCAGCGAAGGAGCAGCTGACCCTTCCCATCCGTCCATGCAGGCAGGGACAAATTCACATTTGGAAAGTTCCCTCCGTGCATTGAGCTGGGGAAAACAATCAGGCCCTGACATAATCCTGTCCTGCTCCCCCTGAAGTCAATAGCAAAACTCCTGTTGACTCTAGCTGGAGCAGCATCAGGTCCTTGATGAGCAGGGATAAATCCTACACAAAAGTAGAGAATACCTTCTGTAATGGTTCCAGGAGAAATCCAATGGCCAGGATGACAATCATGACAATGACAGCAGAGAGAAGACCAGCAACCTGTGGAAGAAAAGGACTTCACCATAAGTCTGTATCCTAGAGCACTTTGTGCAGCTAGTGTCATGTGGCATTCAGCTCTGTCAACATCTTGTATTTGCAATACCTGTGTTTTGCCTCCTGTGCTTTCCTGCACACCTGATCTTGACAGCGATGTACTTGCAGCAAATCCGCTGAATACTCCGCAAAATATGTTACTCAGGCCAAAGGCAATTAATTCCTAACAGAATAATGAACATGAAGTTTTTGAAAGAAATAGTTCTGAAAAAATAGTTCATAAGCCAAAGCATTTCTAAAGCTATGTTCATTGGCAATGTATTATGGTCATATTGATTTAAATGTTTCTTGTTTACCTGGTTGCCATTTATGGGATAATCATACTTGACAGAATATACTTTAGCGACCGAAAAGGCTACGGCAAATCCAACAATCGCTATGGAAAAAGCCTCACCCACACAGCTTTGGAAAACCCTCATATCAAGTTGAACAGGAGGCTTAAATCTGTAAGAGAACCCAAAAGAGAGAACTGTCCCTTAACAGGGTGCTTAAGAAAACAGTACGGCAAGCAAAGCATTCAGTGAGCTTGGTGACAGTCCATCTCTTGTGCTATTTTAACTGTACACTTTTCTGTAGAGGTGGGACCAAAACATAATCTTGGATCTAAACACCAGTGAATTTCAGGGATGTTTGGCTCAGGATTGGGACTTTTCAGGTTGAGTCCCTTCCCTCCTAATCTGCAATCAGCTCAGTTTGGAATTCAATGACCAGGCTCTCTTTACTGGAAGTCAAATCCTGTGAGGTGTCAAGCACCTGTGATGAGAATTATTATTTGTAAGATACACACAAGGCCCTTCCTATGTCAAGGGCTGAATTGATGCTGAGGCTTTGCACAGGTCCTCTGCACTGGAGTGGATTTCGCTCTGTAGGGAAAACCTGCTGTGATTTGTTCTGGTTCTTTAGATAGTTAAATAAATATGTGCTAAGGAAGGCCAGTCACTAAATTTAGATCTCTTCCTTATTTCCTGCTCCCTGGCTTTTTGGACTGGAGCTTTTGCAGTCCAAGGGCAATAAAAAGACATTCTTCAATGAGCTGGTTTTTCAGTGCCCTTAAATTGATCAGTCTGAAATCTGAGGGTCAGGGCCTATTGAGCAGAAGTAGCTGTTCCTCTGCTGGCTTCATCCACTGAAGCATCAGTGACTGCGAGCACTGCCCTGCAGGGGCAGTCAGCAACATTTCTGTCATCAACAAAGGTTGCAGCAGTGTATTGTCATGTTTTGTTTCTTTCTCATTACACACTACTGTGCTTATATTCTAAATGTAGGTATTTATGCCCTACTTGTCATGAGGGATTTAGAGATGTTATAGTAATCTAAGCAAACTGAGTCATAATAATTTAAGGAATGCTGTATGTGACCTGATCAGTGGGGTGAAGTCATTATATATTTAGTTACAAGACTTTTTTACATGAATGTATTGTTCTAGTTTAATAAGGGGTTGTGGGGAAAGCAAGCAGGAGGTCAACACAATAATTACAGATAGGCAACCTCTCAAGAAACACATTAGACAACTACAGGACAATGGTCTACTTCTAGGCTGTTTTGTCAGGCTGAAAACTAATAGATCAAAGGGTTATAAATAGGTAACAAGCTCTCTTTGGAGAGCAAGACTGAGCTCAATTGTCAGGCACTATTGAAGGGGACAGGATTGCTTTAAGCAGACTATTTGGCTACTGGATGCCACTGTTATTGCTGCTGGAAGGAGCAGAACCACAGGCACTGAAGACAGGTCAGGCCTCTTGAGATAATCATAGTTGATCATAGGGGACTGCAGCTCAAGGACTGGTCTGAGAGTAGGAGAATTGCACAATTCCACTCTGAGATAGCTGACAGCCTGAGACCTGAGTCGGTGTTTGCTCAAATACCAGGATGGGGCAGAAGAGCAGTTAGGCAGGTAACTCTGACACCCCTTCTCCTTGTATTCATTTCACGCAACAAGGAATGAATGAATTAATTCTCAGTTTCTTGGAAGAAAAAATGCTTTTCATTACTGAATAGCTCTTATCTACTGAAAATTAGTCTATTGAAAGCTGTGATATTGTTGAATGCAAAAAGTTTACTTAACTGCTCAGAAGAAGTAAGTTTTTTATTAATGCAGAGTATTTAATTAGAAGGCAGAGATGGGTGAATTCTGTGCCTAAGTACTTGTTTAGAAAGAATATTGTGCTCCAGTGGAAAGTTTAAGAATTATACACTTACCCTTCTTCTAGTTGTCCTATTACATCAACTTGAAACTTCTCTTTGAAATTAAAGGCATAGGATATACCTGTTGCTATGACTGTCTGTAAGGTAGCAAAATTACCTACATTAGGAATTTGCAAATAAGACCACAAAAAAGTCACTATTTCAAACTATCCTTTCGCTTCTTCCTAGCAAACATTGCCTCTTTGATGTGCTTTCTAGTGGTAGATTAGGCCTCCAAAATTAGACATTTTCCTGCTATTCAGAGCCGAGGCGTAGCCAGCACAGGACATTTGGGTCGGCCCTGACTTCGGGTGGGCAATGACAGGGGGTGGGGGTAGGAGGAATCAGGGATCCAGGAGGGATTGGGGGAGCTCACCTCCCCTCTATCCCTCCAGCCAGCCTTGTGGGGGGGGCGATAAACACTCTGGCCAGGGGTTCCTCGGGGCCCTCGCATGCACCCAACTCTGGGAGGAGATGCCGCTCTCTAGCACATACGGCTCCTGGCACCCATCCTGGTCTCACCTCCCCACGCCAGGCCCAGTTCTCCAAGGCAGCAGGCCTGTCTTTTTTGAGGATCTCCTCTGCCCCTGCCTCCAGGTCACCTGCTCGCCTGCCCTCCTCCTGCTGCAGCGTGCATGTGTGGCGCACTCGTCTGATCTCCGCTGCTGCTGTCCCTCCCCTTCTGGTTGGGCTGGGGGCACCCAGTGTGCAGTGTCCTCCAGGTCTGGGCAGGGCTAGCACTGGGGCCGGACCAGAGCTGGGGGTGGGCCTGGATGCTACGTGGGTGGGCTACGGCCCACCTGTGGCTACGGCCCTGATTCAGAGGTAAGTTTTAGGTGTTACAGGTATGTCCATGTTCATAACCCACCCTGAGATTCCAGCAGATGTTCTCATTAGTGGTGGAATAAATCCCTACAAAATGGATATTTTCTGCTCTCCTTAAGTAAAAAAAGTACTACAATGGTCTATAGTACAACAGCAGTGTTTCTCAACCCTTTCCGGTTGGGGACCTCTTATTCAACGTTTTGTGACCCCATTACATTTACTATGAAAGCAAGAGTAAACACTGTAGCCATGATATGGGCTACATACTTTATTTGTGTGTGTGTTTTAAGAAGCTGATGGAGAATAATGGACCTTGAAGAATATAGGATTGGGAGAGTGTGACCATGGGATAGGGTCAACTGCATGGACATGAAAGGGGCAGAGCTACTGTAACTAACAGATCAAAGGGTTATAAATAGTTTGGTCTCAAAACCACTGAAAGTTTTGGCCACCTGTGGCAGGGTCTGCTCAGGCTTCCCCTCCCTCGCAGCTGCACCCTGCACTTAGGCTGGTCAAATAAAGAGTCTCAACGCCCTCCTGTGCTGATTCACCTTCGTGTCTTTATTTACAGTGCTCCCATTAGCCCCCAATCGCTATCCCTCAACAGATCCATCCTGGGGCCTTCTAGCCCTTGAGCCTTCCTTCAGTTGGCACAGAGGCAGAAATGCAGCCCTCCTCTCCCCCTACCAGGCTAGCCCTGACTGAGCTTTTCTCAGGACTTATGTAATCGTCCCAGTACTCAGCACAGCTATCTCCACTTGGCTCAGCCTATTCCTCTGGGCCAGCCCTCTTTAGGGCCTGCAGCTGAGCCCCCTGCTGAGTGCCTGGGCCCCTGTACTTGGCCACCTGCCAGGAAGCAGGGTGTGGCCAGCCCCTTTTAGCAGGGCATTCACGGGGCTTACCTCTGCCCTGCCACATCCCCAAAGTTATTCTGGAAATCTTATTTATTGATTTATTGATTTTGCTTTAGCTTGTAATAACATTTTCAAGCCCCGTGGCCCCCCTGGCAGTTGCGACCCACCAGTTGAGGAATAGTGCTCTGCAGTAGGCTTCCAGTAGAATGCAGTAGTACTTGATTTTAAGGGAAGTGTCTGATTTTACAGATAAATCAGACAAAACATTTCACGAATAATACTTTTCTCTCTAAAGTTATGTTAAATTATAAAACAGTGAAAGAAATGTGAAGCACATAATGATATCTCTGTCAGGATATCTGAAACCCACAATGGTTTTTGTCAAAGACAGAAAGCAGACAGTAGTTGAGAAGAAGACTTTAGTACATAGAAACAGGTTTAAAACTCTGCTTTGGGTGGCACTATACACTTGAAATAAGGAAGTGGAATAATCCTTACCACAAAGAGTTCAATTGGGATGGGCACTGGTAGTTTGGCTTTGAATCGCTCATTAACTTCTTTCACCGCAAACACAATGAGCAAGATAATGAGTGCTGTGACAAGATCTGCAATGTTTGTGTTCGTGATCTGCCCACCAATCTTTCCCAGAGTCTATAGAATTAAAAAGAAAGAGTGCTTTGAAATAGGCTGCCTTTGCTTGATGCAGTGGGCATCACTTTTCAAAAAAAGAAAACATATTTATTTTTCTTTAATTATTATTTTAGTTAGGATTTAGTTCTGGTGGAATGGTCTGGACTGAGACTCCTGGCGAGCAAAAAATGATATTTATCCACAGATAGACAACAGCAATGCTAGCTTCTCCACAATGACCCTCAAACCTGACTTCCTGGTCTCATCTCTAGGGGTGAGATGGTATATCTGTTTCCATGCCCTCTACTTAGGTTATCTGCTGAGACTGCTACCAGCGTGTGTGAGGAATTGTGATACATATACTTGCCAGCCAGGAACTGGATTGAGAACAACAAACAGCTTATTACATTTAGGTAGGGTGACCAGATGTCCCGTTTTTAAAGGGACAGTCCCGTTTTTTGGGACTTTTTCTTATATGGGTGCTTATTACCCCCCCACCCCCCCGTCCCATTTTTTTACAGTTGCTATCTGGTCACCCTTCATTCAGGACACCAGCCAGCCATCTGGTGATAACAACTGTTGGCCACCACAAACCTGAGTCAGAGTGATACAGATAACATACAGGTGAAAGGCTCTATTTCCCAAATCCCAGGAAGTCAGACATTTTTGGGAAAAAAATAACTGAACGCATCAAAAAAATCTTCAGCAAGTCAGTTATTTCTTTCTTTGTTTCTTTTGATTTTTAATCATGCAACCAGACTCCGGGAGCTATACCCAAATGAAAGACATCTACAGTATTTTATTTATTTAGATTCCAGTCCAATAAGAATTGGTAGATATAAGTAAATGCCTGAGACAAAGCTGCCTGGGCTCTTAAGGACATGCTAACATATTGTAGAAAAGATCATAGAATTAGCCTATTTGTGCACCCAATACAATAGCTAAATATTTTGTGATAATAACACATCTTTTTGCAAAATTGCTTCCTTTTTTTTTTACTCTGAAGATTCGGTTGGTGTAACTACTTAGTGATTTAGAGTCTGATGTACTCTGCTTGTCTATGTAACCCACACACCTCCTGGGTGTGCGGCTCTGTCCCATCTAGTGGCACTGAGACTATTTAGAGAGAGAGTAATGAGGTCGCTTTAAAGCCCTAGCAAAAGGCCAAGTGGCTTTTAGCTCATGCAGTAGAGGCTCATGCATTTAGCGCTAGAGGTCCCAGGTTTGATCCCACCTGCCGACGACCAGGGTCTGTGGGTGTTGCATCATGTTGTTAGCAACTGAGGAATACTTACACAGAAAATTGAAAATGGCTCCTTACATCCAGTAACCGGGAGCTGGAGTATGAATTTCAGCTGAGACACCACAACATGGATAGCTGCAGCAGTAGTGAAACCACTGATTAATGACTGAGATAAATAAATAATTACGAATCCAATCTGTAGTGCTCCCAAAAGCAACTGTAACACAAAATAACCAATCATTTGTTAGATGTAGTTAGAAGAGACGCACCATATTGCTCACCCCAAACATTCAAAAATCATGATTGGGATTGGTTTATGAATCATGAGATTTTTTTAAAAAATAATACATTTTTAAAAATTTTTGCATTCTGGATTCTGAGCCTTTAGGGTTCACTTGGTTCATGTTTTCAAGCTTTTCTCTGCAACCAAGAGGATTAGAAACTTACTTTTTAAAAAAATGAAAGCTGAGATTGTCACCTAATCTCATGACTCCAAGAGCTGGGGCTTTAAGAAACACCCAAATATTGTGAGACTTGCATGACAGTGGGCAACAATGGAAGCATAAGTAACAACAGTCATTGCTACAGAAATCCTAACCCTCTGAGTTATACTTTGGATCCAAAGTAAGGGTATATCTACACAGCAAAGAAAAGCCTGCGGCTTGCCTGAGCCATCTGATTTGTGCTTGTGGGGCTTGGGCTGCGGGGCTGTTTCATTGCTTTGTAGAATTCTGGGCTCAGGCTGCAGCCCCAGCTCAGGGACCCTCCCACCTCACGCCAAGTCAGCGGGCATGTGCCAGCCATGGAATTTCTTGCTCTGTAGACATAACCTAAATGTCCTTGCTGTTAAGATTTTCAGTGTATCCATATGTCTTACACATTGTAAATCTTTCATGATGTGGACATATATATAAGCGTTCACTACACAAGGATGTGTTCTTCCGTATTATTTCCAGAACAAAATGGAACTAAATATATTTGTCTTCCTCTCTGACTTCATCCTTAAACTGTATTACTGTAATATGGAGCTTCCTTCAATATGACTGTTCACCTCACCAATATCATGGCTCCATTCTGTTCTCAGACATAAGAATATATATCACTGCCCCTCTAGGAAAAATCTGGGTAATGATTTTGCAATAAGTGGGGCATTCTGTGCTTGGATAGCCTGTGGGATTGGGCCCATGCACAATAATTGTTTTTAACAGAAATGTAGCAGCATATGAAAGGTGGGGCCATCCTTAATGCCCTTGTCAATAGCCTGCACGTCAATATCCGTAGAAGCTTCCAAATAGCTCACCCAGATGGCTCCTGGTCAATGGGACAGAATCACCCAGTCGGGACGATGATGGTGGTGATGGTTTAATTTATAATTTGAGGCTGGCAGTACGGAGGAAGGATAGATAGATAGATATCATCATGAGGTACCAACCTGAAAAATTCCAGCAAGGAGTGATACAGTTGCTGCCACCCGTATCTTCTCATCATCTAGTGCTGTAGAAGTCGTTGAAGTGCTGTTTCCAAAACTCTCCTCATCGACTAACTTCGTCACTACTTCTCCCACCATTATGCTCAGAACAGGGAACGGACCTAATTGACACAAAGCCATGCATTAAAGCTGGACGGGCAAAATATAAGTTTCCATCAACCACGATTTTATTTCACGTTTGAAAAAAGCTACAAAGCTTCCTCCCATGGCACGGTGTGTAATCAATTACATCTGGGGATTTTTATTTATCTTCAGCATGGAATTAAGAAGACGCAAGCTGTGACAGAGAGTGGAACAAACAATGTGCACTTTGACTTAACTTACCAACAGAGATATGTCTGGAAGTGCCAAAAAAGAAGTAGCCTATGACTGGGAAAAAGGCGGCATAGAGTCCGTACCCTGGGCGAACGTACACTAGTAAAGCAAATGCTAGACCTGTAATGATAGAAAACACAGGGAAAGTTAAGCCCATGTTACAGGTGCAAGTCTACAGGGTCTCTCAGCATGGACTTACGTGGTAGTTTGATCTTAGAAAAAACAAAAACAAAGCAAGTGTTTCCCAAAGATTACCTTGCAGGACAGCCACCAGCCCTGTGCTGATCCCAGAGACAAAGTCACTCAGGAGCCATTCCTTAACGCGATATGCTGGCAACCAGGAAGTTATAGGTAACAAACCAGTGGCAATATTCTTGGCCTTTTGTGGGGAACATCTGAAAATATGTGATAAGCCACAGTGCAGTCAGCTAACATCTTTGAGTCAGTCAATATCGAAACCTAATCTTGATAGCTGAAACTAATGGATAAGAATTTAGATTTCAGCCTGTCAGAGGTACCCAGTATGGAACAACCTGCCTGGGCCATAGCCTCACTGTTCCAGGAATATTTTTTGGCAAAAGAGTTTTTTCAATTTATTTTGGAACATTTGATGTTGAGTTTGAATAATGAGTTTTCATTTGTTTTGCTGTGATCACTCAGACATAATCGTGTAGTCATGTAGTCTGCCTCTTTTGCCCATTAATTATGAAGTCAGTCATTGTATATTTCACTACTTTCACTTTCATCCATTATCATTGTTCTTGGATATGACACTGTAGGGGGAACAAACATTTGACTCTCAACACTGGGATGACACATTCCTCCCTGGTGGGACTCCATTTACAAGAGTTACACTGGGGTCACCTGAGTTAAATGGATGGAGTTACCTCAGTACTGAACTGAACAGAGTTAAGGGATGAATTTGTCCCTCAGTGTTGAGAGTTAATGTTTGTTTTCTTCAGAATGGGAGAAGTAGATGTTGAAGAAACCACCACAAAAGCTGGGTGAAAGTCTTTACGAGACCAGCTGGAAGGAAGATTGTAAGGATGTAGTTCAGAATATTTGAGAGTTAGGAGGTAGCTCAGAGGATCTATTTCTAACATCAATATTTACAAAAAAGTTTCTTACCTAAAACATACCCTCAGATGATCCAAAAAGGTTTTATGGTATCTGTGCACTTTCTTATGTTCTTCACCAAACGAGTTCTCCGAGTATACTGGTCTGGCCACAACATACTGGTTGCCTACAGATTCAACCATTTTTCCTGAAGTGCTGGGTTAGGACGGAAGATTCTTATATATAGCTCTTTGACACTAGTCACTTAAAAACCTGAAAATAAATAACAGAATGTGCTTCTTAAACAACTCAGGGGGAGCATCATGAAGTGCACAGATGAGTGGACTCCAAACTGAGCATTACCACCTTTGAAGATCAAAAGAAACAGGATTAAGAAAGAGAAATTTTGCTTTGTCAGAGTGACCTCCTTCCCTCCCCCTCACATTGCTAGGGAACATGTCACTGGGGCGAGAAAACTATTTTTCCAAAAGAGACAGTCAGAATGTTGAGATTGGGTCAGGGTTTGCTTATCTCCCAGTCAATAGTTTACCAATAAAATCTACCTCAATCAAGGGAAACTGATTGTTTTAAAGACAATTTCCTGTTGTGACACTGAGTGTGAGGAACACTATGGGCTGCCAGGAAGTTTGGGAGCTCACTGAATATGACCTAGCAACCTAAGGAGTAAAGATGTGTCCAAGCCCTTGGAGTTTGTGAAAGTTTGGAACTGGAGTCAAACTTTTTGGCTTGGATCCACAGGTACTAATGAACGGCTCTACCCAATAATAAGGATAACTTCCTATATTATTTACTTCTAAGTAGATGTTTCCTTTACAGCTTCTTGCATGCTTCTTCCCCATGCACCTGCACAAATCTTCATCATAGTCAGCCCCTCAGTGCTATTTTCTATCCTGTTCCTCATGCATACTAATATTTAATTTGTCTACACTGAGCAGAAGTTTTTACTGAGCTGTCTGTCCACTATAATCCCTGGTCTTTTTCCTCAGTGGCTACAGGGAATTTAAAATGCAGCATTGTGAATGAGTAGATTATTATCATTCTTCCTAGAGGGGAATTACCTCGATCTTTTCAACAATTAATTTAATCTGCCATTGAGCTTGGGTAGGCTCCTCTGAAATTCTTCAAAGTTTTCCTAGTTCTGATTTGCCTAAATACGTTTGTGTTGTCTGAAAAATGTTTCCCCCTCGCTGTTCATCCCCTGTTCCAATAATTAATAAATCTATTAAACAGCATCAATCCTAGAACAGAACCTTGTAGCATCAGCTGTATCATCTTTCACCATGTTAAAAACAGACTGTTTATTCCTACAACTTGGTTTTCTGTCTCTGAGCACAGAAGTTTCCAAACTGTGTTCTGTGGATCATGGTGGAGAGGAGAGGTGGCTGACCACTTAGTGCTCGTTCCCCCTTGTTTCCAACTGCTGAACTGCATTATAATACATTAAATAAATATCTAACATTTTGCTTCCATGTATGCAATTGTTGAAGTTGTCAGAGGTATGTTATATATTTGCAAATGGGAAGAAGTGGTCTGCATGATTGTGACTGCGAGGACAGGTTGCATAGTCATGAAACAATCTCTGCATCAAAATCTGGTTCCCACCATGAAAAAGTTTGAAAAGTTTGTTTAGCCCCTTTCTCATCCATGACAGAATGCTACATGTTACCCCATGACTATTTAGTTTCTTAATAGCCTCTTGAGGGAGACTTTGTCAATGGCTATTTCAAAGTCCAAATAAATTATGTCAACTAATTCTCCTAAAACCACTCTTTTGTTGATATGCTGGTTTTCGACTTTGGCAATGGCTTGAGAAAATATTTTCTTAGATGATATAACAGTTGAAAAAACTTTTTACTACAAAAAATCAGACCTAAAAGGTTCTCCAAAATTTGAAACTAAGCCATTGCACACTCCACCAGACAAAAATCATTAAAACCTAGGTCCAGCCATAGCTGATTTATTCGTCCAGATCCTGACCCAAATTCCACTGAAGTCAACAGGAGTCTTTCCATTGACTTCAATGCCTATCTATCTTTAGTTTTATACTCCTGCCCATCACCGTAGTATCTGAGCAGTTGGATCAGGGCCCCAGACCTGAGGCTGATGGTGTTTAAATAGATGTGGTGTTTTATTTTATTCTTTCTTTATTGATTCTTAATCTGCATGTCCTAGACATGTTTCCAGATCAGAATTTTCCTCATTGGAGATTTGAGGGTTGTTATATATCCTAATATATGAGAATCTGTGAATGAATCTTTTAAGCTTCATGTTGCAAGATCTAGTGCTATTGGAATTCCTTCTTCAACAGTTCTGTGCTTTGTATGTCACACCTGATCCACTGTATTAATGCTCTGAAACACTCACAGAAAATAAATATTAAAACATTGGCTGTACTTATACATCTCTCAGACATTTTCCCCCGATGCTGCAACATTTATGATTTTCTTAGTGAGCACTTTGGTTTTATTGCCCTTCTTTTATCTTCCAGAGTGGTAAATTAATTTACTGAGCTTAGAGTACACTGAGTATGTTTCTTCAGGACTCTCCAGGTGCTCAGTTCCACTTCACTATTCCAGTTGATTCTTTACAATGGCACAGTTGTTTTCTTAAAGTTTGTCTTGTTCAAGATCAGAGGCTCTCCCTCATAGAAACCCAAATATGTTAAGCCTCATTCTTAGTAGATTTTGAAAAGTGTCCCTTACATTTTCAACTACAGTCCCGGTGCTTTAAAATTCTTCCATCTTGAAGGGGATTTCTTGTTCCTCGAGGTGAATGTCACTGAATAACATTGAGTTCTACATTACTACATCTGTGCTTCCTTCTCCTATATGTTGTGTCAGGAATCTACCCGGTACCCCACACAGTGCTGTCCTTCTACTGCTTCCTCTGATTTTTATCCTTGTGTACGTTCAAGAAGATAAAATCCCAGAATCGCTTGCATTTTGCTTAGGAATTAATTATTTTAAGCTTCATTTTCCAACCCTCTTTATCATTAATTACTTTAAATATTTGAAAGAAAATGTAATGCTGGATAGTCCTGGAGACTGATGTCCTCTGCATAGCCACAGCAAAGATGCAGCATCAAGAAGTAGCCTAATGTCAGTTTCCTACGCTACCTTGCCAAAGTGTTTCTGTCATTTAATCTTCCCACTGAGACTGCCATCTAGTTCCAATTCTGTTAGTGGCTTTTGTAATGTGGAGGCCTGTCCACTGGGAAGTCGACTGAGATTACAGCAGTCACAGAACAGCCATCAAACGATAACAACTTTCACTCATTGTTAGCCAAGGTTGGATTTGAACAGGCAACCTAGAAATAATAGTCTATTCTACGTAAGTTCTTGTATTGACCAAATCACTGTGGTATCTGAACACTTTCTAATAGTGCATTAAGCAATATGGCTAACATCTGTCACCTATACAAGACTCTATCTCAGTACTAATCCCCTAAAATATCTAAGAAGTCTTTGATAAAGCACATCTTATTGTATGCATGCTGTTATTTGAAACTGTTAAATACATAGCTGTTTGAAGTTTCTGTAGGATTTTTCCCCTCACTGTATTACAAATATAATACATATGTATATAATACAAAAACCAGAAACAAATAAACAAATTCTGTAAAGAAGGCTTTTTTTCTTTCTCAAGAAATTATATAATGTAAAGCATTTTGTTTGTATGTCATGCTCTTAGAACTAATTTATGCATCATGCACACAGATTGGTAGTTCTGAATCCTACCTGATGTGTTTTCTGTGAAGCCCTTTAGAAGAAGGTATCCAAGAAATTCAAGGCAGAAAGCAACCCCAAACTTTCTCTGAGGCAAGCAGCTATTGCTGTTCTTCATTTCAAAATTTCCCTATATACTGGTGGAAGATGTAGTTATATGGGGAGCTTTAATAACTAACTTCCATTAACTTTTACAAGAATATGAAGATTTCACTGTAGCCTTGACCATTGAGCCTGTCCTCAAGCAGGATGATAAGAGTGGTTTCGTTAAGTTCTCTGTGAGATTGTGTAATGATGTTTGGGGAATTGCTTTTAGTGGTTTGCAGAGGTTAATATAGACGAATACACGTGAATAAAAACCCAGAGAAATTGCTTGTTGCAATCTTGTGCCCTTGTCCTGCCACATCTCCTTAACAGAGACAAGCCAGGTCAGTACTTGGATGGGAGATCTCAAGGAAACTTCTGAGGTCTTGTCTACTCCTGAACCATATGTTTTAGGCTGTTCTGGGGTGTGTGAAAAATTCATCCCCCCGAGAAACAAAGTTACGTTGACCTAAGTCCTGGTATAGACACTGCTAGGTCAACAGAAGAATTCTTTTCAGAGTAGCAGCCGTGTTAATCTGTATTCGCAAAAGAAAAGGAGTACTTGTGGTACCTTAAAGACTAATCAATTTATTTGAGCATGAGCTTCCGTGAGCTACTGCTCACTTCATCGGATTTGAGCTGCATGTCCCGGCACAGTTTGGAGACCCCATTCTACACAGTGGGTGAATCACACAAACAGTAACATTGTTCTTTGGAGTAAAAAAAACAGCATAAGCTTTCGTGAGCTACAGCTCACTTCATCGGATGTGAGCTTCATGGTTCCGGCACAGTTTGGAGACCCCATTCTCTCAAAGCCAGCGATTACTTCAGGAACATCTTTGATGCCCGCCACTTTGGGGTAAACCACACACCTAATTGCCTCAGAAGCCTCCACCATCACTCAAGAGCCATTTATTCAAGGGCTCTTGCTGCCATGTAAAGAAAGCATGCCAAGCACAATCTATGCCCCGTGCAGTTTTGTTGGTTCACAGTAAGGAGGAAGTGGTAATTTCCAGTAACTAACTAGTACTGAGAGCCATCCCACTCCCGGTCATTTTTAATTCAGATTTCTTTTATTGTAAGCTGGCATTTCAAGTCATTTTATGACATGCTGAGGGTTGTAAAGTTTAGTAAGGCAGCAATTTTGGGCTGATGATTAAAATGTATATATTTACATGATACCACCAGTGCCTCAAAAGCAACGTGCAGCACTTTGTCTTTCATAATGCAGAGTTTTGCAATCCTTCACTGCCAGTATTACAAATGATGCCTGGTTATTCTGAGTACAAACCGCAGAATGTTTAATAAAATATTTCAATGATTTTACTTTTTTAAAATTGACCAATTTTTTCTTAAAATGTGAAGTTTCTTCACTTTCATTGGAAGCTTGCTTCTTGCCAACTTCACAGTGTGAGTTTCTCAGCAATAAAAGACCTGTAACAATGGTCAAAAAATTGACTAGAATTGTTGAGTCATGGCATCATTTTAACCATGTTTGTACTCAGAGTCTAGATACAGCAACATGCACAATCTGCACTATGGCAGGCGCTAGTGGCATGTGAAATCACCATGAATTGAGAATCATGGCAGTGCGTGGAAGCCAAATTATAAAGTACCCCAGGTCTGGTTTTGATGGTCCCTGGGGAATCAGGGAGGGCAAAACACTGGAGCTTGGCTTGCTCTGTGCTTTGGTACAGAACTGGTCACTCTAATGCTGTATGCAAACTCATAGACTTGGAGGCTGAAGGGACCATCACAGCCATCTAGTCTGACCTCCTGCACATCGCAGGCCACAGAACCTCACCCACCCACTCTTACAATAGGCCAATAACCTCTGGCTGAGTTACTGGAGTTCTCAAATCGTGATTTAAAGACTTCAAGTTACAGAGACTCCACCATTTACTCTAGTTCAAACCAGCAAGTGATTCATGCCCCACATTGCAGAGGAATGGGGAAACCTCCAAGGTCTCTGCCAATCTGACCAGGGGGAAAAGTCCTTCCCGACCCCAAATATGGTGATCAGTTAGACCCTGAGTATGTGGGCAAGACTCACCAGCCAGACACCTGGGAAAGAATTCTCTGTAGTAGCTCATAGCCCTCCCCATCTAGTGTCTCATTGCCAGCTGTTAGGGATATTTGCTAAAAGCAGTAGCGGATGGGCCATATGCCATTGTAGGCAACCTCATCATCCCCTTCCCTCTATAAACTTATCAAGCTCAGTCTTGAAATAAGTTTGGTTTTTTGCCCCCACTGCTCCCCTTGGAAAGCTGGTCCAGAACATCACTCCTTTGATGGTTAGAAACCTTCATCTAATTTCAAGCCTAAACTTGTTGATGGTCAGTTTATATCGATTTGTTCTTGTACCAACACTGGTCCTTAACTCCTCTCCCTCCCTTGGTGTTTATCCCTTTGATGTATTCATAGACAACAGTCAGATCTCTCCTCAGCCTTAGTTTTGTTAGGCTAAACGAGCTAAGCTCCTTAAGTCTCCTCTCATAAAGCAGGTTCTCCACTCCACTGATCATTCCAATAGCCCCTCCCTGAATCTGTTCCCGTTTGAATTCGTCTTTCTTAAACATGGGAGACTAGAACTGCTCAGACTATTCCAGATATGCTATCACCAGTGCCTTGTACAATGGTAATAACACTTCCTCTCCACGCCATTTTAACACAGGCTAAGTCCCGGGAGGAATAAATCGCTCCAATACAGAAAAAAAAATAGGTCTGGATTTGCCTTACCTCTGGAAATGGTTGGAAGACAGGGCTCTGGGGTGTAAAACTTCACAGAATTCCCCCGGCAGAGCCTTCCTTGTATTGGTTCACCTAAGGGGCAGGGTTTGTACCCTTGAGGAATAGCCAGTGGCTTTGGTCCCAACACCCACAGATAGCCCAGAATCTAGGCAGACTCTGTGGGATCTGCAAGAGGCTAGGGCTATTCACCCTTGGGCCCTGTATTCCAGCACATGTTGCAGCATCCCTCTGGTTCCTTCGCGGCACTGCTCTGTTCAAGTCATACTGTTAGGGAAACTCCTCCAACAGCTGCTCCAAGGATATCCCTTTAATGGTGGGTTTGTCTAGCGTGGAGTGGGGCTGTGGGAGAGATAATGCACTCTGAGATATATGCAGGGCTGGAGGAAGATGCTGCACAACCTCCAGCAAAGGCTCTGACCTATCACATCACACATACTTGGATATAGCAGTGTGCTCATATTGTGTAGAAAATATGAATGTCTTCAATTGTTAGCAGGAATATTTCCATTGCGTTCCTGGAGCTGGCTGCTTTCAGTCAATCATTTTTGTTGCCATTGTGTTTTTGTTGATAATTCTATTTACATTTCTCCATGAATGTGGACCCAGCACTGTGGCTTCTGATCACTCTCCTGGAAGAACAAAGAAAACCCATCATCTCTCACACATCTCACATGTACAATAAAGCCAAAGCAAAAAAAAGAAGACTTCAGCAGTATGAGGATGTGCTGGGTTCAGTAGGCGTAGTTACCAGCTGAGGGCCTGCAGATAGATAGTGTGAGAGATGGTGGGCAGAGACACTTGCTGTAATCAGCCTCTTTGGGGGAGGGACCGAGAGAGGTTATCAGAGCCCCTACAGGCTATATGGCCAAGGTGACTATGGAATGCACATGTAACACCAACAAATCCCGGTTGTTGGTGGGCGCGACTGGCCCTGGGACCTCTGGAGCTTAGTGCATGAGCCTCTACTGCAGGGGTGGGCAAACTACGGCCTGCAGGCTGGATCTGACCCCTCGGGGCTTTGGATCTGGCCTGCAGGAGTGCCACCCCCATGCTGGTGTGGGCCCCGCGCCATCAGCACCACGTCCCTGTGGCCCCGGGTTGGGGGGGCAGAGGGCTCTGCGTGCTGCCCTCACCTATGTGTTCCACATCCGAAGCTCCCATTGGCCACGGTTCCCCATTTCCGGCCAATGGGAGCTGTGGGAGACAGTGCCTGCAGGCAAGGGCAGCGCATGGAGCCCTCTGCCCCCACCCCAGGGGTTGCAGGGACGTGGTGCCGGCCACTTCTGGGAGTGGCACAGGGTCAGGGCAGGCAGGGAGCCTGCCTTAGCCCTGCAGCGCCGTTGCCACCCCAGAGCCGGTCCAGGTAAGCGATGCCGGGCCGGACCCCACACCCCAAACACCTCCTGCACCCCACACCCCAACCCCCTGCCCGGAGCCCCCTGCTGCACCCCACATCCCTCCTGCACCCCAACCCCCTGTCCTGATCCCCCTCCTGCACCCCAACCCCCTGCCCTGAGTGCCCTTCTGCACCCTGCACCCCTGCTGCACCCAACCGCCTGCCCTGAGCCCCCTCGTACTCCCCTCACCCTTTCTCTGCCCCAACCCTTTGCCCTGAGCCCCTTCCTGCCCACCGCATCCCCTCCCACACCCTGCACTCTCTCCTGCACTCCAACCCCCTGCCCCAGCCCTACGTTCATGGCCCTGCATGCAATTTCCCCACCCAGATATGGCCCTCGGACCAAAAAGTTTGCCCACCCCGCTCTACTGCATGAGCTAAAAGCCATATGCTTGCTAGCTAAGGCTGTAGAGCAGACTCATAATCTCTCTCTAAGTGGTCTCGGTCCCACAAGATGGGACAGAGCACCACTCCCAGGAGTTTGTAGGTTACACACAGATTTGCATTTTCCCCTCAGCAGCTTCTTTCATCAGCAGGGCTTCTGTATTACCCCAAAGCTGCTCCCACCTGACTGAAACCCCCAGAGACGGTGATAGTGGTGTCACTGCAGGTCCTCCCTCAGTGTGAATAACCCTTCTAGAACAGGGGAAAGGATGGCAGAAAAAGGTGTAATTTACTCTTTTTTGAACCTGACCCTTGCTATCTATACTAACATCTTTGTTAGCTATTTGTAACAGGCACCTGGAACTTGGGCCTAGCACACTCCTGTTACTTGGCTCTGCCCCATCCACTTTGGGCCATGCCAGGTTCCTTGCAGCACCACTGAGGAAGGGAATCACAAGCCCTTTTGCCCTTGACTGAATTCTCACACCATTACCTAATTCCTGTTTGCACCTCTCTTGTGGTTAGCTTCCTTTCTCTCTGAGGCTTCCAACAATTTAAGTCACTATGTGCCAGGCTTTTAAAGGTATCTAGGCACCTAAAGATACAGATAGGCACCAAGTGGGATTTTCAAAAGGGAGTTGGGTTTCCTGGGCGTTTTTGAAAATCACATGAGGCATCGATCTGTATCTTTAGGTGCCTAAATACCTTTAAAAATCTGGCCCTTGGTCTATTTTCATGTATGTTAAATAAAAGTAACGTTTATTTGGCATAAGCTAGAAGATAAAGAGAATACCACAAAACAAGCAATAATTGTGAATAGTCAGAACTAGACAGATGAAACGCAGCTGGCTGTGGAGCTGCAGAAGGGAGTGTGGTAAGCAACTTCCCCAAAGCAGATGCAAATTCTGTTTATTTGCTTAGCATGCTCTGGGCAGCTCCTTATTGACCCTGTCTTTACAGGCAAACTGACGCAATCAGGTACACTGAGGTTGCTCATTAAAATATCTTTAAAGGTACTACAAAAATACCATACAGTAAATATATAACAGACTCACGTGTACCTTGTCTGAGTACAGACCTGCCATCATGCTCCTAATAATCACACTTCCATGCGCCCATGGGCTACCTGTGGTGCACTATCCACAAACAGTAGGGCTACATAATAGTGCATATCTACAGCTACTTTAGCCCATGTTGTTCCTTAAGCCAAGTGAATTACATCAAAGATGGCCCTTAACCTTTACATTCTATGAACATATTTCCCAATATTTCACTCAGACTCTTATGAGCTCTTGGCTTTCTATCAGTCTCTGCTCATTTTGCAGAATGTGCAAAATGAAACCAGCTGTTTTTTTACTCCAGAGAACAATGTTATTGTTTGTGTGGTTCACCCACTGTGTAGAATGGGTTCACCCAGCTAAGCTCTCAATGAAACCAGATTGTAAGCTCTTCTCTAGCATGCCCAGTGACCTTCGATCCCTAGTTTGGGTTACACCTACTGAATCTACTGTCCTTCGGAATAGTCGCAGGTGTAAGCCACTCACTCTCAAACTGTGCAATTTATGGGCAAAAGACATATTAGACAAGGCGTATAGCTTTAAGGTACAATTTTATTTTGAAAACAACTATATAAAAATGTCCCTTCCTTATTCAACAGATCAGTTTCCAGCATCGTAACTATTCACTTTGGTGACTAAAGTAAGGCCTGGTCTACCCTACAGAGTTAGGTCCATGTAAGTTGCCAGGTGTCTACCTATGTGTGCATGTTTCTACACTCAAATACGTCTCTGGTTGAGGTCAATGCCCAGTTACAACAATGCAATAAAACCACCTCCCCAAACAGTGTACGATCTTGGTTGACCTATTGAGGTTGATGCAATGCCAGGGTAGACACTGCATGACTTATGTCAACACTAATAGTCCTCCAGCAGCTGTCCCACAATGGCTCATTCCCTGCAATAGTGACCCTGAGCCCATTTTTAGCTACACTGCTGAGGGGTCATGGAGACCAGAAGCCACCCCTACCCTTTAACCACCCCCCCCACATGTGTTTTTGAAATGCCTTTTCCTGATTGCCCAGCTTGGCAAGCACACCTGGAAGCTCACTCTTGTGTGCAGCTGTCCAACCGATCATGCAGGCTTCACTCAGTAGACAACTTCCTGCCTGGAGTAGACAGGAGCGATTGGCTCTCCTGAACCTGTGGAGGGAGGAGCTATGCAAGCACAGCTATGGATCAGCCATAGACACTAGACATCTACAAGCAGATTGCACAGGGGATTCAGGCAAAGGGGTACAACAGGGATCAGCAGCAGTGCTGTGTGAAAATAAAGGAACTTCCCAGGGATACCATAAGGCCAGGGAGGCCAGCAACAGATCTGGGCTGAGCTGCAGACCTGCCACTTTTACAAAGAGCTGCATGAAGCCCCCCGACCCCTCCGCCCTGCAGATTCTTTGGAGTAGCCAAGGCACAGATCCCTGCTGTGAACAGCGAGGAGGCTGAGGAAGCCAGGGGAACAAGGGATAAGCTGGATCCTCCAGAATCACTATTGGCATTTCAACATCACCAATGGTAATCCACTGGTCAGGAATGAACGTCAGCTTTCTGAAAAATCCTATGTTCTTAAAGATGCAAGAATCATGTACCTTCGCTGAGCAGCCCACACTGATAACAGTGAAGCAACCCTGGTGGGGGATGGTGCCAAAATAGGGATATGTGTGCTGCTTATTGCCCCACCACAGTTTGGGAAGCACATCACTGCAAATCCATCCACTATATCCTGCACATTGCTGAGCATCATAGTCCTGCGTAGCAAGAGATGATTAATGGCCCTACACACTTGCATGATAATTGCCCCCACTATGGATTTTCCAACTCTGAAATGATTTCCCGCTGACTGGTAGCAATGCAGTGTTGCAACTTTCCAAAGTGCGATCACCACTTGCTTCTCCTCTGTCAATGCAGGTCTCATTTTGGTGTTCCTGCGCTGGAGTGCTGGGGTGGGCTTGGTACACAGACCCAGGAATGTGGCCTTTCACATCCAGAAGTTCTGAAGCCATGGCTCATTGTCCCAAACCTGTATTATTATGTGATCCCACCAGCCAGTGCTCATATCTTGGGCCCCAAAGCAGTACTCCACCATTTGCAGCTGCTTCATGAAAGCCACCAACAAGTTTGAATTGTTTTTTGCTACATACCTTAACAAAGGGTCCTCCAGGAAACCCTCTTGTCCCGCACTGTTGTGGTTCTTCCTGCAACTCTGCATATCCTGGAGACTTGTGCATCCTGCATTTGCATCATTCATGAGAATAGTGCAGAGCTGTGTGGGCTCCATGCTTCTCTCAGAGAGGGCAGATACCAAAAAGTCCTGTGCAGGTTTGTGGGATTTTTAAAAAATGACATGAAAATTATGGGATGGGGTGACATTACGGGATGGAGAAAGTTGCATCCTGGGAACTTGACCCCTAGCTCCCATAGACCCCTGGGTGAGTCATTTCTATCCCCCAACATGTGGGAAATTTCCCAAAAGCCATTGCACCAGATGGTGGCACGTGGCCTATTGGGATACCTGCTTGCAGTGCACCACACTTTGCATCAGCATAAACACTCCTGGTAAGTACATGCAGCATCAATGCAAGAAGCCTAGTAACTAAGTGCTAAAGACAGGGCAAATCAATTGCAAATGTCCCTTATCTTTATAATGACCCAAACCAAACTCTGGATCTAAACACCCTCCATCCCCAAACTTTGGAGTGTTTGAAATCAGCTATGGATTTGCAGATTTGACCTGGATTCATCTCTACTAATAGCCAGCTCTTGTACACACCACACAGGATTTGCATACACCACACAGTATTGGGATAGGGAGTATTTCATCTTTTGATCTCTGTTTCCAATAATATTTATGTTGTTTGCTAGCAGCTAAACCTTCCCATCTTAAACATTTTTGCAGCTGTGGTGAAATGAGCTCCCAGTCTTGCAGAAATCCACTTCACAGAAACCACCAGTATATTTTTATCAGGATTTCTCTGTGGCTGATAATCTCTCACTTCTCACAAGCTCCAGTTTCACTTAAAAACATATTTTTAATAAAATTGTAAAGAAAGATCATCACGTTGTTTGGATTTTTTATTAAGATACTTAGGTAGCAGTAAATTTGTACTCAAAGGTGTACATTTAAATTTATATTATATTTGGCACTGTTTAAAGCCAGAAACACTAACTAGGGTTTCTCTACATTTCAGTAACTACTGGCAGAAATTGCTTGAGTGTTTAAGTAAGATAACAAATAACAATAAAATCAATATAAAGGTGAAATAGAAATAATGCAGAATATTCTGCCTGTGACACGAACCGTTTCAGTGGTTAATATTTTTGCATAATACTGAATTTCATTGTAACAGTCAGATATCAATCTAAGACCAGTTTCTCAAGAAACTACCAGAAAAAAACAGGTGAAAACCTGTATTGTATTGTTTTATCTTTCTGATAAAATGTCTTTCACCATAGATGTGAATAGAATAAGATAAGGGAAAAGCCCAAGGGCTGAGTGATTAACGGAAGTTAATATGCTTGTCTTGGTCATTAGAAATGCACAGAATTAGAGACATCTCGTGATGTCTGAAAAATTCTACTGTATACTGATGTAGTCACTCAGCCATTCATTTTGTCTGATTGTTTTCAGAATAATATAGAAAATTTTATCATACCCTTATATAAATCAGTAGTACAACTTCACTAGAGTTGTAATCAGTTCTGATCACCCCCAATTAATAAAGACAGCAGAAATAAAAAAGTTCCATTTCAGAGCTATGAAAATGACTAGAGATGTGGAAACGCTTCCATTGGAGGACAGATAGAAATGCTTAGAACTGGTTTAGGAGATCAATAAGGGACTATGAGAGAAAGACATAATGAATGGTATAAGGCAGTTCATTTCATTGGTCCTATGTATCCTTTCGTGTAATAAAAGAGCAAAGTGACATCCAAAGAAATTAAAAAGTAACTGTTAGGATATAGATATTCAGGCCTGTCTGCAAAGGCCTATACTTTAAGAATTTAGGTGTATTCTTATCACTTGGCTAGTTAGAGGTATAAAAGAAAGAATCAAAATCACTGTCTGCCAGTGTAAGGTCCTTCTCTTACTGTGACAGTCGGAGGCCCTGTTCTTAGGCTAAGGCCTTTGGCTAAGCAACAGAGGTAGCCATAAGCTGGGAAGCAACCGGTCACATCCTCACATTCCAAACTAGTCACATTGAAAGAAGGTGCTATTGGGCTGTTAGGAATACAATCCTGTCCTGATAGTTCCTATCACCTCCAGAGAAAGGGAAGTGCCTAGAAGATGTAAAAGGAAATTGAGGTTGATAGTTTTCTGTCTGGTAAGTTTCAGAGTAGCAGCCGTGTTAGTCTGTATTCGCAAAAAGAAAAGGAGGACTTGTGGCACCTTAGAGACTAACCAATTTATTTGAGCATGAGCTTTCGTGAGCTACAGCTCACTTCATCGGACGCATACAGTGGAAAATACAGTGACGAGATTTATATACACACAGAACATAAAAACAATGGGTGTTATCATACACACTGTAAGGAGAGTGATCACTTAAGATAAGCTATTACCAGCAGAGAAGCCGGGGGTAAATGCAGTAAATGTTGCCTCATCCGCACAATAAATCATATTCACCCCCGTCTCTCTTTTGTGGTAAGTTTTCAGTCTATTGACATGAACTGTTTGCCTCCTTCACTCTGTTGCCTCAAAAGGTCCCGCCCACAAATCTTGAACTTTTGTTTTTCCTAACTAGATTCAAACCTAATACCAAGTCACCTACATCAAAAGACCTTTCTCCAACATGCCTGTTGTACCAACCTTCCAGGGTTCTGATGCGTTAAGTCCATCATAGCCTTTAAATTCTCTTTAAAACAAGTGGCATGCTACCTTACAGGCTCTTCTGTACTACCCTTCCAAGGGCCTTGTATTAAATCTAGGGGTCCCTGCACCTCTTTCCCATAAAGGAGATCAAAGGAAGCAAGCCCTGTAGACTCTTAGGGGACAGTCCTCTATGTGAACAACAAATACACTCCAGTCATTCTCTCATTGGGTAGCATATGTCCTCAGCATAGACTTCAATGTCCCATTGAAACGTTCTACCATTTCTTCCCCTCCCCCCCCCTCCCCCCCGGCTTTTCTGCTGGTAATAGCTTATCTTAAGTGATCACTCTCCTTACAGTGTGTATGATAACACCCATTGTTTTTATGTTCTGTGTGTATATAAATCTCGTCACTGTATTTTCCACTGTATGCGTCCGATGAAGTGAGCTATAGCTCACGAAAGCTCATGCTCAAATAAATTGGTTAGTCTCTAAGGTGCCACAAGTACTCCTTTTCTTTTTGTCTGGTAAGAACTCACTTATCAATAGACACAGCTGGGAAACTTTTATGTCTTTATAGATGTAGTTTTGAAATCCTCACTTCTGTATTGTTTTGTCATTATAGTTCCCACTTTGCTATTGTTTATTGGCATGGTCTCTGCCTGGTTCTGTGATTGTTTCTGCCTGCTGTATAATTAATTTTGCTGGGTGTAAACTAATTAAGGTGGTGGGATATAATTGGTTAGCTAATCATGTTACAATATGTTAGGATTGGTTAGTTAAATTTCAGTAGAATGATTGGTTAAGGTATAGCTAAGAATATTACTATATAAATTAGGGGCAAACAGGAAGTAAGTTGTGATTCGAAAATAAGGAAAAAGGAACTTGTCTTTAAGCTTGCTGGAAGTTCACCCCAATAAACATCGAATTGTTTGCACCTTCGGACTTCGGGTATTGTTGCTCTCTGTTCATGCGAGAAGGACCAGGGAAGTGGGAGAGTGAGGAATAAGCTCTCTAACAGTAACAAATTTAAATTTGATGAAAAGAAATAGGTTTGTTTTTTAACATAAAATTCAGTTCCAAAAGGTATGCAGGCAAAGAACTCAGGAGGATACTAAAATGGATTAGACCAGGGGTGGCCAGCCTGCAGCCCTTCAGAAGTTAATATGCAGCTCCTTGTATAGACACCGACTCCAGGGCTGGAGCTACAGGCGCCAACTATCCAATGTGCCGGGGGGTGCTCACTGCTCAACCCCTGGCTCTGCCACAGGCCCTGTCCCCATTCCACCCCTTCCCACCCACCCCCCTCAGCCTGCAGTGCCCTCGCTCCTCCCCCTACCCCCCAGAGCCTCCTGCACGCCATGAAACAGCTGATCAGGAGGTGTGGGGAGGCAAGCAGGGGGCGGGGCTGCCGGTGGGTGGGAGGTGCTGAGAGCAGGGCGGGGGAGCTGATGGGGGGCTGCTGACGTATTACTGTGGCTCTTTGGCAATGTACATTGGTAAATTCTGGCTCCTTCACAGGCTCAGGTTGGCCACCCCTGGATTAGACAATTATATTTTTGGACCTTTGGCTTAAGTGGCTAGCCAGAATTTGGGGCTAGGATTGTTTCTGTTACGACAACAAATTAATGACACAAGTCAGATATAGTCTTAGCATAGTCTTGTTTACTTGCAAAGAAAGTTCCCAATGTCCTGTCTCTCTGAATACAGTAGAAACAAACAGCAGCAGGCAGCTTTGTTGCTCAGAAATCCCCAAGTCTGCTACTCCAGCAAGCTCTGTGCCCAAGAAGCTCTGTCTCTCTGCTTCCCCTCGGGTCACATTCACAACTCATCTTGTTTTTCTGCCTCCAAATCATACAGCATGCTACTGATATTCCTGCCATTGCAACCAGGACACCCCTCACTCCATGCAGCTTAGCTCTGCCCTGCCCTGCCGGCTAGCACTTTGGATGCTCACCCCACATCCTCTAGCTGTTTTTTACTATATGAAGGAGCTTGATTGCTCCTTCTGTTGAGCCTGAAAGAGCGTGGTTGGCATGACCATGGGCTTTAATGAGGTCTGTGATTGTCTTTGGATCCAAGAGTCATGGGTTGGCAGCTGGTGGCACCTTTCGGTACAATAACATGAGTGATAAAAATGTCTGCAATTATACTAGTGAAAATAAAAATGTATAAGGAGATAAACCCTCATGCTGCAGGACATAAGCCAACTGGTAACCACTTGAGGTTAGGAAAAAACTTCTCTGATGCTATTGCAAAATTGTCCAATCTGGGGGTTTGTTGCACCCTCTTTTAAAGTACTGGTCACTGCTAGGGATGGTATACTGCACCAGATGTACTACTGATCAGATCTGACATTTCAGTTCCCATGTTCTTGGCCAAACCACCTTAGATTGTAATTGTGTCTGATAGCACTAGCAAAACAAGATAAGGTCTAATCAGTTCTGGGATGAAAGAGACCCAAGGATCAGCAGCTGTGGAAAATGTCATTATTTCTCAATAGCTGACATACTTCTGAGTCAGCAATGGTACTTACCTCCAGTACTTGGTATTTGCCTCCAGAGCAATCAATCCAGCGAAGGTCGATTTATTTTGTCTAGGTTTCAGAGGAACAGCCGTGTTAGTCTGTATTCGCAAAAAGAAAAGGAGTACTTGTGGCACCTTAGAGACTAACCAATTTATTTGTCTAGTGACTCTCCCGTCGACTCCAGTAGTCCACCGGAGCGAGAAGCGTAGGTGGAGTTGATGGGGGAGTGTCAGCAGTCAACCCACCACAGTGAAGACACCATGGTAAGTAGCTCTAAGTACGTCAATTTCAGCTACGCTATTTTCGTAGCTTAGCTCGCGCCCCTCCAGTGTAGACCAGGCCTTAGGGCATGTTTACACTACAAAATTAGGTCGATTTTATAGAAGTCGATCTTTAGTAAGCGATTTTAGACAGTCGATTGTGCACGTCCCCACTAAGTGCATTAGGTTGGCTGATTGCGTCCTCACTACCGTGGCTAGCATTGACTCAAGGAGTGGTGCACTGTGGGTAGCTATCCCACAGTCCCCGCTGCCCACTGGAATTCTGAGTTAAGCTCCCAATGCCAGATGGGGCAAAAACATTGTCGCAGGTGGTTTTGGGTACATGTCATTAGTCTCCCCTCCTTTCCTCCCTCCCTCTCTCCTTGAAAGCAATGGCAAACAATCATTTTGCACCTTTTTTCCTGGGTTATCCATGCAGATGCCATAGCATGGCAAGCATGGAGCCCACTCAGCTGCACATTGCTTTTGTGAGCATTGTAAACACCTCACGCATTATCCTGCAATATGTGCTGAGCCTAGCTAGGAGCCGCCAGCACAAGGAAGATTGTGAGCAGGACATGGACACAGATGTTCCTGAAAGCACGGGCTGTGGCAATTGGGATATCGTGGCGGCATTGGAGCATGTTGATACAGTGGAATGCCAATTCTGGGCCCGGCAAACAAGCACAGACTGGTGGGACTGCATAGTGTTGCAGGTCTGGGATGATTCCCAGTGGCTGCGAAACTTTTGCATGCGTAAGGCCACTTTCATGGAACTGTGTGAGTTGCTTTCCCCTGCTCTGAAGCGCAGGAATACCAAGATGAGAGCTGCCCTGACAGCTGACAAGTGATAGCCCTATGGAAGCTTGCAATGCCTGACAGCTACCGGTCAGTTGGGAATCAATTCGGAGTGGGCAAATCTACCTTGGGGGCTGCTGTGATCCAAGTAGCCAGGGCAATCAATACTCTTCTGCTAAGAAGCGTAGTGACTCTGGGAAATGTGCAGGTCATAGTGGATGGCTTTGCTGCAATGGGGTTCCCTAACTGTGGTGGGGCGATAGACAGAACGCATACCCCTATCTTGGGACTGGATCACCTTGCCAAAGAGTACATAAACCACAAGGGGTACTTCTCAATGGTGTTGCAAACACTGGTGGATCACAAGAGCCATTTCACCGACATCAACGTGGGATGGCCGGGAAAGGTGCATGACGCTCGCAACTTTTGGAACTCCAAGCTGTTCGGAAAGCTGCAAGAAGGGACTTTCTTCCCAGACCAGAAAATTAGCGTTGGCGATGTTGAAATTCCAATAGTTATCCTTGGAGACCCAGCCAACCCCTTGCTCCCATGGCTCATGAAGCCATACACAGGCAGCCTGGACAGCAGTAAGGAGCAGTTCAATTACAGGCTGAGCAAGTGCAGAATGGTGGTAGAATGTGCCTTTGGATATTTAAAAGGGTGCTGGCACAGTTTGCTGGGTAGGTTAGATCTCAGCGAAAGCAATATTCCCATTGTTATTGCTGCTTGCTGTGCGCTCCATAATATCTGTGAGAGTAAGGGGGAGACGTTTATGGCGGGGTGGGAGGTTGAGGCAAATCACCTGGTGGCCAATTTTGAACAGCCAGACACCAGGGCAATTAGAAGAGCACACCGAGGCCTGCTGCACATCAGAGAGGCTTTGAAAAACAGTTTCATGATTGACCAGGCTAAGGTGTGACAGTTGTGTGTGTTTGTCCTTGATGCAAAGCCACCCCCTTTGATGAATGTGTAAGCAGAGTCAGGATGAGCTCCACCCTGACATCTGGTGGTGAGATGTGGCAAGTTGTGGAAAAGAACTTCAGGGGCTGATCTCATTTGCATAGGCACACCCACCCCGCCTAGAATGAGGCCATAGCTGCCCAAATGGTCACTTTGGCTGCTGTGGGATCCCCAGTGTCTCTGTTATTGGGGCAGGAAGAATAAATTGCTATTACCCTGATTATGGGAATCAAGGACAGTGGAACTGCACTTGGCCTTTTGTTATGATGAAGGGACTCGCCATCAACTAAGTAGCACTCGCTAGGCAAGGGACATGGGTTCCAAAACTCTGTGAATTGAGAGAGGCTGGGAACAGGTATTAATACTTGGTGGTATGGGCCCCCTGGTGAGGGCCTTACATGCTAATTGCACTTCCTACTCTCTTCACTGTGGAATATCAGAGCTAATTTTGATTCTATTAGGAGTCTAGTTACAGGCTGCTGAGTTGAATTCACTTTGGGCTAGTGGTGCACCATCACTGAGGCTCCCTTACTACAAGCTGAAATCACAAAAGAGCTAAACTTACTAAGAGCTGAAATCACTGAGTGTTGTGTTAAGTAGTGGGGGGAGCCTCAAAATATACGGTGGAGCAGTTTGCGGGACGGCGAGCAGAGCGGCTGGTGGAGCAGAGCCGTGCAGAGCAGAGCCGTTCGTGAGAGAACAGGGTGGAGGCATTCGTGAGATGGCAAGCGGAGCCGTTCGTGAGACAGCGGAGCAGAGCAGAAGCATTCATGAGATGGCGAGCGGAGCGGAGCCCTGTGGAGCTGTGGGGTAGTCAGCTTCTGGTCACGTAAGGTGCCTCTTTCCCCCGTGCCACAGGCACATTTTTACCCAGACTGGGGAGTAAAACTCTGCAGATAAACTTGTGGACTCTGGGGCTGCCCTGACCAGGGACAGAGATTTTTGGGTCTTTGGACTTTTGGGACTTTGGGTGATTTTGGGTTGCTGGACTCAAGAACTAAAGGGAAAGGACATGACCCAATTTGCTTGGGGTGGGTTTTTTTGCTCATGGGTTGTGTTATGAATCCTGTTTGTGGTGTTTCCCCAACATAATGCCACATTGTTTCTCTCTGTTATTAAAAAAGGCTTTTTGTTCCACTCAGACTATGTGCTTGCGAGAGGGGAAGTATTGCCTCTTGGAGGCGCCCAGTGGGGGTGGTATATATTTGTCCCAGGTCACTGGGTGGGGGCTCGAGCCAGTTTTGCACTGTGTTATTGGAATGGATCCCCTAGATATTGAACCCGGCCCTTGTTGCTGCCAACTCTGACAGGCAGAAGGGTTACATTTGTACTTCCCTGTAAGCCAATCCCCCTCCCCACCTTCAACCACAGCTACCCATTCATTCTTTATTTATTAAAAAACCTTGAGATCACTGACAATGCTGACTAGTAAAAGGTAGCTCGGGTGTACAAAGGATTTAATAATGGGGTGGGGTAGGGGAGGAGGGAAGGACAAGGCCACATTGCTTATTGTAGCCACTCTACAAATCAAAGCTGTTTGAATGACAACCTTCTGTTGCTTGGGCCATCCCCTGGAGTTGAGTGGCAGGGTGCCTGGAGCCTCCCCCGTGTTCTTGGACATCTGGGTCAGGAGGATATGGAACTTGGGGAGGAGGGCAGGTGGTTACACAATGGATGCAGCAGGGTTCTGTACTCTAGTTGCCTTTTCTGCAGCTCCACCAGATGCCTCATCATGTCCGTTTGCTCCCCCATTAGTCTCAGCATCTCCTCCTGCATATTCCAATCATGCTCACTGTATCCTTTCCTGGCCTCTGCTACCAAATGCCTCCATGCATTCAGCTGTGCCCTATCAGTGCGGGAGGAGAGCATGAGCTCTGAAAACATGTCATCGTGAGTGCATTTTTTTCACCTTCTAATCTGCAATAACCTCAGGGATGGAGTTGATGCGGGGGGCATAGAAACATTTGCAGCTGCAGGGGGGGAAAAAGGGTGAGTAGATTTTAAGAAGATACATTTCTGAGAGCAAAAGGGGAGACTCTTTCACAGTGAATCAAGCAATTCACAGCAGATGTGTTTTAGGTACAAGGTCGCATTTTGCCTTTTATATTGAGCACCTGCCGGTATGGTGACACATCACACACACCTGGGCAACAGAATTCGGTTTCCAGGCAGCCATGGTAAGCCAAAGGGTACGTGGGGTTGGCTTCTTCCGTGTTCATAACATGTGGGAATGATTTCAAACTGCAGCACCCTCCTTTCCCATAGCAACCAATGCCGGTTGTGTTTGCCGTTTAAAAGGAGGGACTGCGGTTTTGGGATGGATGTGCAGCACACCACTCCCCGCCCCGCATGGTTATTCTCCGGATGATCCCTTTTAGCCAAGCACAAACAGCCCAGCATGATTGGGGTCTAATGTGTTGTGGATCACCAAATTAGAGGATTGGGCCAAAAGAAATCTAATGAGGTTCAACAAGGACAAGTGCAGAGTCCTGCACTTAGGATGGAAGAATCCCATGCACCGCTGCAGACTAGGGACTGAATGGCTAGGCAGCAGTTCTGCAGATAAGGACCTAGGGGTTACAGGGGACGAGAAGCTGGACATGAGTCAACAGTGTGCCCTTGTTGCCAAGAAGGCCAATGGCATTTTGGGATTTATAAGTAGGGGCATTGCCAGCAGATCGAGGGATGTGATCGTTCCCCTCTATTCGACATTGGTGAGGCCTCATCTGGAGTACTGTGTCCAGTTTTGGGCCCCACATTAGAAGAAGGATGTGGAAAAATTGGAAAGCATCCAGCAGAGGGCAACAAAAATGATTAGGGGACTGGAACACATGACTTATGAGGAGAGGCTGAGGAAACTGGGATTGTTTAGTCTGCGGAAGAGAAGAATGAGGGGGGATTTGATAGCTGCTTTCAACTACTTGAAAGGGGGTTCCAAAGAGCATGGATCTAGACTGTTCTCAGTGGTAGCAGATGACAGAACAAGGAGTAATGGTCTCAAGTTGCAGTGGGGGAGGTTTAGATTGGATATTAGGAAAAACTTTTTCACTAGGAGGGTGGTGAAACACTGGAATGCGTTACCTAGGGAAGTGGTGGAATCTCCTTCCTTAGAAGTTTTTAAGGTCAGGCTTGACAAAGCCCTGGCTGGGGTGATTTAGTTGGGGATTGGTCCTGCTTTGAGCAGGGGGTTGGACTAGATGACCTCCTGAGGTCCCTTCCAACCCTGATATTCTATTATTCTGTGATTCCTGTCCTTTGTATGACTTGTCAGTGAGATATCTCATAGAAGTGTTAGTCAGTTACAGCTGTGAGTTGTTAGAGTCATTGTTTCCTTGTGCTCTTTTTTATTCATGATTATAAAACTATTTAAAGCTTTCTAAGGTACACTGGCTTTGTCAGAGAGTCCATGCCTTCCAATTACGTGTTCTTTTTATTAACTGCTTTTGTAGCCAAAAGGTAATTAGCTTTGAACTATTGACTAAACATTGGTGCTAAGTAACATGTTCCAAAAGTCTCTGAAAGGGTGTTGCTGTTTATTTCTAGGGATGGACCCAAAGCAAAATCACAGCTCCAAACACCCTTGTAAAACATCAGCTGGATACAGTCACGTGTCATTGTCAGTAGAAACCCTGACTGAGTGTCCTGTGGCCTGTGATATGCCTGGAAGAGCAGCACATCTGTGGTTCTTTAACCTGTTAAATTATCCCATTTTTCTAGCAAATTCAGCCCTTTATTTACTAGGGATTGATACAGGGCCCACTAAGGACAACAAGAGTCTTTCTGTTGACTTCAATGGGCGTTGGATGAGGTGTTTAGCATGCTTTCTTTGCCATGGAGGCATAGACACAGTGGATCACCTGAGGGCCTGATCATGAGGGATGCTGAGTCCCTGCAGGTCCCATTGACCGCAGCACATCTCAGGATCAGGTTCCGAGCGAACAGGCATCATAAATAAATAATAAATGTGCTTTTAAATGTGTTTGACCTAATATTATGGAGTGCCCCCCCCCCCGCCCGTTGAAATTGATTTCTCCTCCGGATGGCCTGGGTCCTGCCATTCTGTGGATTGGCCTGCTCAAGGGATCATTTTCCGACAGGTACTCCCCTGATTCCAGTGATTTCTTTAAAGCAACGCCAAGATTTCTGGAGCAATTTCCTTTCCTTTTTTGTTAAAGGTGAAATTCTCTCAGGCAACTGACTTTTGCTTGCTCTTTGGGTGGTTGCTTCAGAGATGTCCCCCCGTTGTGAGAGATGCTTGGTGCCAAGAATGGATGGAGGTTGTTAGGATGGTGCAAAGAAGAAGGCTAGGACACATTGAAAAGGAAAGCAAAGTCAAACCTGTTTCACGAACATGAAAGAAGCAGCTGAGCTGAGAGACACAAAAGAAGGGGTGATCCAAGCAGACAGCAGTTAGAGGGATTGGGGGATTATGGGGAAGGAACTTGCTGAAAGCTTATGAGGATGGTGTGAGATGAGGCAATAAATATAAACATACAAGGCTACTTTGCAGCTTGGGCTCTGTGCTTGTGCGGGGATTAAAAAAAACTTAGTAACCCTGTGTAGGCTACCTGTACCTTGGGTCTGGGCATGCAATGAAAGTGGACACTGGGGGCCCAGTACTCTCTCACTGTTGGAGGGGATGGGTGCCGAGGGATGGGGATAGGGTGGAGTTCCTCTCCCACAACCAATGGAGGCCAGCATACAGGGTATCATAATTTCCCCACTTAGCTAGAAGGGTTCTAACTGTTGGTGTTTATAGGGGTGGGAACCATGGAAGGCCAGGGCAATCTAAGTGGCTGCCCTGTACCCACACTTTGGCTCTGTCCTCTGGCATTCCTCCAACCACCGTAGCTTCCTGCCTGCAGAGAGCCATTGAATCCAAAATGCCAGGCAGCTCTTCTGCCCTCCCTGTCTCATGGGTGCTGGAAGGACTGCAAAATGTGTGTGTGTGTGGGGGGGGGAAGCAATCAAAACTGGCCAAATTTGAGTGGCATTGTGAACCCAAGAATCAGGTGCCAGCAGGAGGGGGATCTGCCATCATGCCACCCAGCTCTGCTCAGGGGCAAAGGCAGGAGAAGCTTGAGGCCCCTGTTTCTCCCTGCCCTTGTTGCATCCCTGCCAAGTTCAGGTTCTGAAAAGTGGGGGGTATGGCCTCCCCATTTAAAAAATGATGGTGGGGAAATGGCCTTTCAGCCCCCTCATCTCTGACAAGCCTAATCAAACTCTCTCTTCTCCCTCATCTTTGAGCAGAACCATGGCCACTGAGGAGGGCTCCTTAAAGACTGGAATGGACAAGGAAGCACCTGAGTATTCCCTCTGTACACAGGAGAGGAGATCCAAATGCAGAACTAGGGGGTGTATGATACAGTCCGCTAATAACAACAATTCAATAGAGCAAAACCACACACACAAATGTACATTTCTTAATGGGGACCATCTGAGGTTAGATCTTCTGCTTGCAGATTCCTAAATACCCTGTTTCTTTCCAAAACTATACTTTGCTCACAAATAGAAAATAAAACTTTATAATGGTTGCATGAGAAAGCTGACATATTAAGATGGCCCTAAAGTGCTGCAGGCTATTTGAAGTTAGAGAGCATTTTGCTTTGCAGTGACTATGCACTACTGCTGAAAATCGCCATGTTAATATTTAAACCTTGTGACTCTTGTGGTTCATAACAGTATAACTGTTTGTTTTACCTGTGTTATGTAAGTGATACAATGCTTTCCTGGTCTGAATTCATGGTGTATATGGCATAGCTCAGATATGCCACCTATAAACATATTGTACCAAGGAGATACAGTTGGATTGGGAGTGGAGATCTTTGACACGAAAAACACAGGGCTTTCTCTGAAAAGTTAGAGGAGCTCTAGTTCAGACGAAACTTTTATACATGGACAAACCACTCTGTCATATTCAGGATGAGGGGACAGAACATATTCTCTGTCACGCAGAAACACAGACCTTCACCTATACATATTCACACACACACACACACACCCTTTCATCTCTAACCTCATTGAACATACTGTTTGGAGTTCCTCTCCTCCAGTTCCATCCTAAACCGGCTCCAATCCATCTTCTTGTCCTTGCGCTCCACTGAACTGCTTGCACCAAAGTCTCTAATGACCTCAGCCAAAGCTCAGAACTAGTATTCTATTCTCATCCTCCTTGACCTGTGAGCTCTTCTGGAAATCTTGTCCTCCATTGGCTTTTAGGACTCTGTCCTCTCCTAATTCTTCTCTAACCTCTCTAATTGCTCCCTCTGCATGTCCTTCAGAGGTTCCTGCTCATTCCCCCTCCAACTTTTTGTGTGGGTTCCTGAGAACTCTAGCCTTGGTCCTCTTCTCTTCTGCTTCTACACTTTATCTCTAGGTAATCTCATCAGCAAACAAAAATTCAACTACCACCTCTGTGCTGACAATTCACAGATTTACCTCTTGACTCCAGACCTATCTCCTTCTGTCCAAACTAAAATATCAGATTGTCTCTCTGATATCTCCTTGTGGATATCTAGCCATCAGGTCAAACTCAACATGGCTAGGGTGACCAGACGTCCCGTTTATAAAGGGACAGTCCCGTTTTTTGGGACTTTTTCTTATATGGGCACCTATTACCCCCCACCCCCTGTCCTGTTTTTTCACAGTTGCTATCTGGTAACCCTAAACATGGCTAAAATAGAGCTCTTAATCTTCTCCCCTAGCTCTCCCCAATTCTCCTTTCTCAATCACTGTGGACAGTGCCACCATCCTGCCTGTCACTCAGGCCTGTAATTTGGGCAATATCTTTGACTCAGAGCTCTCTCTAGGTCCTCACATCCAGGCTATGTCTAAGTCTTGCAAAGTCTTTCTGAATAGCCTCTCTAAGATAAGGCCTTTCCTGTCCATCTGCACAGCTACAACTTTGTCCGGGTTCTTATCATCTCTCATTTTGATGTTGCTATATTCTTTTCTCCCTGGCTTTGATGAAAGCAAACTTGCCCTGCTTACATCCATTCAGAGTGCTGCTGTAAAGATCCCTTTCCTTCTTCATCACGCTGACCATCTCAGCTCTCTTTTTGTATCCCTGCTCTACTCCCCCTTCTCTATCATATCAAACATAAGTTACTTGTCCTCACCTTCAAGACCTTTCCCAGGCTATGTTAAATTTTCAAGTGAGCACTGTCATGCTTTCTCCCATACTGCCCTTCACACTTGGGAGTAGCCCCCTGTAAACATCTGCAAAACTGTCTTATTATCCTTCTTCAAATCAATCCTTAAAACTCTCCTTTGCCTTGGTGACTGCAAAAAACTTGACAGTGGCTCGGCTGCTGGTGCACTGAGACCATAGACTATCATGCTGACCAATATTGTCTTGTTTTGTTGTACTTCCCCATTGGCCTGAATGTATTAATTTGTCTCATGACTTGTACTTAGACTGCAACTGTCTTTGTCCCATGTTTGAAGAGCAGCTAGCACAATGGGGTGTTGGTCCATACTAGGGCTTCTAGGCACTACAATAATGAAGATGATGATGATTGATGATGTTACTACCACTTCTACTGCTAAAACGAGAAGCACTGCAACTGTGTAATCTTCCAGGGAACAAAAGATAGCTGTTACTAACTTTAGACAATCAACTATGCTTTCTACACCTGTCCCATCCACACCTGGAACCTTTCTAAACCACCTCCTTCTCTTCCTTCAGTCTGTGCAGCCCTTAGACCTTTGCTGCCTGTGTGCTGGCCAAGAAGTGCACAGACACAGGGACACATGATTGTCCCTTAATAATCTGTTTTATAGCTTCTGCCAAATGCATAACAGTGCTCCATGGGAAATCAATAAAATCATTGATTTATAGGTGTGTTTTGCCCAGGGACCATTTCGGGTTGGAGCAAGTGGAGACAGGGTTTAAAACTGGGAATAAAGCAAGAGGGGATATCGGTGAGGACGGTAGGAATCCATTACAACTTACCAGTCTTGGTTTCTGGTTCCTGTTGTGGCTTGGGGTCCTCCTCAAGGGGGCGGCCCCAAATGAGTCCTCCGGGCAGAGATGTAGAATTACATGCTCTTCACCCTCTGGCCTTCTGGGGCATCCTTCCTGGCCCCTGCTGCCTCCTGGCCCTGGCCCTCATAAGCATCCCACTGGACAATAAAGCCAGTGGGGTTGTGAGGAGCAGGTTGTGAGCCACTTCAGGCTCTGTACTGGGAGCCCTTGACAGCACCCATATCAGCTTGTCACAGAAGGGACATGTATGATAAGTCCTCCCAGAATGACTGTTTGAGTGTTTTGCCCTCCTGTACAGGAGCCTCAGGTGCTTGATGCATTCCCGGCACTGGATTGGAGTATGCGCAATACCCACCTGCTCCAGCCTTCCTGGTACAGGGGAATATTCCTGCTGCTTCTGGCACAGCTGTGGAGGGCAGTGTACTCCAGCCACACATGGATCAGCACCCGGGTGTGGTCAGCGTGCCAGGTAGCTGCTCTCGGAGCAGGAGCCGTGTTCACCTGTATTGATCAAAAGAGTGCAGCAGAAAACTGTTCTGAAGTCCTTTGTGCCGCTTGCTGCTAGTGGTGAGAATGGGGGAACAGGCACCTTTATAGACTGGGTAAGGCTCAGGCTGCAAAGGGTTAATTGCACTTTGGGGATGGGGATGGAGGACTATTGAAACTTGAGTCCTGGACCTTACTCCCATCCACACTGCACATCGCCATGAGTAGGGGGCCATGCCTGCGATAGGTACTTACTCACATATCCTAGGTGTGCTAGGTTAATCAGCCCGTACTTGCCTCCAGACGCGTGATTCTGGGGGTTAGATGTGGACAATAGAGGGGTTATGGCACAATAATGTGCTTGGGCATGTGTACAATCAACCTTAAGGGCTTGTCGACAGATAAAATGCTACAGAGGCACAGCTATGCCACTGTAGTGCTTCAGTGTGGACGCTGCCTATGCTAATGGAAGGAGTTCTCCCATCAGCGTAGCTAGTTCACCTCCCTGAGAGATGGTAGCTAGGTCAGTGGAGGAATTCTTCCATCAGCTCAGCGCTGTCTAGACGGGGACTGGTTGGCTTAACAACCCTGCTCAGAGGTGTGGAGTTTTACACCCCCAAGTGATGTAGTTATGCCAACCTAATTTTTTAGTGTAGACCAGGCCTCAGTCTAATGTCCAATTTATCAATGTGATAAACCTTTCTGTAAATATCTCTACTTATATTGTCTTTTCTAATGACAGTTTATAGACCCTCCGTAGCTTATTAAGTGATAGTAGTTTGATTAGAGGATCAATGTCCCCCTAATTATATTTGCGGTATGCTGGAGTGTCAATATTACTGCTGTAACTTCATTCCATAGTTAAACATTACCAGAGGTAGCTCTGTGATAATTTATCAATGATACAATAACAGTTTGTACTTCAATAGCACCTTCCATCCAAGGATCTCAAAGGACTTTCCAAATGTTAATTAATGTAGTCTTACAACATTCCTCTGTAGTAGGTAAAAATAATTACACCCAAGTTACTGAAACTGAGCCATAGATTGATAAAATGATGTAGTCAAGGTCACACTGGACTTCTCTCCCTGATTAAGTCTTATTAGGAAGCAAAAGTTTTGAAATCTTTCCTGCAAGAACCTTTTCCCTTGTTGTGCCAAGGCAGTCAAGCACAATTCCTGCTGGAGGCAGAGTTTGGCCGTTAGTAATCAATATTTTCCGTTGTTCCATAAATAAAATATCCTTGATGTACCAGAGCTCTGTGAAAACCAGATATGAATGTTTAATGATTTATTTTCTTTCTGGCAGTGCTCTGGACCTGGGGCCCAATCTTGTTTACCCAGAAGTCAGTGCAAGTTTTGCTTGAGTAAGGATTGCCAGAGTAGTCCAGTATTTTTTTAAAATATTGTACTTAGACTCTTTCTTTCTCCTAGGTCTCAGAGCAGCAGCTGGGTTAGTCTGTATCCGCAAAAAGGACAGGAGGACTTGTGGCACCTTAGAGACTCTTACAAATTTATTTGAGCATAAGCTTTCGTGAGCTACAGCTCACTTCATCGGATGCATGCAGTGGAAAATACAGTAGGGGGATTTTATTTTCACAGAGAACATGAAACAATGGGTGTTACCATACACACTGTAATAAGAGTGATCAGGTAAGGTGAGCTATTACCAGCAGGAGAGAAAAAAACCCTTTTGTTATGATAATCAAGGTGGGCCATTTCCAGCAGTTGACAAAAACGTGTGAGGAACAGTGGGGGGGGGGGGGAGGAATAAACAGGGGGAAATAGTTTTATTTTTTGTAATGACACATCCACATCAGGGGACACCATCATAGGGCCTAACCACATCAGCTACGCTGTCAGAGGCTTGTTCACCTGCACATCTACCAATGTGATATATGCCATCATGTGCCAGCAATGCCCCTCTGCCATGTACATTGGCCAAACCGGACAGTCTCTACATAAAAGAATAAATGGACACAAATCAGACATCAAGAATTATAACATTCAAAAACCAGTCAGAGAACACTTCAATCTCTCTGGTCACTTGATTAGAGACCTAAAAGAGGCAATATTACAACAAAAAAACTTCAAAAACAGACTCCAATGAGAGACTGCTGAATTGGAATTAATTTGCAAACTGGACACCATTAAATTAGGCTTGAATAAAGACTGGGAGTGGATGTGTCATTACACAAAGTAAAACTATTTCCCCATGTTTATTTCCCCCCATACTGTTCCTCACATGTTCTTGTCAACTGCTGGAAATGGCCCACCTTGATTATCACTACAAAAGTTGTTTTTTTTTCCCCGGCCTCTCCTGCTGGTAATAGCTCACCTTACCTGATCACTCTCGTTACAGTGTGTATAGTAACACCCATTGTTTCATGTTCTCTGTGAAAATAAAATCCCCCTACTGTATTTTCCACTGCATGCATCCGATGAGGTGAGCTGTAGCTCATGAAAGCTTATGCTCCAATAAATTTGTTAGTCTCTAAGGTGCCACAAGTCCTCCTTTTCTTTCTTTCTCCTAATATATCATTTGAGGATTGCCACTGGCAGCTGCTCATGGACTTCTGCGTCTCGTACTCCAGGGGTTAAGAAACACCACTCTAGAAAATTCCTCCCTACTTCAAGATCTGCTTTTTAAAGGAATGTGAGATGATCGAGAAAGACAGAATGCAGATTTTTGGGGAAAAGGTAACTACTTGTCTTGTGTCACAACTATAGCTGTGGTCTGTCTCTGACACTGTTCTCATCTCACTTGCAACTGGGTGATGATGGCCTGCAGAACTGTCAGTATGTTCTCTGGTAGTTTGCACTAATCTGCTTAATGACTGACTGGTTAGACAGGTCAGCAGAGACTTATAGCCTTGGGGTATGTCTACATTATGAAATTAGGTTGAATTTATCAAAGTCGATTTTTTAGGAAGCGATTTTATACAGTCGATTGTGTGTGTCCCCACTAAGCACATTAAGTTAGCAGAGTGCATCCACAGTACCATGGCTAGCGTCGACTTTCGGAGTGTTGCACTTTGGGTAGCTATCCCACAGTTCCCGCAGTCTCCGCCGCTCATGGGAATTCTGGATTAAGCTCCTAATGCCTGGTGGGGCAAAAACATTGTCACGGGTGGTTTTGGGTACATGTTGTCAGTTGCCCCTCCCTTCGTGAAAGCAATGGCAGACAATTGTTTCGCGCTTTTTTTCCAAGCGGACGCCATACTGCTTTCAGCAGACGATGCAATAGGACTGCTAACCGTCGTCATCGAATCACCACTTCCGCTGCAACTCTACTCTCCTGCTCTTGTCTCGATAGCGAATTTCTCCATGTTGGCTGTCATGGGTTCCCACTTCTACTGCAACTCTGCTCTCCTGCTCTCATGAATCCACCTCACAGGTCCTCTCATCGTTCTCTATAAATATCTATTCTCTTGGTATCTGTCGTCAGCCACTGCTTCCGGTGCAATTCTGCTCTCCTGCTCTCTTGCAGACGCCATACCATGCCTGCTCATATCACTGCTGCAGTTATGAGCATTGTAAACACCTTGCGTATTATCCTGCAGTATGTGCAGAACCAGAACCTACAAAAGCAGGCAAGGAAGTGATGGCAGAGTGGTGACGAGAGTGATGAGGACATGGACAGAATTTGGACATCCTGGTGGCAATGGGGCAGGCTCATTCTGTGGAACACTGATTCTGGGCCCGGGAAACAAGCACAGAGTGGTGGGACCGCATAGTGTTGCAGGTCTGGGATGATTCCCAGTGGCTGCGAAACTTTTGCATGCATAAGGGCACTTTCATGGAACTTTGTGACTTGCTTTCCCCTGCCCTGAAGCGCAGGAATACCAAGATGAGAGCAGCCCTCACAGTTGAGAAGTGAGTGGCGATAGCCCTGTGGAAGCTTGCAACGCCAGACAGCTACCGGTCAGTCGGGAATCAATTTGGAGTGGGCAAATCTACTGTGGGGGCTGCTGTGATCCAAGTAGCCAACGCAATCACTGAGCTGCTGCTATCAAGGGTAGTGACTCTGGGACATGTGCAGGTCATAGTGGATGGCTTTGCTGCAGTGGGATTCCCTAACTGTGGTGGGGCATTAGACGGAACACATATCCTATCTTGGGACCGGACCATCTTAGCAGCCAGTACATAAACCTCACGGGGTACTTTTCAATGGTGCTGCAAGCACTGGTGGATCACAAGGGACGTTTCACCAACATCAGCGTGGGATGGCCAGGAAGGGTACATGATGCTCGCATCTTCAGGAACTCTGGTCTGTGGGAACGGCTGCAGCAAGGGACTTACTTTCCAGACCAGAAAATAACCGTTGGGGATGTTGAACTGCCTATGGTCATACTTGGGGACCCAGCCTACCCCTTAATGCCATGGCTTATGAAGCCAGAAACAGGCACCCTGGACAGTTGTCAGGAGCTGTTCAACTACAGGCTGAGCAAGTGCAGAATGGTGGTAGAATGTGCATTTGGACGTTTAAAAGCGCACTGGTGCAGTTTACTGACTCGGTTAGACCTCAGTGAAACCAATATTCCCATTGATATTACTGCTTGCCGTGTGCTCCACAATATCTGTGAGAGTAAGGGGGAGACGTTTATGGTGGGGTGGGAGGTTGAAGCAAATCGCCTGGCCACTGATTACGCACAGGCAGACCCCAGTGTGGTTAGAAGAGCACAGCAGGGCGCACTGCACATCAGAGAAGCTTTGAAAACCAGTTTCATGACTGGCCAGGCTACGGTGTGACAGTTCTGTTTGTTTCTCCTTGATGAAAACCCGCCCCCTTGGTTCACTCTACTTCCTTATAAGCCAACTGACCTCCCCCCTTCGATCATGGCTTGCAGAGGCAATAAAGTCATTGTTGTTTCAAATTCATGCATTCTTTATTAATTCGTCGCACAAATAGGAGAATAATTGCCAAGGTAGCCCAGGAGGGGTGGGGGAGGAGGGAAGCACCAGGTGGGGTGGTGGAGAAGGGGAGGACAAGGCCACACTGAACTTCAAAAGTTATTGAATGCCAGCCTTCTGTTTCTTGGGCAGTCCTCTGGGGTTGAGTGGTTGGGTGCCCCCGCACCGCGTTCTTGGGCATCTGGGTGAGGAGGCTATGGAACTTGGGGAGGAGGGTGGTTGGTTACACATGGGCTGCAGTGGCGGTCTGTGCTCCTGCTGCCTTTCCTGCAGCTCAACCATACACCGGAGCATATCAGTTTGATCCTCAACATTGCATCCTGCCTCCTCTCATCACGCTACCGCCACTTACCATCTTGATCCCACCACCCAGTGGTGAGCTGGAGCCGGTTCACACCAGTTCACTGGAACTGGTTGTTAAATTTAGAAGCCCTTTTAGAACCAAATGTAACAGCCGGCCAAAAGTGGCACCTTAGGCGCCAAATCCATGGGTGCGCCGGGGCTGGAGCACCCATGGGGAAAATTTGGTGGGTGCAGAGCACCCACCGGCAGCTCCCTGCCCCGCCCTATGCCCGGCCCCAGCTCACCTCTGCTCTGCCTCCTCCCATGAACGCGCCGCCCTGCTCTGCTTCTCTGCCCGCCCCCCCAGGCTTCCCGCAAATCAGCTGATAACACAGAGAGATAAAGAACGGATGTTGCTTGAATGCCAGCAAACACTGGGACCACACGCTGACATGCTTTCTTAAGCAATGATTCCAGACTACGTGCTCCTGGCCTGGCATGGTAAAGCGTCCTACCATGGAGGATGGAATAAAGCTGCTCTCCCCAGAAACCTTTTGCAAAGGCTTTTGGAGTACCTCCAGGAGAGCTTCATTGAGATGTCCCTGGAGGATTTCTGCTCCATCCCCAGACATGTTAACAGACTTTTCCAGTAGCTGTACTGGCCGTGAATGCATCCCAAGTCTTCAGGGCAAATTAATCATTAAACATGCTTGCTTTTAAACCATGTATTATGTTTACAAAGGTACACTCACCAGAGGCGCCTTCTCCACCTTCAAGGTTCGGGAGCCCCCCTTGGGAGGGTTGGAAGGGTATAGGCTCCAGGGTGATAAACAGTTCCTGGATGTCGGGGAGAATGGTTCCATCCTTCTTCTCCTCCTCCTCATCTTCCTTGTCCCCAAAATCCTCATCCCTGTTGCGTGAGACTCCCTTGCAGGAGTCAACGTATAGGTATGGGGTAGTTGTAGGGGCACCCCCTACAACTGCATGCAGCTCATCATAGAAGTGGCATGTCTGGGGGTCTGACCCAGAGCAGCTGTTTGCATCTTTGGACTTTTGGCAGGCTTGCGTGAGCTCCTTAAGTTTCATGTGGCACTGGTGCGGGACCCTGTTATAGCCTCTGTCCTTCTTGCCCTTGGAGATTTTTTCAAATATTTTGGCATTTTGTCTTTTGGAACGGAGTTCTGATAGCACAGATTTGTCTCCCGTTACAGCGATCAGATCCAGTACCTCTCGTTCGATCCATGCTGGAGTTCTCTTGCGATTCTGGGACTGCATGGTCACCTCTGCTGATGACCTTGCCACGCTGGCCAAACAGGAAATGAAATTCAAAAGTTCCCGTTGCTTTTCCTGTGTACCTGGCTAGTGCATCTGAGTTGAAAGTGCTGTCCAGAGTGGTCACAACGGAGCACTCTGGGATAGCTCCCGGGGGCCAATACCGTCGAATTGCGTCCACACTACCCCAAATTCGACCTGGCGATGTCGATTTCAGTGCAAATCCCCTCGTTGGGGTGGAGTACAGAAGTCGATTTTAAGAGCTCAACAAAAATGGCTTCGTTGTGTGGACAGGTGCAGGGTTAAATCAATCTAATGCTGCTAAATTCGACCTAAACTTGTAGTGTAGACCAGGGCTTGGTCAGGACCTTCTGTGTCGGCTGTATGAACTGAATGACCTGATGATTTATTTTGTGTGCTGTCATCCAAGAGGATGTCCCTTCACTTTTTTCCAGAGGTGTCTTTTTGAGTCCATTCTCTCTTGTGTAAAATTGGGCCATCAGCAATGGTTCTAGACATGCACTTACCTTGATCTCCTGGCAGAGTTATCTGTGATGGTTGCAGTGGGCAAAGCAAGAAATGCTGATGTTTGATCAATATGTTTGCTTGCTGTAACGGGTACAGAACATATATAATGAATGCAGATAAATTAATGATATGTGTTTGTTGAAGATACCCTGAGTATGGATTCTGCCCATCTCATAATACAACAGCAAGGGGACATTCAATGAAATTGAAAGGTGGCATATTCAAAGCTGGTACAAGGAAATACTTTTTCTCCCAATGCATAATGAAACTGTGGGACTCATTGCCACTGGCTGTTGCTGAGGTCAAGAACTAGCAAGATTCAAAGGATATGGATAAGAATATCCAGAGCTGCAGGGCTTAAAATCTCATAGACTATTTCCCAGAGCCCCAGAACTCTGGGCTTTAGCCCCAGGAGGTGCCAGGACTTGGGGCTTCTGCACCACAGGAGGCGCCGGGCTTGGAGCTTCAGCCCCGCAGTGGGTCACTGGAGCTCAGGGCTTCAGCACTGGAGGCACTGGGGCTCAAGGCTTCTGCCTTGTGGAAGGCACCAGAGCTCAAAGCCTCTGCCCTGTGGGAGGTGCTTCAGCCCCGCCAGTTTGAAAATATTTACTAGAGCTCTGTTCTGGACGGCTCCGGCTGAACTTAAGCTCTGCAGAGTTGTAATAGGCAGCATTGCCTATTATGAAGGTTGCCCAACACTTCCCATTGTAAGACCCTGCTTTCAGTTGCCTATAACTTTGCCAAACTTAACTGTTTGGGCTGAAATTTTCCATGCCAGGTATCTGCCTAAGGCTGATAAATGTTTATTTTAAAGTTTCAGCTAAAACAGTGCAGACATTCCTGAGAACAAGGCTAGGGAAAAATATGTTTTCTGTGGTGACAACTCACAGATTTACCTCTTGACTCCAGACCTGTCTCCTTTTGTCCAAACTAAAATATCAGATTGTCTCTCTGATATCCCCTTGTGGATGTCTAGCCATCAGGTCAAGCTCAACATGGCTAAAACAGAGCTCTTAATCTTCTCCCCAATATCTCCCCTTTCCTCCTTTCTCAATCACTGTGGACAATGCCACCATCTGGCTCAAATGCAAGACGGGGGGCGGAGAGGAGGGCAAGGGCCAGGAGAAGGAAGGGGAAGAAGAAATAGATTGGGACAAGGAGCGTGGGGGAGAGGGAAAGGGGAGAGAGCAATTATAGCTGGGAGCCAGGGTGGAGGGACTGACTTGGCAAGGGGACTGGGACAAGGAACCAGTGAGGGTGGGGTTCAGGACAAGGAGCCTGGGAGGAGGTGATGGGTGGAGACTGAGATTAAATGAGGAGCCTAGGGAGGAAGACTGAGACTGGGAATCAGTGAAAAGACCAGAATTGAAGGAAGAGGGTAATGCCTGGAGGCTGTTGGGGTGAGGAGACAGATAAGGAGTCAGGAGGGGGAGACTAGGACTGGCTGGGCAAGGGATTAGGAGTGGGATGAAAAGCCTGAGGAGGGGAGACTGGAACTGGCTAGGTGAATGGGATTGGGATGAGGAGCCAGGGGTGAGGAAGAGACAGGACTAGGACAGAGATACGTTGGAGCAGATGTGGTGGAAGGGATCAAGTTTGGTAAGGGAACAGGCAGAAGAGTCTATGCACAGTGGAGCACGCTCCCTTCCAGAGCCTGGAATGGAACCCAAGATTCTTGAGTCTCTCCATTCCTCTGCTGTCAGCACATATCTGTGAAACCCACTGTAAAAGTGTCCCACTCCTCTCATGCTGGTCCACACAGAGGATGACAACCTACTACTGCTATCAGTTACTCTGTTAGCTCAGATGTCTAAGAGGTAGATCTAAAGGTTCCAGCTGATGCAAAGGTTGCAAAATCAAGCCCTCAAAAATTAGGAAATGCCAGAAATTCAGGTTAATCTTAAAATGGCCTCCCTTCTGCGCACTATGACACAGCCTTTAATTACACTTCTGTCCTGTTCATTGAATGAGGCAATGATCCTGTGGAAAATATTGCATGTGGTCAAATAATTCAAGACAGTATCACAAAGTTATATTCACAAAGAGGTTGAATTAAAGTTGCACAGGTATTTCCTAGCATTTAAGTGCTTGACTTTGTAACCTTGTGGTGTTCTTTTGATGAAGTGTTTTGGTGTGTAATAATAGTTAGTGCTACAGAAAGCGTTTTGAAAGGAGTATAAAACCTCATGCTTCAAGGTTTAAACCAATCTCTTACTATTAAGGGTTAGGATAAGATCTCCAAAGGGGCAGCATATCCCACATCTGCCCACTATGCACCTTTCTCCAAAGCATCTGGCTATTGGAGATTGGCTGCTGGAGTAGATGGAGCCTGGTCTGATCCTGTATGGCTATTCCTACATTTACTTTTTGAGGTGATAGCCTCCCAAGCTGATACTCTGAAAATATCAATTGTACTTTGTTCAACAGTATGAACTGTAGAGATTTAATGGTTGCAGTGTTGTAGTCTGAGGTTAAAGCCACTGTGGGTATGTAGTTTAATGGAGTGTTAATTGGGTAGCATGGAGAAAGGAGTCTCTAGCAGTAAGGAGGTTGTGGAAAGATGAATGAAATCCTGGTAATCAAAGATAAAGTCGAGAGAACTTTACCTATCTGTGCTGTAATCATAGTTCCAGTGTGTGTGAATACATGAATATCCAAGCACACTTGCCAGATTTCCCTTGTATATTGTGAATTCCCAGCTCAGCAGCAGAAATTAGGTTCAAAGCAAAAGTGATTATCATGAGCTTTGAAATAAGCCTTCATAACTTCTCTTTCAGGACATCAAAGTGAATGAGATTTCTGGTTGTAGCAAAATGCCAGTGCATGGCCGCAATCCTGCCAGGGGCTGGGCCTCATCTGGAGGTGCAGAGCTGCCTCCTCGCCCCTCAGTAGGAGTGAGAAAAATTATTTTAAAATTGTGTAGGGATAAATGTGCTCTGATCATAGAAAATGGGTGCAGAGTTACAACATGGTCATTTACAAATATATGGCAAAGTGCACCCAGAGATAAATAATGAGAACATAAGAACAGCCATATTGGGTTAGACGAAAGGTCCATCTAGCCCAGTATCCTGTCTTCCGACAGTGGCCAATGCCAGGTTCCCCAGAGGGAATGAACAGAACAGGGAATCATCAAGTGATCCATCCCATCACCCATTCCCAGCTTCTGGCAAACAGAGGCTAGGGACACCATCCCTGCCCCATCTTGGCTAATAGCCATGATGGACCTATCCTCCAGGAACTTATCTAGTTCTTTTTTGAACCCTGTTATAGTCTTGGCCTTCACAACATCCTCTGGCAAGGAGTTCCACAGATTGACTGTGCGTTGTGTGAAGAAATACTGCCTTTTGTTTGTTTTAAACCTGCTGCCTATTAATTTCATTTGGTGACCCCTAGTTCTTGAGTTTTGAGAAGAAGTAAATAACACTTCCTTATTTACTTTCTCCACATCAGTCATGATTTTATAGAGCTCAATCATATCTCCCCTTAATCGTCTCTTTTCCAAGCTGAAAGTCCCAGTCTTATTAATCTCTCCTCATATGGCAGCTGTTCTGTACCCCTAATCATTTTTGTTGACCTTTTCTGAACATTTTCCAAGTCCAACATATCTTTTTTGAGATGGGGCGACCACATTTGCATGCAGTATTCAAGATGTGGGTGTACCATGGATTTATATAGAGACAATATGATATTTTCTGTCTTATTATCTATCCCTTTCTTAATGATTCCCAACATTCTGTTTGCTTTTTGGACTGCCACTGCACATTGAGTGGATGTTTTCAGAGAACTATCCACAATAACTCCAAGATCTCTTTCTTGAGTGGTAACAGCTAATTTAGACCCCATCATTTTATATGTATAGTTGGGATTATGTTTTCCAATATGGATTACTTTGCATTTATCAACATTGAATTTCATCTGCCATTTTGTTGCCCAGACACCCAGTTTTGAGAGATACTTTTGTAGCTCTTTGCAGTCTGCCTGGGACTTAACTATCTTGAGTAGTTTTGTGTCATCTTCACATTTTGCCACCTCACTGTTTATCCCTTTTTCCAGATCTTTTATGAATATATTGAATAGGACTGGTCCCAGTACAGACCCCTGGGGGACACCACTATTTACCTCTCTCCATTCTGAAAACTGACCATTTATTCCTACCCTTTGTTTCCTATCTTTTAACCAATTACCAGTCCATGAGAGAACCTTCCCTCTTATCCCATGACAGCTTACTTTGCTTAAGAGCCTTTGGTGAGGGACCTTGTCAAGGGCTTTCTGAAAATCTAAATACACTATATACTGTGGATCCCCCTTGTCCACATGCTTGTTAACCCCTCAAAGAATTAAAGTAGATTGGTGAGGCATGATTTCCCTTTACAAAAACCATTTTGACTCTTCCCCCAGCAAATTCTGTTTATCTATGGGCATGGCTACACTTGCAGATGCAGAAAGCTGGGAGTTAAACCAGCTTTTGGAGACCGCAGCAGGGAAAACGCTGCCGTGTGTTTACACTGTCAGATTCAAGCACACTGGCGTGGTCACATTAGCAGCTCTTGCAATACCACAGAGAGCAGTGCATTGTGGTAGCTATCCCAGCGTTCAAGTGGCTGCAACGTGCTTTTCAAATGGTGTGTGGGGGGGTGGGGGGTGGAGTGTGACAGTGAGTGTGTTGTGTGTATGTGGGGGGAGAGAGACTGGGTGTTTGGGGGGGCTGAGAGCATGTCAGCATGCTGTCTTGTAAGTTCAGCAGATCCCCTTCCCCTCCGCCTCTCTCTCTCACACACTTACAGCAAGCAGCATTCCACAGTAATGGTTGCTTTGTCCCAGAGCAGATAAGCATGCCAGCTGTCAGAAACAGAGCTTTGAAAGGGGATATCTGCATTCCTACAGCCGAATTCAAAACAATAACAAGAGTGGCTACTTGATTTCAGGGGATTATGGGACGTTTCTGGAGGCCGATCACAGCGCAGTAATGCAACACCTCGTTCACACTGACGCCCGGGCGTTATGCTTCTCATGGAGGTAGATTACCAGGAGTGCTCCAGCTGCAGAATCCAGGTGCTCTAAGTGCCTTGCCAGTGTGGATGGTCAACAGTTAGGGTGCCTGGGGCTGATTTAATGTGCTCTAACTTGCAAGTGTAGCCACGACCCATGTGTCTGACAGTTTTGTTCTTTATTATAGTTTCAACTAGTTTGCCCGGTACTGAAGTCAAGCTTACCGACCTGTAATTGCCAGGGTCACCTCTGGAGCCCTTTTTAAAAATTGGCGTCACATTAGCTATCCTCCAGTCATTTGGTATAGAAGCTGATTTAAATGATGGGTTACAGACTACAGGTAGTAGTCCTGCAATTTCACATTTGAGTTCCTTGAGAACTCTTGGGTGAATACCATCTGGTCCTGGTGTCTGATTACTGTTTAGTTTATCAATTTGTTCCAAAACCTCCTCTAATGACACCTCAATCTGGCACAGTTCCTCAGATTTGCACCTAAAAAGAATCGTTCAGATTTGGAAATCTCCCTCACATTCTCAACCGTGAATTCATTTAGTTTCTCTGCAATGGCCTTATCGTCCTTGAATGCTCCTTTAGCATCTTGATTGTCCAGTGGCCCCACTGGCTGTTTAGCAGACTTCCTGCTTCTGATGTACTTAAAATTTTTTTTACTATTACTTTTTGAGTCTTGGGGAGCTGTTCTTCAAATTCTTTTTTGGCCTTCCTAATTATATTTTTATACTTCATTTGCCTGAGTTTATGCTCCTTTCTATTTTCCTCACTAGGATTTAACTTCCACTTTTTAAAGGATGCCTTTTTGCCTCTCTGATTCTCTTACTTTGTTGTTTAGCCACAGTGGCTCTTTTTTGGTTCTTTTACTATGTTTTTTAATTTGGGGTATACATTTAAGTTGAGCCTCTATTATAGTGTCTTTAAAAAATTTCCATGCAGCTTGCAGGGATTTCACTTTTGGCGCTGTACCTTTTAATTTCTATTTAATTAACCTCCTCATTTTTGTGTAGTTCCCGTTTCTGAAATTAAATGCTACAGTGTTGGGCTGCTGTGGTGTTTTCCCTGCCACAGGGATGTTAAATTTAATTATAGTATGGTCACTATTACCAAGCAGTCCAGCTATATTCACCTCTTGGACATGTCTGATAGCTGCCATTATGAAACAAGGGAGGCAAATGAGCAAATAACACACCTGGTGATCCTCAAAAATATCCATATAAGGCAAAGTGGTAAAAAAGAATGGTGTGCATTTGATAAAATCTTCCTTTATTTCTAGTGTTGTCAGCCCTAAAAGGGGGCAGTCAGCTTTGCTTAGCTGATTTGGCTGCACTGGAAACTTATCCTGAAGGCTGCAACTAATTCATATCAATCCTCAGTCTCAGGACTGAAGTGAAACCTGCAGTGATTATTATTATTATTATTCAGTGTAGTCAATGGGACTGAGGTATGTGCTTACAAGCTTTGCTGAATAGCGATGGACTTAAGTCCATAGAATATCAGGGTTGGAAGGACCTCAGGAGGTCATCTAGTCCAACCCCCTGCTCAAAGCAGGACCAATCCCCAATTTTTGCCCCAGATCCCTAAATGGCCCCCCTCAAGGATTGAACTCACAACCCTGGGTTTAGCAGGCCAAAGCTCAAACCACTGAGCTATCCATCCCCCCCATGTTTAAGTTCCTTCCTGAATCAGGTCTGAATATGGGCAAGGTGCAATAATAAATGACTATTGCCACAAAATCAGCTAAAAATATCATCAGATTCCATTACACCATAGGTGCAGTTTCCTAATTTACTTACAGATACATTGATTCTATTCACTCATTTAGGGCCTGACTCTGCCTCCCTTACTCACACTGAATAGTATTTTATTCTATAAATTGTCCCTGAACCCATGGAATTATTTGCTTAGTAAGGTAATATTCACTCTGAGTAAAGATGGCGGAACTTGGCCCTTAGACTTACAGTGCAAGGCAATGAGTTTCTCGAAAGGACTGAAAATGGAAAATAAAAAGTTTGGGTTTCCTTAGCATTTTGGAGTGAGGATCCAGAGCCTTTGCAGGCATTAACTATGTATTTTATGTTGATGCCTTGTGTTTGGAAAATCCTGATCATTGACATCGAAGGGTTAAGTGTTCAGAGGTAGGCTGAAGAATTTGCACAGCAGGACTGCCCCATCACTCAGCATCACATTTGCCTTTATGGCTCTTTTTAATTCTTGTAGAAGCTGGTCTAAGGGATCCAGGACCATCCTCTTTCCAACGAATCCTCTCCTTGCTGCGCTAGGTCCACTTGCTGTCATTTCCCTAAGGCAGTGGCAAGGAGAGAAGGGAGCACCCGTCAAATGGGGAAACCAGAGTGGATTTCTTACATTTAAACTCATTGCAATGTTTGTCAAAAATTAGAAGCCTGCCCCTTCCTGCCACTAATTTAACACTAGCCTTCTCTCTGTCCTTTCCTTCTGCTCTGCAGGTCCTGATACCTGGAACAGCCTTTGTGTACTTTTCCACCACATCCGCTCTCTGGCCCAGATCTTTCCCCACTTCAGGGCAGCTTTATCCCACTCCAGCAGGGCAAAGCTGTTCTAAAGGTGGCAGATCTGGGGACTATAGTGAAAGGGAAAACTGGGATGGCATAAAGCTGCCTTACTGGCCCCTATGTAGCCCCCATCCCAGCTGCCAGTGCAAGACCCATGTATTTCCCATGTCAAAAGGGCAGGGCTGGGCTGGGGCATTGTTCTGTTTGGCTGAACTCCAGTTCATTTCCATGATCAGAAGTGGCGCAAAGGTGGCTTAATGACATCCTGCACAATATCCTCCTGTCCAGGATTATGCAACACAGTTAGTATGAAAGACACAATGCACCATAACATTATATTGTGTTGGAGGGGACAAACCAAACAGCTGGATCTGAACATTCCTGCACTTTGGAGGAATTCTGCATCCAAACCTGAATTCCAGGTTTGAGCCCTTTCTCTATGCTAGGGCTTGGGCCCACCTATGCGGTATAGAATACTCCTACTACTTCAGCGTTGCCATGTTCATGAACTGATGGGCCCAGCTCCGCTGGTAGATATGTATGCATGTCTCCCATTGACTTCAAGAGAAGCTGCATGGGTATATCGAAGGGAGATTGTGCATCTCTGTGATTACTCAATACTGTATTACAAAGTAGTGGAGTATATGGCTCCCAGCTGGATTCTGATTCTCCTCTCACTTGCACTGGTGTAAATCAAAAGTTAATCCACTGAAGTCAGTCTAAAATTAATGTGAGAGGCGAATCAGTGTGTTATCTTGGTATCGTTTTAGCCCAGGGATATAGCTGAGGAAGCTTTACCTTGTCTATAGCCTCACCACTTCCCAGGGACTGTACAACCCCTCCTAGTAACTCCCACACTTGTGACTCACTAATGCTGCTCACTCACTAAAATCAAGAGTGACTGAAAATCAGAGGAAAACTTTCCATGCAGCCACTACCCCAGCTCCGTGTTAATATGTTAACTATGATTAGCTTTTGCATGGGTTTATGTAGGCGTGTAACACAAAATGAAAGGTGAAGTTTACATTTTAGAGTTTTACATTTATTGATCCTGCTTGAGGAGAGATAATAATTAACGTTCGTTCTCTAGTACACCCAACGAAGTATCAAGGTAGCCCAGCTTGGAAGAATTACAATAGTCATTATTTTTGTGGCCCTTTCTGTTTATTGCCAGTAGGAATAGAATGTCTAGTATCAATGTCAAGATCATCTTGAAGTTTTGGAGAAAGAAAAACAACAGAAAAGGTACTTTGCATTGCATGTGGGGTGACATCCATTGTCTACATTATATCTGTATTTTAAAACCAGGAATGAGCTTAGCTCACAACCTTAGATTTCTTTCTGACTCCTCCTTTCCCTCTCTTCTCTGCTCACACACAGGCTCTCACCAAATTTTTCCATTTCTTTCTCTATAACATTTCAAAACCCAGACCCTGCTTCACGCTACGGATTTCTCTTGGTTGAACTACTGTAACCTCCTCCTGCTTGAGCTCCCTGACTTCCCTTTCTTCAGCCCATTCAAGATACAGCACCTAAAACAAGCTTCCCCTGCTTCTCCTCAGACACATCACTCTGTTCTCCTCAACTCTCTGCTCCACACAAAGTTCAAACTCCCTGTCCTTACTTTTAAGGCTCCTCACAGCTCTGCTCCTGCCCACGTCTCCTCCCTCATCACCTTTGACTGTTCTGTTGCCCCCTTTGTCTCCTCTTCTTGCTTTCACTTTCATGACCTTGTCATTCTCCTCCTTACACATGGAAGGGCATCCCCACTCCCACTTCCATCCCTGCTCACACCCCTCTTTCTCCCATAGACTTCCCTTCCGGTGCTTCCTATCTTTCCTTCTTGTCCTACCTAAGACTTTCTTGAAGTATCAGAACTTACCATATTTGTTCACTATATAGGGTGACCATATTTCCCTATGCTGAATACAGGATACCCAGTAAAATTACTCGTATTCAAGTGAGTTCAGCTGCAATCAGTCAGAACTATGCACTACAAACGTTCAAATTAACATCAAGTTGACTGAGCCCCTGTTAAAAAGAAATGCTGCGTAGCTGGATTCTTTTTATTTGCCTTCTTATCTTTAAGGCTTTAGGGTTCACATGAGGAAGGTGACACACACATACTCCCCTACACCTCTCTCACAGAGGAGGGATGACCGACCGAATTGACCCTCCCTGCCTGGCTCTCTCTGCCCTCCATGAAGGGGCAGATTAGGGTTTTATGGGGCCCCTGGGCCAGAGCAAGCGGGTGCCCCCCCACGCCTTCTGCCTGCAGTCCTCCTGCTCCCCCTCCTGCTGGGGAAATGGGGGTTGAGGCTCAGAGGCTTGCCCCGCTCCATCCACCTGGTGCTTCAGCAGGGGAGCAGGGTTGAGTCGCAGGGGCTTGCCCCACTCTGCCCGTCTAGTGCTCCAGCCAGGGAGTTGGGTTGGGCGCAGGGGCTTGCCCTGCTCTGTCTGCCCAGCGCTCCAGCCAGGGAGCAGGGTTGGGGTGTGGGGGCTTGTCATGCTCCGACCTTGATGGGGAGTGCGGGAAGCCGCTGTACCCAACCCCACTCCCCAGCAGGAGCACCGGTTGGGCAAAGTGGGTTGGGGTGGAGTCCGTTTTTCCGGGGCCCCCCAATTTACCAGGGTCCCTGGGCACAGACCCTGTTGGCCCAGTGGCTAATCGACCAATGCCTCCATACCTGGCTGGGCCCCCCCGGACAGACCCACTTCTCCTGGTACCCGGTGCTGCATCTTCCAGAGGCAACATGTGTGGAGCACACAGGGTCACATGCCCTCCCACCCCAAATTTCTGCCAGGGTTCACACCAGAATGTGGCCAGCAACAGCAGCCTTTTGGCAGTGCGCAGGAGGGAAGGGACGGGAGCTGCTTCCAGTCGCAGGGGAGGAGGAGGGTGGAAGGGATGGCCCATGTCTTTGCAGAGCTCATCTCTCCCTCCACCCCCACCCCCTGTGGCTCTAAGCATCTTGTCTCTTCCTGCCTGCACGGTGTTGAAAGGCAGCTAACACCTCCAGGCTGCTGCTGGCCAACAACATAACCCAGCCACCTCCTGCCCCTTGCCTACAACACGGGTAGGAAGGGGTTAAGCTCGAAGGATGATTGTGCACCAGGGGCCAGGGAACCTGTCTGCAGGGGCTTCAGCGAACCCAGACAGAGAGGTGGCTCAGCAGGGGAGGGTGCCTAGGGGACAGAGCAGCCCCGCGTTCCCTGGGGGCAGGACCCAGGGCAGGGGGGGCAGGTGAAGAGGGTGCTAAAAGCCCCTTACTGCGGGGCTGCTGTGGAGCCTGCAGGGTCGGGGCCCAAACAGGCTGCAAATTGTTTCCTCCCTGCCACTCCAGAGCTTAGCTGAGGGGCGAAGAGGCTTCCCTGTGCCAGTGGGGGCTTTGGCACATGTAGGGCTCGGCTCCTCCTGGCCAGCACCCTGAGCCAAAGGGTCTTGGGTTTTCCCGGGGTGCCGGCCCAGCCAGAGGCAGTGCGGGAATGAAGAGGTCATGTTTAGCTATTCCACCTGGAAGCACGCAGGGCACACCCTGACTGTTTCGTAGAAGCAATGCACACATTGCTCTATCCAAGGACAAGGGCTAGATATGAACCATGAGAACTTGATTGTTTGGACAGCAACTGTGGAAGGCTTTCTTAGCCTGGGCTCAAGGCCTGAGAACCAGGATTGTAGTAGATAAAGGATGGTAACTAAGTATATTAATCAACGTCATACATTCCTTTGGGTAGCAGTGTGTAATGCTTAGGGGGAGAAATATAATAAAAGGAGAAGGTGGAAGGCGGGGGGGCAGAACAGCCCATCTCCGCTGACCAGCCTGCTTGCTTGCATAAAGCTGTGTTCTGTCTCATCACTGAACCGCCACAACTGGCGCCCAAACGTGGGGCCCTCAGCACTCACCTCGCCCGGCAAGGGTTTCAGACGCGTCACTCATCCGCTTCGTGGATCCCGGTGAGTATTTTTCATTGTGGTAAGTATGGGAAGCTCCCTCTCTGCTTTGCAAGTGCAACACCGCAATGAGCTACAATATTTGCTGCATAAGGCTCAGCATGACTGCCCCACTCGAGAACTCACTCTCCTGCTTTACTAGTCCCTGGAACACCCCGGTGTTTGTTATTAAGAAAAAATTGGGTGCTTGGCGGCTGTTACATGATTTAAGGGAAATAAATAAACGCATCCAACCTATGGGGCCCTTGCAATTTGGCTTGCCAAATCCAAATTTAATTCCTCAAACCGATTAACTTTGTGTGTTAGATTTAAAAGATTGTTTTTTTACCATCCCCCTTTGCCCTCAGAATTAGCTGCTGTTATTTTGGCCTTTCAATTTTTTGCTGATTGTCCCTTTAATTTAATTGTGGATACCCATTATGTTTATCAGGTAATTGATCATTTACCCCTTGCCCTCATTACCCCTCAGGTTGATGCAGACCTCCTTCGCCTGTTTTTGTTTTTGCAGCACCTTTTTGCCACTTGTCATTTCCCTTACTTTGTTGTTCATATTCGCAGTCATACCCCTCTGCCTGGGCCACTCACTGAGGGCAATGCACGCGCCGATCGCGCTTTGCGTGGTCAGGTAAATTCCCTTTTTTCTGACCCCATTGAAAGCCATGCCTTTTTTCAGCAGTCTGCCTTTGTTTTGGCCCGGCAGTTTCACATTCCTGCTGATTATGCACGTTCCATTGTTTGTTCCTGCCCCCACTGTGCTGCTGCTGCTCCTACTTTTTCTTATGCCGTTAACCCCCGAGGTACCGCAGCAAATCAGCTGTGGCAGATGGATGTTACTCATGTGCCACAATTCCGCCCCTATTTGTTTTTACATGTTTCCGTTGATACTTATTCAGGCTTTCTTTGGGCAACCCCACAACGTGGGGAAGACACTAACAAAGTTATTCACCATTTGCTGGCCTGCCTTTTTGTTATGGGTCGCCCCTGCCAAATTAAAACAGATAATGCCCCAGCCTACTGCTCTGCAGCCCTCTCCACCTTTTGTGCCCGCTGGGACGTCCGTCTTACACACGGAATCCCTTATAATTCCACGGGCCAAGCCATTGTTGAACATGCCAATCGCACACTCAAAACCTTGCTAGATAAACAATTAAAACAAGGGGAGCTGCGTCTCCGAACCTTAGGAGACATTTAACAACAAATGCATATCCTCTTGTTTACTTTAAATAATTTAACACTGAACGCAGATCAGCAGACCCCTGCGGATCGGCATTTTCACAAATCTGAGGTACTGGAAAGACCGCGTGTCTTTTACCGTCAGCTGCCCGATCCACAGTGGCTGGGCCCAGTACCTCTAATCACTTGGGGTCGGGGATATGCTGCTGTGTCTCTCCCTGCAGGACCGTCGTGGGTTCCAGCTCGGTGTGTGCGACCGGCACTTAAACAACATGGCATGGCACCAGGGGCTGTCGAATCCCATACCAGAGTTTCAGCTGACCTTGGAGGAGACCGCGTTGCCCCCCGAGTCGACAACGACGGGACGGAAACGGAGGAGGCATAGCGTCCCAAGCCAGCCCATGACATGGGGAGCAGTAAAAGCATTGGTCGCCGCAGCTCAACGAAGACTGGCAGCAGATCAACAGCCAGAGACTCCTGAGACTTTGTTTGTGGCGATTCTCGCCCAAATCACTGCTAATTCTGTGATGATTGTGTGCCTTTTGTGCCTATTTCCTGTAGGGGTTGGCTCGGAAGCGCCTCCCCCGTTACAAGCCCGAATGACATATAACATATGGGAAAGATTGGCTTCAATAGCAAATGTTACCCACTTTTGTTTATCTAATTCTATAGCAGCCGGAGATTTGTTAGGTACATGCCTTATTCCAGTATGTCATCACCCTGAGGAGATGGAGAATAAGACACTGTTCTCTGCTTATGCTAATCTTTCCTCCCAGTACTCTAGCATGGCTAATTGGGGCCCGGCCAATTATACTCTGCCTCGCACGGCTATATCCCTCCACACACCGTACCCGGCCGGGGCTCACAATGTCACCTGTGCGCGTGTAGTTAACTGCACTAGTACAAAGGTGCCCTTGGGCTGTCGAAAAATTTCTCAACCCCTTTTAAATTGTTCCCATGCTGTTAATGTTTCATATAATTATGGCCATATCATCCTACCATCAGGATGGTTTTTTACTTGCGGTTCACGCACCTTTAATTATATTCCTGCAAATTTAAGTGATGGCACCCTTTGCTGTTTTAGTAGAATGATACTTATATTGCCTTTTGCTGGTTACAATTGTAGTAAAAGAAGTGTACCCTTTTTAGATGATTATATTGCAGATGTTGAGCTTTGTGGTTATTTTGTGTTTGTAATCATTGGGCTTATTTTTTTGCTGCTGCTGTGTACAATGTATTCCTTCCTTGTTAAGATTTTGTAAAATTTTGCCCTGGAAAGCTCCCCAGGTTATGTCCTTGTCTGTCTGGGAGTTAAATAGCATGACAAAACAAATTGACAGCTACCATGAGATGGTCAAATATCATTAAATAAAAAACGGGGAGATGAAGAGGTCATGTTTAGCTATTCCACCTGGAAGCAGGCAGGGCACACCCTGACTGTTTTGTAGAAGCAATGCACACATTGCTCTATCCAAGGACAAGGGCTAGATATGAACCATGAGAACTTGATTGTTTGGACAGCAACTGTGGAAGGCTTTCTTAGCCTGGGCTCAAGGCCTGAGAACCAGGATTGTAGTAGATAAAGGATGGTAACTAAGTATATTAATCAACGTCATACATTCCTTTGGGTAGCAGTGTGTAATGCTTAGGGGGAGAAATATAATAAAAGGAGAAGGTGGAAGGCGGGGGGGCAGAACAGCCCATCTCCGCTGACCAGCCTGCTTGCTTGCATAAAGCTGTGTTCTGTCTCATCACTGAACCGCCACAGGGGAAGGAAGGAGGCTGCCGACCAGGCTGTTGGTGAGCTGAGCGCTCCGACTGGGGCTGGTTCTCCACACAGCGCTGGGAGCGGGATGTGCCCTGCCGGGTGGGATATGAAGAAGCAGCGGGGCTGGGTGTGTGTGTGAAGGGGCAAAGCAGGGAGAGAACAGCGAGAGGGGGAGCATGTAAAGGGCCGATGGGTGGGCAGCAGAGGCGACATGTAACTGGCCACCACTTGGTATCTGCCCGCACTACCAGCCACCGCAGCATGCAGCCAGCACCGGCCAGAAATGGGACGGGAGGTGGGGCCCTGATGGCCAAAAGCCAGCACACAGTGGGGGCTGTGCTGACAGACCAGCAGGGGGAGTAGCTGGCCCTGCATGCTGCAGCTCTGCCCCACCACCAGCCTTGCACACTCACCCCTATCATTGGCCACTGGACCCCCCTTCACTGCTGGTGGGCAAGCAGGGATCCGGCCAGCAGCAGGACCCTCCAGTTCTGATGTGGGGGAGACAGAAAATATGGGACAATTTGCCCGTTTTTAAAAAGAAGTTGGGACACCTGCTGGAGGGCTTAAATACGGGACTGTCCCTTTAAAAACGGGACATCTGGTCCCCTATCACTATGTAATGCTAATCTCATTATTTTTAATTGTTTTAACTCTTGTTTCTTCCTTCTCTTTCTTTGTCCCTTCATAGTCTTATTACATGCATAAGGACACTTTGTTGATACCCTGACCTTAATTAAGTGTTAGTTAGAGATCATTCTGGATATTCGATAAACAAAAATAGCCTTATTAGTACATGTGTTAATGCCTTTACTAGTCACTGTTATGTTACATAAATACCTCAGATTTATACCACTATGAGTGCCATAGCTATCGGTACTTATTTAAGGCTTGATCCCACAAAGTGCTGAGTGGCCTCAAATCCTGTTGAAGTCAATGGGAATTAAGGGCAATTACAATCCTTCAGGGAGGTGCTTTGTAGCTTGCCTGCTTAGAGGTATAGGCTCTTGCACAGTAAGCATGACTGTTCCCATGAAGCCTCAAATCTGCCTCCAGTTAAATAGGTTTAACTCCGGAATAAATCTATTGACTTCAGTGTTAACATTACACAATTGTAAATCTAGAGTAAATTCATTGACTTCAATGGATTTATAACTGAGGAACACAGAGAAACGTTACCCTAATTTATTACATTATAACTACCTGGTAAGTAAATGGAAATCATCTACTTTAGCTGTCTCCACTACAAAGCTTGGTCAATGCAAATTACTTCCATGTGCAGGTGCCAAAGTTTGTATATTGCTTGAGCACATGCACATTTAGATGCTTGCGTGGGCACGCTGCATACTCACCAGGAGTGGTGCATTGATGTAAAAATGTGGTTCATCACAGACAGGTGTCTCGATGTGCCCCATACTGTTGTCCGGCTCATAACCTTGTGGAACATTTTCAGTGTTTTGTGGGATACAAGCAAATCACCCAGAGATTTCTGGAACCTAGAGATCAAGTTCCCGCCATGCCCACTTTCTTCATCCCATAATACTTTCCACATCCCATAATTTTAACACCTTTTAAAAAAACTCCCACAGTCCTATGCAGTGCTTTTCTGTGTCTGCCGTCTCTCTGACGGATGCATGGACCCCTGCAGAGTTCAGCACAAGTATTAGGAGAGTTGCAAATACAGGAAGCACAATTCCCACTATTTGCAGTGCTTGAACAAGTACTACTATAACTGGGATTGCGATGTGGAAGATGCAGAGATGTTCAAGCACAATAACTGGACGCTGATGATCATAGTGAAAAAATATGCCAGGTTGCTGCTGGCTTTCACAGGGCAGTCGACATGGTGGATCACTGCTTCTGAGCTGGAGAAACAAGCATTGTTTGGTGGGATCACATTGTAATGCAGGTTTGGAATGATGAGCAGAACTTTCAGACGGAAAAGGCTACGTTTCTGGACCTGTGTGCTGAGCTCAGGGATACCAAAATGAGAGAGACTCTGACAGCAGAGAAGCGAGTGGCGATCATGCCCTGGGAGTGTGCAGTGCTGGGTTGCTATTGGTTATTGGGCAATCATTTTGGAGGTGGAAAATCCACAGTAGGGGCCATTGCCATCCAAGTGTCTCCTCCTACATAGAACTCCAACTCTCTCTTATATATAAGACATCATGGATGGCTTGGCAGCAATGGGGTTCCCATTGCTGATTTGGGGCAATAGATATTGAAATGCCAGTAGTGATCCTGGGGGACCCATACTACCCCTTACTTCTCAGGAAGCCATACACTGGTAGAATCAAGGAAAGATTCAACTGCTAGCTCAGCAGGTGCAGAATGATTGTTGAATGTGCTTTTGGTAGATTGAAGGGACACTGTTGGTGTTTTACTCACTAGATTGGCTCTCATCAAGAAAAATACTCTCAGGGTTATAGCTGCTTGTGTACTGCGAATATCTGTGAGGCGAAGGAGAAAAATTTCCCACCAGGGAGCCAGGTGGACTGACTGTTTGTTGACTTTGAATAGCCAGACACAAGGGTTATTAGAAGAGCCAACCGTGGAGCTATGTGGCTGACAGAGGCCTTAAAAAACATCTTAACAGTCAGCCACAGTAGCATTGTCTGGTGCTTATATGAAATAGTGTCTCACGTGTGTACTTACTGAGATTAAATATGGGTGGATCCATACCTCCCTCACTATATATTTTGTGATGCTCGATGAAAAGCAATAAAAGATGTTCTCATTTTCCAGAAATAGAACTTTATTGTGTGCACAGAAACAGGCAACTACATTGAACTGCAAACAAACACACAGGGTTAGAAAACTTTTATCGACATTGTAACATGGTGAGCCATGTTTTATAATGCCAACTACATATGGAAATAACTAGCAAACATTTTTGTCCGTGTATCTAAAACCTACAGTAATGTAGGATGTGGCTACATATACACTGACGTGTGGTTTTCACAGGTCAGCGTGTGTGTAGCTATTGTTTTCCTAGTTGTCCAGCACGGAGTGGTAGAAGTAATGATTTACACCAGGGGTTCTCAACCTGTTCTTTCTGACGATACCCCAACATGCTCTTAAAAACTCCATGGCCTACCTGTGCCACAATAACTGGTTTTCTGCATGCAAAAGACAGGGCCAGCATTAGAGGGAACAAATGGGGCAAATGCCTGGGGTCCCATGCCACAGCAAAGTTTCATACGACTTGTTTATACTGGTCTATATAGTCTACCCTGAAATTTAAGTACAATATTTATATTCCAATTGATTTATTTTATAATTATATGATAAAAATGAGAAAGTAAGCACTTTTTCAGTAATAGTGTGCTGTGACTTTTGTATTATTATGTCTGATTTTGTATACAATTAGTTTTTAAGTGAGGTGAAACTTGGGGGTATGCAGGACAAATCAGACTCCTGAGAGGGGTACAGTAGTCTGGAAAGGTTGAAAGCCACTGCTCTAAAGTGCCTGTAATTCGGGTTTGGAGATGGAATAAATGCACCCAACGGGAACCTTGTGGGACAGCTGCTGTAGGACAGTTAGGGTCGACACACGTAATACAGTGTCTATACTTGCACTGCATCAACCTTAGTAGGGTGACCATGGCTCTGGATCGCTCAGGGAGCTGATGTATTGTGTTGCTATAATGGGTCACTTACATCAACAGGAGACAAACTTTGATGTAGACAAGTGCACAACTTGGTTGAACTAACTTTTAATGTAGACCAGGCCTTAGTTTTTGAGAGGAAACTTCACCTTAATTACCTTGTTTTCCACAGGACCATAAGAATTGCTCCTGGGGAAATTCCACTGCATGGATGCAGAATTCACCACCACTGCATGCATGCAGAGTTCATGTCCCCCACAGATTTCTTTGCTTTCCCACATAAAATGACGAGGAAGGAAAGGGAAGCCGCAAGAGCAGTCATGCACCCCTCTCCAGCAGCGTAGGCATGTAATTTCAGGCACCTGGAGCAGCTAGTGGAGAGGTAAATTGTCTGGTGGGGGAGCGGGGTGGAGTGGCGATGCCTTGGCCAGTGGCTTCTACCCTGCACTAGGCTCAGCTGAGGAGGACAAGACTTGCTCTTTCCCGCAAGGAGCAGCCAGGGCTGAGTCAGACACCCCCACAGAAATCACCTCTGCTCTGCACCCTCCCCCGCTTCCTGCAGCCATTGCTCCTCAGCCACGGAGGGAAGGGTCACTGTATGGGAAGTTGCTCCCCTGTCTGCCCAACCCCCGTGCATCTGGACCGCCCCATACTCAGAGCCCCCCCGCTGGGCCTCATACCCCACGGCACCTAGAACCTCCCCACGACTGAGTCCCCACTCCTGAATCCCCACCCCACCAAGCCTCACCCCCTGCATCCGGAAACCCCTCTGCACCCAGACTCCCCGCTGAGCCCCATCTCCCAGACCGCCCCTGCTGAGCCCCAACCACCTTCACCTGGACCCCTCTGCAGAGTACCATTCCCCCTGCACCTGGAACCTCTCAATGAGCTCCTGTGCATCCAGATCTCTCATGCACCTGGCCCCCGCACTGAGCTGCCCACACCCAGATTGCCCCACAGAGAACCCTCTCACTCCACACCTGGATCCCCCTACACTAAACCGTCCACACTTGGATCCTGCTGGGCTGAGCCTCCTTGCCCCACACCTAGGATTGGGGGCCAGGACTGGACATGTGTGTGAGACTCTTTTGCTTACTGTATTGGTGCACCTAGCATTGGTGCACCCCATGGTGTTTCTGGGGCAGACCCAGCCCTTGTGCTGTGTCAGGGTTGGATGCATCCTCTTCACCGAGTCCGTGTCCCAGGATGGGAGGGCAGGATGCTCTTCCAGCTCCATGCAGCCAGTAGCCTGTGCTCCCCACTGCCATGCTGGAGTATCCACATTGTTAATATTACAGTATTAAAAGGTGACCTAAGACAAATGTTGGATCATATTAAAGAAGTTCTGGATTAAAATCACAAATGAGTTTGATTCCCCATAGTTTAAATTCCAGGGTATTACTAATTAAGAGGTCTCTTGGTTTTTGGTACTGTTTCTCTCCCTCCATGTGTGAAACTTGCAAGCTGCTAATTGTGTTAGTACATTCTAAGACAGAGTCTGTTCTCAAAGCAATTCACAGAGAGAGAGACCCAAAGCAATACTCTAACAACAGGTTTCGATGAAGTGAGCTGTAGCTCACGAAAGCTTATGCTCAAATAAATTGGTTAGTCTCTAAGGTGCCACAAGTACTCTAACAACAGAAACAGCACCCAGAGACTCCCCGCCCTTTTGTTGTATTAACAATTGTGATTAAAATAGAGATAGAGGATGTATGTGGATGGATGCTTGGTGTGGATAATAACTGAATGATCAGGGAGGTGCCAGCCTAAGAATCCAGTGTCCATCCGCTGAAGAAGGCGTCAAGTGGAAATAACCAGAGGACCCCCAGAGGGCAGACTGGAATCCACCCAACAGCCTCAAGAATGGGAGAACCAAAGAACAAGATAACATCTAGCAGCATGGAGCCGTCAGGAATGTGCTATCTGCTGATTGATTCAGCAACAGCATGATGAAGCAATTCCCAAAGACTGGCATAGGAAGAAATTCCTATAAAAATAGACTCTAAAAAGTGAGAACTTTGGGGTCTGATTCTGCAAACCAACTTCCAGGAGCATCAGATGAGCATCTGACAAGGCCCTGCTCCCTCCTCATGTCCAGGCCACCTGGCCAGTGGCTTGGCATGAGCAACTCTAAGGCTGGTAACTATGATAACAATCTTGCAGAACCTGTGTGTGTGTGTTTGTATGAATGACTGTGTGAATAAATATGAGATTGAATGGAATGTTATAGCTATAACTAACTGCTTACTATGATTCTTTCTGTATTCACAATAAATGTGGTATTTTGCCTTTTTCCCTTTAATAAGATCCTGCTGGTTTTTAATTTATTGGTATAACATTTTGGTGGAGAAATGTGAAAGGGGGAATATTGGTAAAAAACCTCAGTTATTGTAAATATTGGTGTGTACACCGCCAGCTCTATTGAGCTAGGCATTTCTATTAGGTTAACCAGACCTGCTGGCCTCCGGGAAGGTAGCAGGGGACCTGCTGGCCTCCGAGAAGGTAGCAGGGAAAACAGATTAAACCAGACCTGCTGGCCTCCGGGAAGATAGCAGGGGACCCGCTGGCCTCCGAGAAGGTAGCAGGGAAAACAGATTAAACTAGACCTGCTGGCCTACGGGAAGGTAGCAGGGGACCTGCTGGCCTCCGAAAAGGTAGCAGGGAAAACAGATTAAATCAGACCTGCTGGCCTCCGGGGGACCTGCTGGCCTCCAAGCAGGTAGCAGGGAAAACCGATTAAACTAGACCTGCTGGCCTCCGGGAAGGTAGCAGGGGACCTGCTGGCCTCCGGGAAGGTAGCAGGGGAAAAACGCATAGATTAAGCTATGATTTCAGAATCTAGGCTGTGTCACTTGCTAAGTAATACCAGGAGTGACAAAGAGATTGAAATATCCATGTTAAGATGTTTAAAAGAAAACAGGGTAAGCCAGTACCAGAGGGAGGAATGGAGTCAGAAGGAACTCCAACCTCACCTTTTGTTAAAGAAATTACACCTTTTAAACAAATCCTTCAAAAATTTGGGCACAGTCCTTGGACTAAACAAGCCCTAGCTGATGTCTGCACTATTTCGGACCTAGAGGATAGATGGGCTCAGTATATCCTCATACACAAACCTTCTAGTGCTGCCAAAAGAGATGCAGCAGCAATTTGGTTGTTGCGGGAGGCATGTAAGGATTCTTCCCTCCGCTTGTCCTCATGTAAAGAGGAAAAGGCACAAACGGAAAAGGGAGCAGACAATTGGAAGGTGCTGGCTACAAATACCCAAAGTCAGCTGAAAATAGTGAAAGAGGCACTCCAGGAATACAAAAAGAGTGAAAAAGTTAACTCTGCAGAGGCTGGAGGGAGGCAGGTAAAGGGGGAGAAGGTCCTATGTAGGGCACCCCCAGGCATAATTACAAAGGGAAAAGAGAGTAAAAAAAAGTTAACTCTGCAGAGGCTGGAGGGAATTAAGCAGCTAAACTTTGTGAAAATGTTAAAAAGGAAAAGTGTTAGAGAAAGAGCATTCTTGGTTTCTTTGCAGCCATTCTGAAAGAAAAATGGGCCCTTTTCCAAAGGAATGTCTGTAAATTAGCCAGGCAAAAATAAACCATCTGATTAAAATCATTTGACTGGACAATTTAGTCAAATTTGCTAAAAGAACATAAGGGGGTTCTATTGGAACTTAACTGCCTCAAATGTATAAAGGGAATGTAAGATGTAAAAAAAACAGAGCAGTGTGGAAGGGATGTTAAGGAAAAGAAAATGTGTATGTATCTATCTGTGTGTGTGTAAATATGTAAAGTTCTAAGGACCAGTTGGTTTTGTTTTTGTTTTAAATAATGCCACTAAAAATCCATTTGACTCTTTAATTCAAAGTTGCAAAACTGACAGACCTTTTTGCTAGACACAGGTAATTAGTGTTGTTTGGCTTTGGGATTTGGCATTTAATCCTTAAAAGGTAACTCAATGCTTTACAAAATTTAAAATGTTTTTAAGTTGTGGCTGCAGCAGGGCCGTCAAAATCAGGAGAATATATAAAAAAAAATTCTGGATTCTTTTTGTTTGTTTGTTTTTGTAACAAAATAGCAGATGAGAGTTGTAGTAAAAAAAAAATTAAAAAAAGACAGTGCCTCTCTGAAGCAACAGCAGGGGTGAGGTGCACAAAACAAAAAGAAGCAATGTTAGAAACACTGAGTCTTAAAATGGCTCTGAGTAATCAGACTGTCACTTTGATAAAAATACATGAAACCTCTGAAAGCAAAAAAAGAAATAGTGACACCTTATGTAAAAATGGATCTGGATAATATTATAGAAGTTAAACTATGGAAGGAATCAGAGTAACAGCCGTGTTAGTCTGTATTCGCAAAAAGAAAAGGAGTACTTGTGGCACCTTAGAGACTAACCAATTTATTTGAGCATGAGCTTTCGTGAGCTACAGCTCACTTCATCGGATGCATACTGTGGAAACTGCAGAAGACATTATATACACATATGCAGTTTCCACAGTATGCATCCGATGAAGTGAGCTGTAGCTCACGAAAGCTCATGCTCAAATAAATTGGTTAGTCTCTAAGGTGCCACAAGTACTCCTTTTCTTTTTATGGAAGGAATGTGAATTTGCCCCAGAACATGTGCAGGGTATATTGTAGAAGGGGCAAAAGAAATGCAAACATACCATGCTACTTAATTAAAATGCTATTAAGGCTCCAAAGGGAGCCACAATAGGTTGGTTTTTTTTTTTTCAGATTGCTGTGTGTTTTGGAAGCAGAAGTTAAAAGTAATCAAAACTCTGGTAAAAGTTGATTGTGTCCCTTTTAAGATAGAGTCTCTGAGCCGCTGATGGCTTTAAATCCAAAAGCAGGAAGCTTCTGTGAAAATGCAAATTATTAATGATAAAGGAAGGAAAGAACTAGCAGCACAAAGGAGCTGCAGATAAAGGACACACCTGGTCAGCAAACAAATTGTCTAAATAACAAGATAATTTTAATAAATTTAATGATAATAAGTATCTCTGTAACAACGTATACTGTGTATGATTTTTGAAAAAACCCTTTAAGGTCATATGGTAATGATACTTCTCAGTTATTACCTGTAAATAAAACTTAAAGCTTAACACAGCAGGAAAAACATTATAAACTTGGTCTGCTGTATAAGAAGGAAAACTCAGGGATTTAATGACTAAACAGTGGGATAATTTCCCCATAACCCTTAAAAGATAAAAGCCATTGAAACCTGGCCTGCCTATAGAACAAAAACAGGAAAATGTGGGGGCAATTCCTCTGCTTTGCCTGCAATCAGCAAGGGTATTTGTAAAAGAAATATTTTAAGCAATAATCTGCCACCCCAAAAGGATTAGAAACATGTTCTTTTTGTCTTTCAGAAAAATCAGGAAAAGCTGATGCCAGCTGAAAAGCAACCCAATACCATGAATCTACTGTCACAATAGAAATTGTGTTTTGTGTTCTATGTTTTGTCTTGTGTTTTGTCTTGTTGCTAGCACTGTTGTGTGTTTAAAAAAAAAAATACTGAAGACCTGCAGGAACTTAAAAATAAATTAAGCTTTCTGTCCCAGCTACAGGACAGCCTGATACAAAAACAAGTACATGCCAATGTAGACTTGGTCCAAATTGGTCTGGGTAACCTAAAAGGCCGATGGAATCTTTAGTAATGGCTTAATACTACCACATGGCTTATCCATAAGAAAAAAAAATATTAGAAATAGGAAACTACACAGCCATAGCTATGGGATGCACTGACATGCAGATACTTGCACTAGCTACTTTGGAACACGAAATGTTCTGGGTCATATTGGGAAATATTAAGGGTTTGATGCATTTGTTAAAAAAAAGAAAGAGATCATTGTTTGACACTTATCAATATGAATGGATGCAATATGTTTCCAGTATTGTAAACCAGACTTGTTAATGGAAGAAATTGTTGTCAAAATTGCACACCAACAGTCCCTGGAGGCAAAGGTATTGAAGGTTAACCCACTCCCCATATTACACATGGGATCCTTCTGGCTACCCTGGACCTTGAGCCAGTGGGCTGTGGAGGGAGGGAAGCTATCTTACACTAGAAGTTGTACCGAATGGACTCCTCAAAAGTGGGTGTGCCTCACCTTGCCTATTGCCCCAGAACCTTGTAGTAAAGATACATCACTAGGATCATGTATGTGGCATGAATTGGAATCACAAACTCAAATTGCCTCACAGTACTTTCTCTTGAATAGGCTACATAGAAAGTGAAACTGACAATTATAAATCTTAGTGTCAAAAGGGAGATTATGTTGAATCATATTAAAGAAGTTCTGTATTAAAATCACAAATGAGTTTGATTCCCCTAGTTTAAATTCCAGGGTATTACTAATTAAGAGGTCTCTTGGTTTTTGGTACTGTTTCTCTCCCTCCATGTGTGAAACTTGCAAGCTGCTAATTGTGTTAGTACATTCTAAAACAGAGTCTGTTCTCAAAGCAATTCACAGAGAGAGAGACTCAAAGCAATACTCTAACAACAGAAACAGCACCCAGAGACTCCCCGCCCTTTTGTTGTATTAACAATTGTGATTAAAATAGAGATAGAGGATGTATGTGGATGGATGCTTGGTGTGGATAATAACTGAATGATCAGGGAGGTGCCAGCCTAAGAATCCAGTGTCCATCCGCTGAAGAAGGCGTCAAGTGGAAATAACCAGAGGACCCCCAGAGGGCAGACTGGAATCCACCCAACAGCCTCAAGAATGGGAGAACCAAAGAACAAGATAACATCTAGCAGCATGGAGCCGTCAGGAATGTGCTATCTGCTGATTGATTCAGCAACAGCATGATGAAGCAATTCCCAAAGACTGGCATAGGAAGAAATTCCTATAAAAATAGACTCTAAAAAGTGAGAACTTTGGGGTCTGATTCTGCAAACCAACTTCCAGGAGCATCAGATGAGCATCTGACAAGGCCCTGCTCCCTCCTCATGTCCAGGCCACCTGGCCAGTGGCTTGGCATGAGCAACTCTAAGGCTGGTAACTATGATAACAACCTTGCAGAACCTGTGTGTGTGTGTTTGTATAAATGAATGTGTGAATAAATATGAGATTGAATGGAATGTTATAGCTATAACTAACTGCTTACTATGATTCTTTCTGTATTCACAATAAATGTGGTATTTTGCCTTTTTCCCTTTAATAAGATCCTGCTGGTTTTTAATTTATTGGTATAACACAAAGACAACATACTTTATTATAACTATTATAATTGAGAAAACTCAAAGCTCGGTGATAATATTATCTGGTAGTGAGAACTTTGAACATCATAAAAAATGGATGGTCTAACACTGGGAGTTTGTTACTTCAGAACATTTCTATCTCAGCACTTAAAATGAGACAGATTTTGGGTTTAAAAGTTCTTTCTCTCTTCTCTCTTCATCACAGAATTTCTAGCTAAGGTTGTGAAAAGATGATTATCACAGCATGTGACCTGAAGATTGGTGTTGCCTTTCCATGGCCAGAGAGGATGCTACCTTCTCTGAACTGTCAACCAGGCTTTGGAAGCATAGCTCAAATAATGCATAGGGGAGAGCTTGCTGACATTTTTTCATCAAAACATTTTTTTGACCAAAAAATGGCTTTTTTGACCAAAGGGGAAATTTGTGTAGGAAATTTTCATTTTGATGGAGATTTTCCAGATTTTTTGACAAAAAATAAAAACAAAAACCAGCACAACAATCTGAAAATAGAAAACTTCTTATTTTTGATTTTCAACACAAACTGTTTTTTTTGGTTTGCAACACAGTACTTACTTTTGGTTTTCAACACAAATTTTGTACTAAACCCAAAGCTTTTTCTTCAATGTTTTTTTGAAAACCAAAAATATTTCAGTTTTGGTTTGGTATAAAATTAAGAAACAAAACTTTAATGGGAAATTAAAAACATACTTTTTTTCAAAATTTACTGTGAAAAATACTTGGCATTTTTTTGACCAGCTCTGGTATATCATATATGCACATTAAGCATTTTTCAGTGGACTATGAGAAACTATTTTTCAGTGGACTATGAGTAAATAAAATAAAAATTCAGTTGTATTTAATCCAACTCTCTGTGAATCTAATATAATTATTCAAATGATAACAACTACAAAAGTTTGTTCCATTTTGGGTCAGCTTTCTCCTCTTCTGATTCAGGTAGAGAGGAGATGAGGTGAGGGTGAACAGCATTGTTTAAATCAAGTTTCCCCATTTTCCAGCCAATGTGATCTTCAATTTCCTTGTCACAACCTGACTCTGTGTGGTCACCAGTCCTCTGTGAATGGACCCAGTTGTTGGGTCCCATGTGCTTCTAAGCTCACTGGGTCTGGGTAGGGTCTAATCACTCTTTCTAGCTTTGAGTCCCTAGGGGATAGTCTCAGGCACAGACCTCTTTTCTGATGCCCTTCCTGCTGTCAGAAACAGTGATGGGGATGGTCGGGCCTACTGGTTGGAGCCATGGCCATGGGGCCTAGTGGTTGGAGCAAGGGGGTCAGAGCTGTAATCAGGTGTCCAGACCGGAGTTTGGGTGAGGATGGAGTGAAAGCAAGTCTGGGCCAGGACTAGGAACAGGGCGGGAGCAAGAGCAGGACTGAAGTAGAACTAGGAACAGGGCTACAGCTAGAGTTAGAGCAAGACCAAGAGCAGGGCTGGAGCAGGCTAAGGCTTAGGGAGCCTGTTGCCACTGTCAGGCAGAAAAGAGTTCCAAGTCCTTGGGTGACATTTAGCAGATTGAGCTGCTGTTCCTCCTGTGGGGTTTATATACCTTCCCTAAGAGTTGCCAGACCAGTTCCTGGCTTGTGGATTGGCTGGAGCCTAGCACAGGAGTGACTCATCACCTTATGCCTTCTGATGTGGAGTGCTGCTGCCCAGCTGCTCCTCAACTCAATGTCTGAGACCTTTAAACCATTCCACTTACTTACATGTGGTTCCCCAGAGCCCCACCTAGGCTGCAGGTCCTCTGGGCTTCTAGTTTAATCCTTTCAGGGACAACATGGCAGGAATGCAAGGAACACAGGCTTAGCAAAGGAATTTCTTAATCAGAGCCTTTACTCTTAAGCACTCAAGAGTTACAGATCTTTGAAAACAACAGAAGTCCTGAGATGCAGCCTCCCCTACTCTGATCTCACCCCTTCTGTGAGTCCAAGGCTTGTCAATGTTTCAGGATGAGCAGAGTCCATCCTGCCCCCTCTGTCCTGCAAGGCCTTCATGTGTGTGGTGATGGTTGGCTCCCCACTCAGAGCAGCACCCCACTCTTAAGTAGAGTCTCTGTCTCTTTTGCCAAGTGCTCCCCAGAGATTCTCCAGCTCCCCCCCCCCCCCCCCGGCTTTGTCATGCTTGCCCCACCTGTGGGCCCCTGTGTAGAAAAAACATTGTTCCAGCATAGGCCAGCAGTTGAGAGACAAAGTCAATGGTCCTAGATTGCAGTCTGGATGGCTTCTCCATGATAGTCCTTCGACAAGGTGTCAAGCAACTTTCCTAGGTAGAGAAACTGTCTCTAATGGAGTACAATAACCTGCCCTCAGAAAAGATTAGACAACATGTGTTCAACACGTAATACAAAATGGAGTTCAATAAAAGATATTACCTCACCCAACTCGTCTCATATCCTGGGACCAACATGGCTACAACACTGCAAACAATTATTTTTTTTATTTAATGATACACTATATACAGTGAATGATATTCTGGCATGCAGAGCTAGTCACTATTATTATTACAACTTGGTTGGTAGTGGTGAGTATTTCTAGGTGGGAAGAGCTGAGTCATTGGAGGTAGAGCGCCTTCCTCCCTTCCACCTCACAGATTCAAGATGATAAATCAAACCTGTGCTTCTGAAGAGAAGTGTCCCCTGCTCCCCTTTTACGACACAGAGCAACTGATGCTTCCGCTAAAGTTTCAGATACTAGGCGCTGCCAGAAGCAGAATGCCAGACTATGTCATAGCTACTCAACCTGGGGGCCAAGAACATGTCCAAGGGAGTTGTGACCACTCTCACTTTCTTCATGGCTACGTGGGAGGAGGGCCTGGAACTTTTTTTCTTTTCTAACATGGTATCACAATATAGTAAATGTTGATGACCACTGGACTAGATAAAGAATGGTCTGATGCAGTGTGGCAAATTCTATCTCTCTCTTTATCCAAATCAGTACCTTACAATACTTTGGTGGCTTATGCAGTGTTAAGAATATGACTCAAATCAGCAAAAGTGAAGAGAATTAGAATTGGTGATTCCATGTCACATATATACTTCACTACCTGAGCACAATGGGGTAGCAGGAGGATGGAGTTTCAGCCTTTGCATTGATGCTTCCTACTGGTGTTGTTATCAGACACATCTGAACAATTTTTGTAGGATGACAGACTGTGTAACCAATAGCATTCCTTCAGCATAGTTTGGATGTGTGCTTGTGTTCCTCAAGGACATCCTTGTCCGATGTGCTTCGGACTATTGTGTGTAATCATGTTGCCCTCTATTGGCTAAAGTTCATAACTGCATTATCATTCTTCCCCAAGCTCCAAATCTAAATCACATTTGTAGGGCAGCATGGAGAAGTCCACACTGCTGCTGCCCTACTTGCCCTGTCCTGTCATTATCCAGATGGTTTCATTCTCCAGGACCATTAGTCTGACACCTTGGATGAGCACTAAAAATTACATTTTTAAAAAAGCAGCTGCAAGTGGTATAAGAGTGAAATTATACGAGCAGGGCTGTCCCTAGACATTTTGGTGCCCTACGCAGCCCCCCTGTGGGGGGGAGGGGGGCTGGCCTCAGGCCTCCGAGGTGGGGAGGCTGGCCCCACGCCTCCGTTTGGGGGGCCAGGGGGGAACCGCCCCCAGCACTCACCGGCAGTGCAGAGTGGGCTGGGGCTAGGTCGCTCCATTTCCTGCCGCCCAGTGAGTGCAGGGCATGCCTGACCCATGCTGCAGTCCCCCAGGATAAAGCTCAGGGGAAAGGGTGGAGTGGGGGCGGAGCTGGGGTGGTGCAGGGGTGGGAAGAGGTGGGGCGGAGCAGGGGCAGGGGCAGGGGCTTCTGGGAAGAGGCGGAGCAGGGAGAAGTCCCAATTTCCTGGTGCCCTAAGGAGCTGCGTATGGGTAAGGATGGCCCTGTATACCAGCCAGCTCCAGCTCTAATTTTATTTGTGAAAGGAGGGACAGCAGCTGGAAAAAGCTGAATAAAGATCAGCTCTTAAAGTCAGATTTAAAAGCAATAGAATTGAAAGCACTCAGATTTAAATGGCTAATTATTGCACAAGAGTGGTGAAATAATTGTGCTGGGGACGTTTATGGTCTGGTGACAATGACTCACAGCTGTAAACTCTTTGGAGAACATTTTTCCCAGACCCCAACACTGGTATTGCCTATCAGTCGTTTCAGATAACGTGATACAAACGAGAGCTAACCAGATAACTCAACTATGTTTTGAAATCATACCCAGTTGCCAGGTCAAAGGATGTGGAAATCTTGCTTAATTTCTGCTGGGAAAATGTAAAGGGTAGGATAAGGATGACAGTTCTTAAATTCATGGGAAAACTTGACCAAGAGAACCAGGAGGGTGTATATGACTGTTCTGAGGAAATGCATGGGCATCACAAGTGAAGCTGTGTTGGGGTAACATTTAAATAAAGAATAAGAATGGGGCATTAACATCATTTGGGGCTCTCAGCTCTTTCGGCCCTAATATCATATCCATCAGTTGGTGGACATATAAAGATTTAGCCTTTTTGTTTGTTTTTATTTTTGTGTATCAGTATTTTGTGTCTAATACATTTACTGCATCCTTCCATCATTGCACTCTTTGCAGAGACAGTACCAGTTACAATGGGTGGAACTATTCTTCTCATGTGGAAAAACCTGCAAGGGAAGACTCTGGGGGAGGAAATTTCATGGAAATTCCCCTACATCATTCTGTCAGCATGGTGCATTTTGCCTCCCCACTAGAAGATGCAGAAGGCCCTTTCCACAATCTGGCATATCCCCAGATTCCCTAGGGGATCTACAGGTGTCTGTGGCCATCTGTGCACCCCTGGAGCTACGGTGGCTTCTAGGGCACCCCCTTCTTTGCAGGGCAGACACCAGCCATGGAGCTTCCCTGCCAAGGATTTCTCTTGGCTGTGGTTGCTCCCAGCATTTGGAAGGAGAGGGTTTTGTGGAAAAAATCATACAGCTGTGACCACCAGCACCCCAAAGGGAGAACAGGGGGTTTGAACCCCCAAAAATAAGCAATTGAATCAGCTGATTGTATACAGTGGTACTGTGCTATAAAACATATGTTGAGTAAGGTCTTTTATGAAAGCTTGTAATGTTACTAAACATGAGGTATGTAAACAGACTCTTGTTATGAATATATGTGTTTGTGTATATAGTGAACTGTGATCATGACCTTCAGCTCCACCGCACAGCAGGACAGTGAGTGATCAGATAGAGAGGGACACCTCCCAAGCCAGGTGTTTACACAGATCAGACTCATGTAACAATCCACTGTACAACCCGGAGAGTGGCAGATTAATGCACAGGCCCATGTGGCTGATGCCTCTTTGGGGGCCCCACAGGAGTGCTGGAACCTGTGTAGAAGTGGGCATGCCGCTGGTGCTGGAACTATGACCCCGTCCCTGCTTCTCCCTGGGGTCCCACGCCCTGGCCAGGCTGGAAGCTGAAGACAGGCCGTGGTAAGAGCACTGCCACTTTACAGAAGCCTTTGTGCCATGCAAGAAATGAGAACTGGCAAAGAATGAATGATTGACAGAAGTCCTAAGTGCTCCTTAAAAATAAAACAACTATTTTAATTAAAGTTCTTCACAGAAAATATTCTCACTTTTTGGCATACACAGGGCAAGTGACATATTAGGCAACTACATATTCCTCATACAGAGTTACATTTCGATGTCCATGACATAATGTGAACATAATAATTTAGTTCACACATTTTAGTAGAGGTGAGGTAGAATCTGGAAACAACCTAGTCTTGCTTCTACTGTAGAACTGATCAATGAAATTGTTTTTAATTGTTCACTTTATTAATATAACTTCATAAGCAAAGTCTTATGAATGAAACAACATTCATTCATAAAACTGATTACCCCAATAACTGGCTAATTGAATTTCACTTTCAATCCAATTGCTGCTTAAATCGCTGAAACTTACACTGTTTCAACATTGTAACTTCTGCTCACTTTTTGTCATTCATTATACTTGTCTATATTGTAACTTCTGTTTACTGTTTGCCATTCCTTACACTTGTCCATATTGTAACTCAAACTCCATTTTAACTTGTCCCAAACTCCATTTTAAAATGCTCACTTCATTTTGTAAAAGCTTGCTGCAACCTTCATTTTTGCAAAACCCTGCTGTAATCTTATTAGTGTAGTTTAGATGTGTGAATGAGATCCCTTCCAACCCTAATATTCTATGATTCCATGATCAGGGCTTTCAATCTGGCCCACGGGATTGCCAGCCCCATGGCGCTGTGGGGCTAAGGCAGGCTCCCTGCCTGCCCTGGCCCACGCCGCTCCCAGAAGGGGTTGGCACTATGTCCCTGCAGCCCCTGGGGGAGGGTGGGCAGAGGGCTGTGTGCGCTTCCCTTGCCTGCAGGCACCGCCCCCCACAGCTACCATTGGCTGGGAATGGGGAACTGCGGCCAATGGGAGCTTTGGGGGTGGTACCCACAGGCGAGGGCAATGTGTGGCAGAGCCGCCTGCCCCACCCCACCCCCAGGAGCCACTGCCAGACATGCTGGTCACTTCCAGGAGTGGCACAGGGCCAAGGCAGGCAGGGAGTCTGTCTTAGCCCCGCTGCATGCTGCTGCCACCCTGGAGCAACTCGAGGTAAGTGGCGCTGGGCTGGAGCCCGCACCCCGAACTCCTCCTGCACCCTGCGCCCCTGCCCTGAGCCCCCTAACCTACTGCCTTGAGCCCCCTGCTGCACCCCAACCCCCTGCCCTGAGCCCCAACTGCCTTCCCTGAGCCCCGTGCTGCCCCCTGCACTCCTTCTTCACCCCAACCCCTTGCCCTGAGCTCCTTCCTGCACACTGCACCTCCTCCCACACCCTGCACTCCCTCCCGCACCCCAACTCCCTGCCCCAGCCCTAGCCCTACATTCATGGCCCTGCATACAATTTCCCCACCCAGATGCAGCCCTCAGGCCAAAAAGTTTGCCCACCCCTATAATATATCCTTGTTGCCAGAGAAAGTGTGTTTGGTAAAGTACCAAAATGAGCTGCAACTTTTTCAATATTCAGATCTTCTCTTAAAATGAACTGAAAATCATACCCATCTTTTCTCCAAAAGTTAGTTCTAACAGAGCAGGATGAAATCATTGTCCAGCAGGCCTTCCTAAATAAGAACATAAGAACGGCCATACTGGGTCAGACCGAAGATCCATCTAGCCCAGTATCCTGTCTTCCAACAGTGGTCAATGCCAGGTGCCCCAGAGGGAATTAACAGAACAGGTAATCCTCAAATGATCCAAGCGTCCAGTGACTCCAGTAGATAGCATTTTATCAGCTCGTTGTGACACTACATTAGTGATACTTATGTGGGTGAGGAACAAATCGGGGCAGGGACCATGTTTTCTGAAATGTTGTGTATGTGGCACAGTGGTGACCCCACAGCACAGTATGGGCGATGGACAGGGATACCCACCATAGCCAGGGCATATGACTGCTGCCCTCTTCCCCCCACCCATCTTTGTGGTGTGACCAGGGGCACCAGACTTTGAAGAGAGGGCCCCTCCTCCAGGCATATTAAGAGATGAGGAGTTGGCCCAATGAACTCTGGAGAGCCCTGGGACTCCGGGGGCAGGGACCGCTAGTTGTTGGAGTCACACTGCACTGGGCCCTGGAGGCAGGGTGGGGCAGCTGAGCTGCAGCATCCTCCTCTAGGCTGGCCCTAAAATTTCTAGGCTCTGTAGCTTTAAGAGGCTTATCTACATAGCCACGCCCACTGTGGCAGGTCCTGCCAACGAGCTGCGCCTGCAGGCCGCCTCCGCCAGGGGGGAGTGTTGCGCCCTTGCGCGAGGCTCATGCGACGCCACTCCGTCACAGCGTCGTCGCCCCCTCGCCGGGCCTAGTGCGCCTGCGCGAGTCCGCGGAGACCTTGGAGGCGCGGCTGCCAGGGACGAGGCGCTCGGACGCGAGGTTACAGCTGAGGCGGCCGGAAAATGCAGAGCTGGAGCCGGGTCTGCTGCGCGCTCGCCCAGGTAGCGGCGCGGCCGGCGCGGGCGGGGGGAGCGGCGCTGGGCCCGGGGTACGGACAGGGCCGAGGACACCGAGCTACGGGAGCGAGCGGGGGGGAGGGGCCACCCCGCTCTGGGCCTGGGGCCGGGCCAGCGGGGTGCGGACCTTGAGGCCCCTCGTCTGGCTCCAAGCACGTGGCGGGGAGGGGGCTGCAGCCTGCTCCGTGACCCCTCCCCGAGCTCGGGCCGGGTTGGTGCTGCTTGGTGCCTTCATACCAATGGCTGCGTGAGCCCTTCCCCGCTCCCCCCATATCCTGAGCCGGGCAGGGGGAGCCGGCTTGGTGCCTGATGCTTGTGTCAGGTTTCAGAGGAACAGCCGTGTTAGTCTGTATCCGCAAAAAGGAAAGGAGTACTTGTGGCACCTTAGAGACTAACCAATTTATTTGAGCATAAGCTTTCGTGAGCTACAGCTCACTGCATCGGATGCTTGTGTGTGACCCTAAGAGCCCCTTGGTCCAGCTGGCAAAGGGCTCACTGTTCTGTAACAGCAAGCACTCTTATCAGTACACCTAACACTTTGCTGTCACTGTATTGTTACAGAACGTTGCATGAAATATTAAATGAAAGCCAGGATCATGCTGGTCCTTAATACTGTTATGAATTGTATGTACTGATTGTGTTTTTAAAAGTGTCTATATACTGATAACATAATACTGGAAATATGTCCTTATGGTTGATGCCAAGGTGTTACTCCCCAGCAGAGGTGAAAAACTGGTTTTGCGAGACAAATGGATGTATAATCATGGATATATAGTCACATCTGCCTAAATTCATATATGTAGATTAAGCATAGTAAGATCAACAAAGTGCAAACTACATTTGCTTTTCAGTTCAGTTCGAGGATATGTAGACAACTGGGGGCTAGCACGCAGGAGAACAAACAGTGGGGGAAGGGGAGAATCTCGGGGCATTGGGAAGTGGGGCACAAGCAACAGGCACCAAGATCCCCTCTACCCAGCTCAGAGCATTGCGGGGGGGGGAGAGGCATAGTGTGACGTGCTCCGTGGTTACCCGAGGCTGTAAGGCATCTCACCACTACCTGCCCTTAGTGTGAAGCAGTCTTGTCTCAGCCTGCTTTGGCTGAGCTCCCTGAAACCAACAGCCTCTGGGCCCATAAGTACTTATTCTCCCACCCCAGTCCTCCCTGCAGTATCTAGCTCATCACTGGACACTCACAGTAATTACTAGGTAAACTGTCACCAAAGAGACAGTGTACACACAGCTTGAGTGGTACAACTCAGGCTCAGGTCCTTTATAACATTACAGCACTGAAATATATTTATAGTGAAAACAATCATATTTATTAACAAAGACTACAATTTAAGTCATACTGAGAAAAGATAACAAGTAGAAACATAATTGGTTATACACACAAAACAAAGCATAAAACACAATCATCGCTCTACACTTTTTAAGGGTTACCTTCCTCTTTAATAAAGTAGATCTGCTCCCAAGACCTGAGTCCTTGACAGAACTGTTGGTTTTCAGGCAAACCAGGATCCACGTTTTCATGAATATCCCCAGACCCTTCAAGGTAGAGGTCCCGAGCTCCCTGACCAAGTCTGGTAGGTGTAGAACGGGGGAGTGGTCGGGGGGGAGGGTGTCTCGGGTGCCACGTTTTGGCCACCCCGATATAGCCTGTTGTTTGAGCCCCTCTTCTCCATCAGCCAGTCCCATAATAACTCTTAGGGCTATTGTATGGACCTATTGGTTTTATTACCCAGGACTTTTATTACGCATGTCCTCTGGGATGGTGGTTGAAGCATGAAGGGACACATGAATCTTTAGCGCCTCTGGCACATAAATATCTTGCTACAAGAGTGCCATGCGAACGACTGTTCTCACTTTCAGGTGAAATTATAAACAAGAAGCAGGCAGCATTATCTCCCGCAAATTGTAACTAAACTTTTTTGTCTGAGCGATGGGCTGAACAAGAAGTAGGACTGAGTGGACTTGTAGGCTCTAAAGCTTTATGGGTTTTTTTTTGTTTTTTTAATACGGTTATTGTACATAATTCTGCATTTGTAAGTTCAACTTTCACGATAAAGATTGCACTAGGGTACTTGTATTAGGTGAATTGAAAAATACTATTTCTTTTTTACGGTGCAGATATTTGTTATAAAAAATAAAGTAAGCACTGTACACTCTGTGTTATAATTGAAATCAATATATTCTAAAATGTAGAAAACATCCAAAAATATTTAAATAAATGGTATTCTATTATTGTTTAACAGCATGATTTTCGTGATTCATTTTTTTTAATTGCTTGACAGCCCTAGATTTTTTTATGTTCCTTTCCCCAAATACACTCTTCGTAATTATCCCTAGGTTTAAACCAAAGCCTGTTTTACCCGCTCCCCATATTTATAGGTACTGTGAGTGAGATAAGATGAAATGTTGTTTATCCTCTTAGACAACTGAACTGTGGATAAGGGGTAAAATGACTGTTCTCTACCTGTCTCCCATTTGGGAAGTAACTGTAAAATGGAGCAATAAGATGGTCTATTATCAAATTACCCCATAGTCCTTCCACAGAAAAGTTTGAATGGGCTTTCGTAATCTGTGCTGCCATTATTTACTATCTGCTATTGCCTACTAGCAGGTGCTTTCCTAAAAGAAAAGGACAATCTCTGCTCTGAGGAGCTCACACTATAAGGGCAGAGGATGGGGGAAGGAGTACAGCATATTAGTAGAGTGATCAAAGATATTGTCTAACCACATATGGGAAATGTATTTATATAGGTTTTCTTTTCCATAGCAATTACAATACCAGTTGCGCATCTAGTCTGGAGTTCTCCTCCGACACTGATCAGTACCAGATACTCCGAGGAAGTTGCAAGATACCATGTAGCTAACACTTACAGGATAATAAGGGTTGTTTCTTCTAAATCCTAGCAGTTAGTGGCTGGTTTGTGCTGTGAAACAGGTTTTGACTCTTTTGTGTTAGATGCTGTGCATGCATGTGCTAAGAGGCAGTTCCTGCCCTGAAGATCTCACAATCTAAGTGGACACAATAAAGGTTAGAATGGAAACAGAGGTACAGAAAGATTAAATGTTTTGCTGTAGGAAGCACAGCAGATTAGTGGCAGAGCTATGTTTTCCATATCCCAGAGCAGTGCGCTATCTATTGAACTCACTACTGTTACCTGTTTTTTAATCTGTGCAATGTAATTGGATTTTCTAAAGAAACAGATTGTGAGAAGCTGCTGATTCTTACACAGTTATTTTCTTTGTGGAGAAAGTTAACCTTTTGTTTTTTCCCTCTCTAGAGAAGCCATTTTAGTCGAATCCATCATGGCCTACAGGGGATTTGTGCAGTGTCGCTGAGGAGCTATACTGATCTAGGTAAATTTTGATGGCTGTAAAGTAGCTTTCAGAGTTGTATTTCAAATTAAGGCCCCAATCTTACAAGTGAGTCTGCAGCCACAAGAGCCCATCTACGTGGAGACAATTGTATCATTAGGGTTGATGGTATGAGTGGTTCTCAAACTTTTGTATTGGTGACCCCTTTCACATAGCAAGCCTCTGAATGTGATCCCCTTATAGATTAAAAAACACATTTTTTTATATTTAACACTATTATAAATGCTGGAGGCAAAGCAGAGTTTGGGGGTGGAAGCTGACTGCACATGACCCCCATGTAATAACCTCGTGACCCTGTTTGAGAACCCCTGTTCTACAACATAGATATCACGTGATGACATGCAGTGGGTTGAATTGACTATACTAATCATTTATACAGCATTATTGTTAGAGGTTAAAATAAGATATGCCATTTTTCTTACATTGCACAAATGATGTAGGAGGGGTTGCTTTTGTGGATCACAAGTTAATCTTTCTATGGTCTGGGAGCTAAATATGTAGACTCTGCTTCAATCCCAGTTTCTCCTGATTGTTGAGCATGAGATATGTAACCTAACCCTGTTCTCGCACAGGGTAATGTAAAGGTGTGACATTAGTCTATCAGCATTCTCCTTATTTTTTTAGGTTTCAGAGTAACAGCCGTGTTAGTCTGTATTCGCAAAAAGAAAAGGAGTACCTGTGGCAACTTAGAGACTAACCAATTTATTTGAGCATAAGCTTTCGTGAGCTACAGCTCACTTCATCGGATGCATACTGTGGTAAGTTTAGAAGATCTTATTATATACACACAAAGCATGAAAAAAATACCTCCTCCCACCCCACTTTCCTCCTCCCACCCCACTTATCTAAAGCTATTGCCAGCAGGAGAGTGGGGTGGGAGGAGGTGTTATTTTTCATGCTTTGTGTGTATATAATAAGATCTTCTAACCTTACCACAGTATGCATCCGATGAAGTGAGCTGTAGCTCACGAAAGCTTATGCTCAAATAAATTGGTTAGTCTCTAAGGTGCTACAAGTACTCCTTTTCTTATTTTTTTAATGTCTGTAATAATGCCACATGACACGTTCAAGACCTTTCTTGTAACAGTTTTTTCAAAGGCAGTTAAACATAACTACATATACCTTTGGCCAAATTCTACAAAGATTTATAGCATATGCAATCCCAGAGCAGATGCAAGGAGTGCTGGGTCGGATCAGAATTCAGTCCCTTTACCTCAGTTTACAATGCTTTTGTTCTCCGATCTGTCAGAGTGGTTGTTTTTATTTACAGAACAAATAGTGCCCATGAACCATTCCATTTTTTTCATTCAGGAAGTTGCTTTCAGTAATTAAAATTTACCTGCCTAAATTCACTGAACAGCACCATCATTTTTAAAAACTAGCTATATATTCTCAATCTGTGGATAGTCAATGTGTGGAACTATTCCAGAATGTTGCAGGCTAGGTATTCCTATAGTAAAACTAAAATAAACCTAAAGTATAGCAAGAAAAGTGACTTGAAAACATTTTGAAGTTTTGTATTTTTTCTTTTAGCTGATGTTGACATCACAGTTATTGGTTCTGGGCCTGGAGGATATGTTGCTGCTATCAAAGCAGCTCAACTTGGCTTTAAGGTAAGAGGAAACTTGTGCTGGATAAACCCGGTAATACAGCACTAATCCAGATAAATTCAGTAGGCGTTCTTGCAACACTGGAAAAATGAAGTTCCCTGTCACTGGGCAGCCCCGAGTGGGAGCACCCTCCTGATGCAGGTTGTGTTCTGATAGGCATACCTGCCTCAGTTTCTCTCCAGCCTGTCCCGAAATAATCCAAAGCGTCTTCCCAAGGATAAATATAGCCCGGGGGATGGGGGTATTACAGAAGTCCCATGCATATAAATCATAACAAAATAAGTCCCAACACCGTAATCCAAATTTCATCATCATAGTCCAATGAGTACATACAACATACTGCCTTGGCAGCCCCCACCATGCCCCGACTCTCCAGCGCAGTCCCCCTCAGCTCTTTCAATTGGATTGCAAGCCTGATCTTCCCAGCGGGAAACACCTTGCTGGGAGCATCCTTTCTAGGGGAATATCCCTCCTGGCCCTCTCATGGTTCATGTGGGTCCACATCCCTAGCCCTGAAGATGTCAGTGAATAAGCCCCTCTGCTGCTCCCCTGCCTTCAGCCCATGACTTCAGCTCAGTGCCAGCAGGCAGCTCCCTTTGCTGCTCCTCCTGCCTTGAGACCTCTCCAGCCCTCTGGCCCAACCAGCAAACTCTTGTTGCTGTTATCCTGCTTCGTCCTTCTCCCAGCTCCCAAACATAGTCTCCTAGCCAATTCTTCCTCTTTCCAAGGAGGGTCTACAGAGCTTTCCACTCTCTGCAGCCTCTATCTCCCAGGCATTGGTCAACCGCCCTTCCAGATAGAACCAGTCTGCTCAGATTCTCGGGGATTTCCTCTCACTGAGTCTCTCCCTGATCCTATATATTCCACACATGCTTGCTCGCCCTTTTAACTGGCCAAATGGGAGCATCTGCTCTGGTTTCCTAGGGCTGTTTGTAGCTTGGGACCCGCACATTGTGAGAACTTCATTTCATTTTCAGATTAATAGTAATAACTAGTTCTTATATAGTGTTCTTCATCATTAGATCTCAGAGGTTTACAGAGGTCAGTATCATTTCCCCCATTTTACAGATGTGAAAACTGAGTCTCAGATAGGGGGAAGTGACTTGTCCAAGATGACCTGACAGGCCAGTGACAGAAGTGTGACTAGAACCCAGGTTTCCCATGTCCAATCTGGTAGACCATGCGGTAGATTAACATCCTTAACTTTGTCTTAAGCAGACACTGACTGTAGAGGCACCATTTTTCATGTTGGTTTGTTAATATCTTTTGAACTGTGATTATTAAAATAAGTCATGATTGATTTTTCTCACTTGGAGTTAAGGCCATCAAACTAGCTTAATTTTATTTAGAATCTATAGATTAGACTGAAACCAGTGGTAAACAGTAGTTACTAAGAGGTGCAACAGCTACATTTTAAATAAAATGAATTGGACTGGAGAGGGAAGCATATTTATAAAAGTAGTAAAGAGAATGCCAAGAGGAAAACTAATTTTCTCCCGGAAAACAAAACTACTGGGTTCTAATCAAAAGCTATCGGGCAATCTGCCAAAAAGGATCAGAATGAATAACAAATGTAATGCCTAGCTGCTGTGAGATTCTGTGAAAGTGGCTGAGAGAACACCAATAAAAATAATACCCAAGTCTTATGTAGCGCTTTTCATATGTAAATGTAGAATTTCCTGGAACTCATCACCACATTCGTTTATTCTGAAAAACAAAAATTGATGGAAAGAGAGAATCATTAGTGTGTTTAAGGGCACTGGAAATGTGCCCCTGCAATGAAGCTGAAGTTACTTTATGACAGAGTGACTGGTTAAGTACTATTTGTCATGAACATGAATAAAGGTGACTTGGGGCTATATTAAATACATGGACAGAATGTTGGAGATGAGACTGTAGATAAAGATTATCCTAGGGTGTAACTTATATGCATGAGCTTGTTCTTTTTGCTATTCCCTCTGCCTCCTTTGAATGTCCTTTATGAACAAAGCAGCTTTCGTGTAATGGGTGCTAGATATTCGTAATTTAGACAGGTGGTTCAAGTGACCTCTGTTTCACTCTCTGAACAATGGGAAGTAAATGAGTTTTCTAGAGTAATTTTTGAAAATATTGAGAGATGAAAATATATTTTTCTAAAGATATTGTTATCACCATTCAGAACAACTGCCCTACATTTCCCCTCATTGGTCCAGCAAGGGCACCCACTCTTAGGTTTCTAGCTCCCCAGCTGTTGCCTTGCTTGGATGGAGACCTGCATCTCACTCCCCTGTGACCTGGCTATGTCCAGGCTGCACAGTTACCTGCTTTCACTGTGTATTTCCCAGCAAAGATAGTCTGCCTAAATAGACCTACTTGCTTTCTCTTCAGAGACTGGTAACAGGGATTGCTGTGGGTAGATGTTGCCATGCAGTTCTTTCTAAGAAAGCCTACTTCAGTCTTAAGGTAAAAACATTACAGAGAAAACACATTAAGACAACAAAAGAACCGACACCCCTGCTCATAAGCTTGCCAGGCATTACCCCACCTCTGAGGTTTAACTTACTTCAAAAGTTAACAGTAAGGTTTAACTTAATTCAGTAAGGTTTGTTCAGGATATTGTCAGTGTGTCACATCTCAGCACGATTCTCACTTCATGAACATAGCTTTACTGGTGAACTCCACTAGTTCTTCTTCTGTGTTTATTTTAACCTCCTGGAGGGTGGTAGCTGCAGAGTATTTTCCAGGCCCCTACTGGCTGTCATGTCCCAACTCCACCCAAGTATAAATGCTGCCTTCTGAATGTTCTGATAGGTTCTTTAGTGACCTAGTCCCTAGAGCACCATATGACTCACTGGCCATTGCGCCAGCTTTTTGGAATCTCAGTGATGTCTTGTTGGGGATCCTTTAATATCCTTTTGCTTTCTATGCAGGTCGGGTACAATTGTGCTAAATGAGAGTCCATTGTCTCTCGTACTTTGGCACCTGTCTCAGTGCTTCAGTGCAGATAGTTCTGTTGCCTTGACCCTTTCTTTGTGTGTTGGTGGCCAGTACCCTAGTATGACTGAGGTTTTTTGTTTGTTGATGTTTCCCAGCATTGACCCATCAGTACCTGAATTAAAGTGCTCAGCAGTACAACTTTTATTGGGAGCCTTAAGGCTACTTGGCTTCCTAGTTCCTGTTCCATTCTTTTGATGCTAAATTTCTTTTTGTGGCTCTGTGCCTACTTCTCATTTGGTCCATTGTTTCCTTCGAGACATTGATACATGATGCATTGTGTCATATGTGTGACATCTTAAGAGGGAGCCTTCAAACCTGATCAGTCTGCATTGTCTGCCTCAGACTCATCTGTGGTGTGCAGGGATACTGAATATGTTTGGATGTGTCATGCTAAGCATTGAAGAAACATGTGGAGTGCCTTCAAGCCCTCCTTGAGGTGGTCCAGTGTGAGACTCCTCTAAATCTGGAATAAGGAGGAACGGCGTTCTTTGAAGTTTAAGCCCTTAAAGCAAAAACCTGATTCAGCCAAATCCATTGCACCACAACATTGAGCGTTAGTGCTACCTGCATTGAGGTAGACCCTGGTCCCCATTAAGACCAGTGTGGTGGCTTTACCATTGAAGCAGTGGTTGAAGTACTGTGGTTGAAGCAGAGGATTCCAATAAGTATTGGCTTCTCATTGCACTAGGTGAGGCTTTGGCACTTGTAGTTGATGATACTGAGAAAAATGGCTCACTGGATGAGACAGTCTTCACATGAGATAAAGGCAGGAGGTGCCAGAAGGGAGCCAGGAGCTCCTTAAGGCAGCAGTCAAAAAGATGTTGGATTGCCCTTCCTACATTCATGTGCTTGAAGGCGGATGAGAGGAAACAGTGACTCTGGTTATCAGCATATGCTCTGTTCTGATCTGATCACTCCTGATCCCACAGTGCCTCCTTTGAGGCATTTTTCTCCCCTATGTCAGCCAGGGTAGGAAGTCTTGGTGCATTGGGAGTGTTTTTTGCGCTGAGGCTGATACTCATCTGGTGGTATCTGTGCTCAATGCAAGAAATGCTGGCCTTGACACTGGCACTTTGTGTACTGGCACAGCCATCACTGGTTCTTATCAAAGCACTTATGACACTCAGTCTTACTATTGCCTAGTGAATTCTAGTCACCTGACTAGGGCTTGTTGACCGTTAGGATGATGAGAGCTGCCGTTTGGATTCAGATGACACAGAGAAGTCATCTGATACCAAACACATCACTGTGGAGAAGCACCAAGACAATGACTCTGGAGGGGAGAATCCTACCTTTCCCCAATCCTTGCAGAAACTGTTCAAGACAGCTACTTCTAATTGAAGCTGGTCAAGCACTCTACAAGGACGATAGCTTAGAGGTATCTTGGCCTGGAAGCCCCATTCAAATGGGTCACCATGCCTTTGCATCCTGTTTTGGACCAGCCCATGAATAATGCACTGCTGAATGCAGCTGCTATGGCCTTGAAGGCAGCTGAATAAAAGTTTTAGCTTCAAAACGTAGCTTCAGTAAGTCCCTGTTCTAGGCTTTCCAGCAGCTCTTCAACATCAGCTTGGTTCACGAATGGTTTTGGTCTTCACACCCAAAACAAAAAAGATCAATCCGTGATTATGCCATTATATCAGAAGGGAAAGGAGCTTAAACTTTGTTTTAGCAGTTTTTATGCTAACAGTTCATTTGCTTTGGCAGAAAATGAACAATTTAAGGAAATCGTTGAAGCACTTCACCCGAATATTCTCCTCCAGACAGATTTAAACTTACAGTTCCCAAGATGAGGGACTACCGTGTTGAACCCTGTGCACCCCAGAACTTGTTTGCAAGGAGGAAAGGCCAAGATTTCTTGTTTTCAAGAAAAGTTTTGTTTTCTTTCCAAATGTCCCTTTTTTGTTAGCCAATTTTTGCACAGGGTGTTGTCTCTGACTGATGACTTTCTGGAGACTTGTATGTTGTCTGATGATAGATTTTGAAGAGAGAGGTCTCTAGCCATCTTTTCTTCCTCCCTGTTTAAACAGTTGGCATTGGCCTTGTTATTGCTGCTCAGAGCAGTTTTATTTTCATTTTTCTTCTGGGATATCCGTAGAACTTCTTACTCTTGAAGTGAGAATCCCACAAGGTGGTGGTATTTTTATAGAGGGAAAAATTACTTACCTTGTAATTGTTTCTTTCAAGGTGGAGAAGGTCATTTGACAAGATTTACTCACCAGTCCATTCCCCTCAGTGTTAAAGGTTCTCTTTTTACTTGTCTTTGCCTATTTCACCTTGCTTTTCATTATTCTGAGGCATTTTTTGATCCTATATCAATCTAATTCAAGGTAATCATCTTTCCGAGAGCTTCAACTCCTGCTCAGTTGAAAGAAGTTAATTGAAACACTTGAAGGGGGAGGGCAGTGCTTATACTTTTTTGCAAGTATAAATGATGACAGTGGGTTACCCTGATGTAATTTCTCAAAACGTTTTTATTTTAAAAGAGAGAGAGAGTGAAGAGCTAGGGGAGTTCAAATCAGTTTATAGCTAAACCCAGGAATGAGAATCCTGCACAATATCTTGTGAGAAGCAGAATTACAGGATGAGTAATCTTCCTTTGTCATTGGTATTCATTGAAATTTTCAAATGTGCTTTTAGGAAATAAAAATATAGTATGGTTCTAAAAGGGTTTTCTCCTCTTCTATTCCAGACTGTTTGTGTGGAGAAAAATGAAACGTTGGGTGGAACCTGTTTGAATGTTGGCTGCATTCCTTCCAAGGCAAGTGTGCATTTATCTCTAGTTTGTATCATGTTTTCACTGTGGATTTGAATAGTGATGCAGTGGTGAAAAGACCAGGGGGCAGATACTCAGATTGTCATAGTTCCATTGACTAGAACGGAAAAAGAACGGGAAAGGATAGCAAACACAAGGAAACAGAAACACATTTATTTCACAGCGCCAATGAGCTGACAAGATTATGGCATTAACCAACTAAACACAATCACGTCTCTTATACTAGAAACACTACGATTACCACAGATGATCATATCTGTAAACCTCTAGCATGAGTCAGCTTATTCTGAAAGGGCTTGCAGCATTAAGTCAAAGATGGTCATAATGCTGTTTCTGCATTTATAAATGAGTGAGCCATTTATGGTTCATAGACATCTAGTGTTTATCTCCAGGTTGTTGGTGACTGTGGTAATGGTCATCTTGAGATGTTCTTGGAAAGGAAAATTCCCATTTCAGATGATTTGCTATTGGGATACTGCAGCTGATATTGCCCCATGTCTCTTGTAATGTATTTACAAATATTTTGTATAGATTTACAAACTAACTTGTCTTTTTCCTTCTCTGTTGTGGAAAAAATTGCTTTGTGTCATCTGGTAACATACTTTGCCACATTGGTAACTATTTCTGTTTTCTCATTCTGACTTCTTTGTCTGCTTAAAAAAGAAAAACCATCATTACAGGCCTCCCATCTGAACCAGTCTTTCAAAGCCCGCTTGGTTGGGAGGAATATCTCTGTTTTCTTTTGTTTTTAATGGCATTTAAACCCAAGGTCTTAAGCATATGCAGTCATTAAATATCCCCATTTCATTCCTGGTGTCAATAATGGTGTTTTGGCCAAATTTCCAATCTGGGTAATTATATTTTACTTACTTAAATTCCCCTTGAAGTTTCAGTTGAACACAATAATCTCTGCTCTTGATTTAAGCTATGGTGCATAAATGTTGCTCTGCGCTGTTGAAAGAGGAGTTGTTACAGTAGTGAATGAAATGATCCCTGTGTAGAATTTATCTTTTTAAGTTTGTAAAGCACTTGGGGATCCTTCAAGATGAGAGGCTTTGGGAGCAGAACATAATGCAAGATATATTTTATCTGTCACTTGGGAGCTATAGTTAGGGATCCGTGTCTGTCATGGATTCCTTGACTTCCTGCAATCTCCGTGACTTCTGCAGTGGCCAGTGTGGCTGATCCCTGGGCTGCCTGAGCAGTTGGCCCCGGGGACAGCCACACCGGCTGTTGCTGGAGCGGCTCTGCATTGGAGTGAGCAGCGGCCAATGTGGCTGGCCTCAAGGACTGCTTGAGCAGCGGTCCTGGGGGAGGCTGGAACGGCAGTTGTCTCCCCCCTCCTCCTCCCAGCAGTGTTCAGAGTAGCAGTGTCCCCCCAGCTTTCCCCACCCCTGCAGTGGTGGCCGGAGCAGCAGTGGGCCCCTCACAGCTTTCCCCTCCCCAGTGGCGGCTGGAGCAGCCGCTGGCCCCCCGGAGCTTCCCCCCTGCCCCCGAAGATTCAATCAGGGGTATTTATGTTGTAAGTCATGGACAAGTAATGGGCCGTGATTTTTTTGTTTCTTGCGTGTGACCTGTCCATGACTTTTTCTAAAAATACCCGTGATTAAATCGTAGCCTTAGCTATAGTTATATGGTTAGCTCTGTGGTTACCACCTTGCTTCTCCACTTACAAAAATGGGATTTATGCGCAGCTACTAGGCCGTCTTCTGAGGCCATTTGTCACTGCCCTGTGTAATAGGGAGTGCTGAATAGGAAATAGTTCTGGATCCAAACTGCCAGATTGACCGCAACACATACAACATGTGCAATATTTTTCATTACAAACTGTGCTCACAGCATGCAAGTGAATAACATAACAGACATAAAGATAAACCGTTTCTCACTGTTTCAAATTCAAGCTTTTACTAATCTCCATGGTAACGCATACATAGCAAGAGATCCATTAATATCTAAACAAAAGTTTGCACTGCTTTGTGATACTTAGCTTCTGCGCAAACAGGTACATAGAAGGGCTCAGTGCATTTAAAGTTCAGTAGAAAAAGAATTCTAATATAAATACTGGCACATCTGTTTTTTAATTTTGTAAGTCAGCTGAGCATTCTTCATAACAATCTATAATAAAGGTAATAGCTTAACTTTGTACAGTGTAGCAAAAACCTTTCCAGGCATCCGTTGCAAATCAGGTTTAGCAGTGAATAGTATTGGGAAATGAACTTTAGGATACGATTAGGGAACTTTCACTCCTTTAAGTCTTGAATTTATCCTCATTTAAGGTTTTTATGTACATGCTGTTTGAACCTCACGGCTAAACTTAGATGCCATCCAGAGTTTATTTCTGAACAAGGAGAAAAAAGGTCTGTAAATAAAAGGAGAGCATAGTCCCTACTCATTAAGGCAATAGTAAGTTATTAAGTTCTCTCCCAAAATCCAATCACAGTAAAAGTGTTGGTGTGTGTTTGTTGATAGCTTATCTAACATAAAATTGTTTCCTTTGTAATTGCTGAAGACTCACACAGTGGTGATGCCGACCAGAGAGTAATTTCTAAGTAGTTATACATTTAAAAAAACAGTTTGGTAAAAAATGTTAGTTTTGCACATAGATGCTGCTTACATTTATCTGGTACATTTATCAGATAAACAAACCTGATTATCTTAGCCTGACGAATTGTAGTTTTACTCAGAATATATATATATATAAACTATATTATCACAAATATAAATTATGTATTTTTGAGGTTCATTTGCAGCCTCCCATAGCCCCAGTTTTCTAGACTCTGGCATTCTGCAGATTTTTGCTCCTTTGCCCTGTTGCAGATTCACTGAAGTACAAACACGTCATCCTCATGCATCTCTTCTGGCTCTTCACTTCAGAGTACAGATTAGAATTGTCCTTGTTACAGCAGAACCTCAGAGTTATGAACACCGGAGTTACCAACTGACCAGTCAAACACACACCTCATTTGGAACTGGAAGTATGCCATCAGGCAGCAGCAGAGACAAAAAAAGAGGCAAATACTGTGTTAAATTACTAAAAAAAAAAAAAAAGGAAAGCAGCATTTTTCTTCTGCATAGTAATGTTTCAAAGCTGTACTAAATCAATGTTCAGTTGTAAATTTTTGAAAGAACAACCATAATGTTTTGTTCAGAGTTACAACCACCTCCATTACTGAGGAGTTTGTAACTCTGAGGTAGTACTGTATCAGAAGGACAGCTATAACTTATTTTTTGAACTAGGTCTGTTTCTTGCTCCTCCTCCTCCAAGTTTTCCTACATCCTCATATTCCCTCAGATGTGAGATTATGTGGTAGGGCAGAGAACAAGACAATTTTCCTCTGCAGCTCTTTGTCTCTGGAACATCCTAATTGTGTCTGTCTCAAAGCTCCATATCATTGTAATTCTCAAATGATAATCTACTGGGCCAAATTCAAGCCTGGTTTAACTCTGTTAAAGTCATCAGAATTAAATGAGGCTTGAATTTGGCTTTTCTTTCTCTTGTTTAATTGTGTCTTAATTTTGCTGTCCCTCTGCTTGCAGTTTAACTTTGTAACTGTGTTTAATGCAAAAAAAATTTGGAAAATGGCTTGTATAAAATATACAACATAAAATGAAATTGTGTCCTATTGTACCTTTTTAATTTTGAATAAAGGTTTCATAGTGGTAATGGTGAAAATACTTATTGAAAACTAGTACTAAAATAATTTCTGCTGATGGAATGAATAGTGATCTCAACTGCTTGAATGTTTTTAATATGATGTGCTCTGATTCCATACTAAATTAATTCTGTTTTTCTAGGCTTTGCTGAACAACTCACATCTGTATCATTTGGCCCATGGAAAGGATTTTGCTAGTAGAGGAATTGAAAGTGAGTATGCAGTACAAGTTAGTGGTATTGCAAACAAGTATGGTTTCGCACAGTGCCTTTTAAATCTGCAAATCTTTGACTACTTTAACTGCTTGAATAGGTAGTAGGAAAACTTAGCAGGGTTACAAAATCAATTGGAATGTTAGAGCCTTGTTTCTATTCCTTGAAATCAGCTTCTTGGATAATTGCGATTTAGAATGTTTCATTTATTGTTGCAACAAAATAGAACTGGCCTCCAGCCATATTTGAAAAAATAAGGTTATTTTTTGTATTTTGATGGCTGAATGCGGTCTTTAGCCCAGCTAGTGGGATCATTCAGCACATCTTACTGTGACGTACAAAACTCATTTGTTTTCGGATAACCTTTAAGTTAAGAGATGGATAAAGACACTGAAATACAAGGGAAAAGTAAAGATGTATACAAAAATTATAGTTACAGGAATCCACTTGAATTTAGAGAAGATGATGGAGCAGAAAAGTGGTGCAGTGAAGTCCTTGACAGGTGGAATTGCCCATTTGTTTAAACAGAACAAGGTTAGTTTGGGCTTTGTCTCTGTCATATTGTTTTTCTGGATAAAATTTCTCCTTTTCTGTTAAATCTACTTTTCACCTCAGAGATTAATTAGAATGGGTAATGAATGATCAGCAATGATGGAATTAGACCACTTCACTTTTGGGAAGACTTGATATCTGCAGTTCTCTATTTTTATATTTAGTTATTTTTTCCTTTTCTTAAAAGAAGGGTGTCACATTATTTTCCAGTTTGTAATGTAGTGATATCAAAGTTAGTTTATCAGTGGAGAATTCATGCTTCTCTAGAGATGTATTGAGAATCAAGTTATTTTGGTTGTAAAATATTTATGTATTGTGAAAGTTTGTATTTACTGTATTCTCATTTGTAAAGGTCATACATGTGCCTGGATTTGGAAAAATAACTGGCAAAAACCAAGTCACAGTATCCAAAGAGGATGGTAGCACTCAGGTTATCAATACAAAGAATATTCTGATAGCCACAGGTTCAGAAGTTGCTCCCTTCCCTGGAATTACGGTATGATTTAAATAGTAACCTTTATTGGTACATTGTTTTTCATTATTGTGTTAGTACTGGTTGTCATTATTAAGTAACAGTTTTCTGTAGCTTATTAGTTATTGCTGTGAGATAGCTATTTTAGACAGTTTGAATTTTTTATGTAGTATACAGAAAATCTGTGTAAACTTCCTTCTTGAGGAGGTAAAAAGCTTTCTCCTTTGTTCGTTATTAGATTGATGAAGACACAATTGTATCATCAACTGGTGCACTATCCCTGAAACAAGTCCCTGAAAAGATGGTTGTAATTGGTGCAGGAGTCATTGGTGTGGAATTGGTAAGAGGCTTATTTATACAACTTATGCTTCCAGTAGATCAAGAAACAGGATGTAACCATTTGGCACAGATGGATCTGGAATTACAAATGTTAATCTGTACATTATGTTAGCATTTAATAGGGGATGATATGGCTGAGGGAATTTTTAATAAGAGAGAGAGCCTTTCCTCTCCAAGTCACTGGTTAGATCATCCCACATTGGCAGTGAGCAAGAATTAGGATCTGATGGCTGATTGGTAGTCTATATGAAAAGCCTGGTTGTAGTTCAGTTCTCAGTGGACAAGTGTCCACATTTATTAAAACTATTGTAACTTATTGGTAGTCTCAGCAGAGAGTTGAGGGATTGGATGAGCATAAAGGGTGAAGTACAATCTTGCCTCTAAAGCCCTCCCAGTTTCGTGTTATGGGGAGGCTTGCACTGCAGTTGCCCCTGCTGAACCTGCACTGTACATTAATAGAGAACTTCACTCTCAAGGGCTGTCATTTTAGCACCTTTAGAAGCATAAACATATTTGCAGCATTTAACATCAGGAAATCTTGTTGATGGATGTTATGTTTATCATAGCTAATAACCAATGGAACAACATTTTGGGACTGAAAGAGGCCATGCAGCGCTTCTAGGTCTGTCTCCTTTCTCCCCCTGTACCCTGCCCATCCCCACAAAGATCTAATATTTAAAAAATATATTCTTTGGTCTTACAAAATTATCTTGACAATTTGGTCAGACCATGTTATGCCCGGCCCAGGCACAAAATCTACTCAGCAGCCTTTTACCTTGATTTTAATGGGAAAAAAGGGCAATATTTTACTTTCTCTCTGAAGTGTGTGTGTGTGAGTGTGTGTGTGTGTGTGTGTTAGGGGGAGACTTGCTTAAGACAAGTAGATTTTTTGCAAGGGTGATGTTCATAGTTATAGCTTTTGCTTTTGCAATTGCTTATCCACTTTTTGGAGCAGTGGCTTTGACAGTGAGTTCTCTTAAGGAAAATGAAAGCAATCTGGCGTTGCTTTGCCTCTGCTCCAGTGGCACTGGAACACTGTTTATAGATCTTGTTGCATTTAGGTTTTTGGGGCTACATTCTGATTTCTGGACTCTGAACATTTTTATGCCTAAGATCTAATTATTTTGATATGTATCTAGTTACAACATTTAGTTCTATTGCCAAGGCAACTAGTGAGCTAAGTAGTGCGCACAGCTAGTCTACGTGGAAATGAGTTTACGTTATTGTGTGTTCTCCCTTCACCATTCCTGTGCCCCAACTTTTGCTTGTTTGTTTCATACACCATTTGCATCTTATCGACCTAGACCATAAAATCTTTGGGATAAGGACTAACTTTTTAATTACAAATTTGTACAGCACCTAGCACCACAAGGTCACAGTCCCTGTGACTGTAATGCATATAAACAATCTAATACATGCGTATTCCCAGATGGAGTTATGGGCACATACCATGTGTATCACCATTGTAGTGCCCCAGTGAGGGCCTTGTTATGCTATGCATTGCCCCTATCCTGAAGAACTTACAATCTAAGCAGTAAACTTTAAACTGGAAGATTGCAGTTTCTCTTTTTTCTTTTAAAAAACAAAATAATGGTTTATTGTATTAACTGCAGGGTTCAGTTTGGCAGCGTCTTGGTGCAGATGTGACAGCTGTTGAGTTCTTGGGCCATGTTGGTGGAATGGGTATTGATATGGAGATCTCTAAAAACTTTCAGCGTATCCTTCAGAAACAAGGACTCAAATTTAAACTAAATACCAAGGTTACTGGTGCCACCAAGAGGCCAGATGGAAAGATTGATGTTTCGTAAGTGCTTAACACATGAAATACAGGAATGATATATCCTTCCCTACCAGAAATCTAACTAACAGTACAGCTTCAGATTTGGGGTATAATTTACTGTATAAATAAAACTAAAACAATGACAGTGGGACATGATCCAAACGTCAACTAAATTCAAAGCTAAGGCTGGTTTAAACTGTACTCCTAACTTATTCAGTTCTTACAGTGCACGTGGGGATATAAAATTACGTAGTTTTTTGGAACTCCAGTATCTTACTTAATGCCAGATGGGGTGAATGAAGGATGCAATTTCAGTCCCTACTGAATACCTTACAGTTTGAAAGTTTAAATTAGGCCCATATTTTCCTGATGCTACAGTGTCTTTGCGAGCAAGACTCCCATTGACTTCAATCTGAAGAATTGCCAGGGTAAAGAGACTGGTGTGTTAGTGAAGTTAATAGTAAAAACAAAATCAAAACCTCACCTTTATTAGAGGACTTTCCCTCTGATACAGCATCAAAATAAGTATTTTTATTCTTCAGAGGATGCGTCTCCATGAATCCATTAATTCTTGACTCTTTGGTAACTGGTGTTGAGGTAATGGTGGTCATGTCCATTATCAATTTTCTGGAGGCAAGGGGAGGTATGCGGAGCAATCCAGAATAGAAGGTAGTAAACTCTCCAGTAGTGCATTTTCATAACTAAACTGAAACCCTCAGAAGGAATTTCTAATAGAAATGCTGATGTGAAAACATACAGAACAGATACTTAATGAAAAAAACACACTTTGAAGCTTTACCTGTATTTTCAGATTGTTTTCTCCCTGTATGGTGTTAGCACACCAAGGAAACTTAATTTGAATTTTAATATATTCAGAACTTATTTGCTTCTGTCCCATCTAGAAGTCAAAATTTTGTCTGACAATATAACTCTTACTATATAATTTTCCACTGGAAGCACTAGTGATTGTTCAAATGACAATGAATTCAGGTGTGGGAAGGAACATAAGGAGTAAACAGTCTTTCTTTTTTAACTAGAAAAGTAGTATTACTTTATTAATGAACAGGAAAAATGAACAGTTGCATTGACTGTACACAGAAATTACACTTTGTACACTTGTCCATAACAAATATAGAAATAAAACAGCATAACCTTGTCCTTAGCTCCGAGAGGTAGAACTGACCATGTGAAAGGAAATGACCTACTGAGCATGGATACCACAGAAGCACTCAGATACTGTGTTGATGGGAGCAGTTTACGGACCTAAATAAAATAGTATAACTCAATAATAATGTAGTAGCAATGCTTTATAGATTTCTGATACAGATGAACTCTGAAAAGATCTGGAGATCCCTGCCATCTGCAACTGTGGGCTATCTAAACAAAATCATCTCTCAATAGAGTGATTTCAGGCATTTCTACAATGCTGTCTCACTTTAGAGGTACAATGCTATGGCTAGTGTTTCAGTATCTGTAGTATAAAAACAGAGGATGCAAGATAAAATATTACTCAAGTAAATTTCATGAAACTCATAGTTTATGCTTTAGTATATCACTTAATTGTAACGAGATTGTAGTATGAAGTGAACTGAAACTGCAAGTACCATTTTGATATTCTTAAGCATACTGTAGTTTGAAATAGTTTCTTGCATTTTATTGAGACCTTTCAATGCCCATTCCTCTTCACTGCTATCTATATCTAGCTATTAATCAAAGAAGTTACCTGGTCTCAATTATATTTAACATTTTCACGTTTTCTTGTAAGTTGTATCTGTTGACAGTTACTTTCTCCCCCCCCCCCCCTTCTGTCCTTCAGTGTTGAAGCAGCTGCTGGTGGAAAGACAGAAGTAATCACCTGTGATGTATTACTTGTTTGCATTGGTCGACGTCCTTTTACTCAGAACCTAGGGCTGGAAGATATTGGAATTGAACTTGATAACAAGGGTAGAATCCCAATCAATACCAGATTCCAAACCAAAATTCCAAAGTAAGCAAGATGTTCAAAACAATTTTCATTATCTTTCAATTAGTCACATTTTACTTCACATATTCCTAGCAAAAATAACGGGATTTTTATTTAGAATGAGAGATCTTTTTTAAAAAAAAAAAGAGAGGGAGGGAGAAAAGTTAATTACCCTACAAAAATACTACTTTTTGTTTTTAATAGTAGCTGACTATAGTTTAACTTGTTTAAGGAAAGGAAAATTCAAACATACACTTCCAAATAAATTGCTTCCATCTATGGCTTTTTAGAAGCACAAAAGAGGCAGTGTACAGGTTGTGGCCTTTAGTTTTCTCTTGTGTTAAATCAGGTCATACATGAAAAGTAAGCATTTAATAAATTACAGTAAAGTTTATAAAGCTATTTGAAAAATATAACTAGCGCTAATCTATAGAAAATAGCTATTCAGCTCAAATTGGAGAGCTAATCTAGCAAATTAAGTACAGAAGCAATACACATTGGGTAATTATTTTCATCTGTTTTTGTTCGACTTTTTGTTTACAAACATGTTCAAACTACTACGTCTATCGTATAATATATCTAAAATTCTCCATATGTACGTTTTAAACAGCAACGTTTTGTTCTTTTTCATTTGTCTCATAGCATCTATGCTATTGGTGATGTAGTTGCTGGGCCGATGTTGGCTCACAAAGCTGAGGATGAAGGCATTATCTGCGCTGAGGGGATAGCTGGAGGTGCAGTTCACATTGACTATAACTGTGTGCCCTCAGTGATTTACACACACCCTGAAGTTGCCTGGGTTGGCAAATCAGAGGAACAGTTGAAAGAGGAGGTACTGTCTGGTTTCTATTTGGATCATATTACTTTAGGGTCTTGGATAAGTTAAGCTAAATTCATTTATGTGTTGTGGCTGCTCTGAATCACCATAGATGTGTGGTCCAAGAAAAATATCATGTATTCACTTTGTCAGTGCTCTGATTTAATAAGGCTGGTATCTCGGCATCAAACAGGGCTGAGTCATTGTGAAAGTTCACCCATTAGCAGTGCGTTATTGAATAGTTGTTAATTGGTGATATTCATCTCTCCCTGTTGCCAATGTTGTGTAAAGCAGATGCAATTCATAACCTGGGGGAAAACTCTTCACAGTTTATAACAAGTATTTAGTCTGAAGTGACATCTTTTTGTGGCTTAGTTTTATCACTGGTGTTTGGGGAGATATGTGCTATTACTGAGCAGTGCATTCAGCAGGCGTGTAAGATGCAACTGCATGCTGTGGTTCAAAGCGCATGCTGCCTAGCATACTGAGTCTGTACCTGCAGTCATGGGATGTCTGAAAAGCATGTATTAGGGGAAGAGTCTGCAAGTGCATATTGTAGTTAGTGTAGATGAGGGCTTAGTGCCATCAGAATGGGATCTGCTGCAGATCTTGTCTTGAAAAGCCACTACTCCTGCTGGAAGTGGGAGTACAGCTGGCCCTGTGATAGGGCACCAAGGATAGGAAAATAGTGCCACACCAAAATTTGTCCTCTTGCAGTCTCCCTGTTGCTCTCCAAGTGCAGATTCTCTGCTCCCATGCAGGATTGGCTTTGTTCAGGCCTGTAAATGTAAAAAATATGTAGTCTAGCTGGGAATGCCAGATTGTGGAGGTGGGTTAGTTGGTTTGTTTTTTGATAAATTGGCATCTGTAAAACACTCATTTGCAGTAAGAAAATATTTGATTTGAAATCATCACCTGTTCTAATGATTTACATCTGAATTTGTGGTTTCTCTAATGATTTTTCCAAACAAGAAGCAACAATTTAAGAGCTCTAAACTGGTCTCTTGTCAGAGGTAATTTAAATGGTGCTGACTGTCTTTAGTTCAAGTCCAAAGTAAGATGGAGCAGTTCCTCTTTTACAGTTCATGCTAATGAACTACTATTCTTGAGTCATGTTTTATATAATACTGGTAACAGGTGTTAAACATTTGAGAGTGTTTTATGCATGGAGAGCAATGCAAATAGTACAATGTAATAATTGTCAGTCAGGTGGGAGCTAACCAAGGGTTTACATTAGTCAAATAGGTCATCTGAGCTACAGTTTCAAGTGAAAAATGAAGTATACCTGAATTTATGAATGTGTACAAATATAATTTATGCTGAGTATATGAGATGGTAAGCACTTTAGAGCAGGAACTGTCTTCTATGTATTTGAACAGTGGCTGCACAATAAAACCTCCACCCACTCCTGCAATACACACATTCACTAGTCCTTTGTGCACTATTTGTTTCTGCAGTACACTGTGTAAATTGTTAGTGACCCATATCTATATTCTGTAGGGGACAGAATACAAAATTGGAAAGTTCCCATTTGCTGCTAATAGCAGAGCTAAGACTAATGCTGACACAGATGGCTTGGTGAAGATACTTAGTCAGAAAACAACAGACAGGATGCTGGGTGCTCACATTCTAGGCGCAGTGAGTATTATAAAAGATGGGAACCTCTTTCCCGGTTTCTCGGCTCCAATGGTGATAACTTACAAATTAAGAATTGTGTTTTTGTATATCTGAAAAATCTTAATCTTCTGGTTATCAGGTTTTGAGAGGCAGAAGTGTCCTTCAAAAAAAAAAAAAAAAAAAGGAAAAGAAAAACAGGCCAAGCTTTATGTCTCTTGAAGTCACTGTATTTAGTATTTATTTTACATACTTTATTAACTCTGAATTAGACCTCACCATTTTCTGGCCAAGGAAGGCTCGATGCCACATCTTTTTGGGTTCATCAGGTCTTCTTCTTGAGTCTCCAGGAGGGGGCGGTACAGAACAATATGAAGTGTTGATCCATGCCATGGAAACTAATTATTGTTTGAGATGCTAGCTTACTGAGGGAAGCATGAGTCAGAATGACATTTCTTTTGCCTTACTGGCAATTTGTATACAATTGGGGTATTGTTCACCACTGTTATCAATATCAAGAGCGAGTTTTTGGTTGTATGTATGCTTGCATTCTGTCATTATTTACTCTGATGTGAATTCTTATAGCAGTCCAAGGTAGTCAGTGTATAGAACAGTGCAACTGTTGTGTAGTTTTATCCTTTCTCAACTATACTGTGTATGTGTGACAGGTGTGGGTATAGTCATTGACTAATTAACCAGATGCTAATACTTATCACTGCTGAACGTGATTAGTTTTTTAGCAAAAGACAAAGCCTACAGGCAAGCTGGTTGTTTCATAGTCAGCTAGTAAGTTAGAAAAGCTTGTGCACAGTTTACATGTCTTCGCAATTGTACAGTTTGCACTAATTATACATGTGTTACTTACAGGGTGCTGGGGAGATGGTTAATGAAGCTGCTCTTGCTATGGAATATGGAGCATCATGTGAAGATGTAGCCAGAGTTTGCCATGCCCATCCAGTAAGTTGGCATTAAGTAATTTATCATTCTGTATTTTTTTTCCTTAGTGTTTGGCTTATAGCATATACAATTACATAGGAGTTAAATACTTGTCCCCTCATTCTCTTCTAATGACTTTTACCTTTCTTTTTGCTTCCTGCAGACTGTGTCGGAAGCCTTCAGGGAAGCAAACCTAGCAGCATCTTTCGGCAAAGCTATCAACTTCTAAAATGCAAGCACAATCATTTGTACATATATAGCACATTTCTTCTGAAAATGGACTGTTGGCTTTTGCAGAAGACTGAGTCTTTGGGTATTTCTAGAACTGAATTAAATGAATTTCTTTTGTTTAAACATCAAATATTTAAACACATAGGGTTTGGATCAAGTGGAATTATCCAGTTGCTGTATATTAATACACTTAGAAACTTGTTTGTGCATCATGGAGTGTTTCAGAAAACAAGCTTAAGAGACAATAATTTAAAAAAAACCCAAAACACATTTCACTGTTGCACAGCATACCCAGGAACACTGGCCCAAACTCTTGGTTAATACTGTCCTGCGTATCTGGTATGTTCTTATTTGAAATACTGATATTCCAGTGGAATGCTGGCACTTAAAATGCCATGGTCACCTCTACACAAAGATGTTGTGACATTCTTTTATGTGAAATCTTTCACTGTATATTAATTTTTTTTTTCTGAAATGCAGAAGCCAAACCTTTTGGTTACTTTGATCAAGTAGAGTTGGGATTTCTTGGATGAGGCTATTTACTGTAGGTGAATTGAAGCTTATCTTTATTTGTAGAAAGCTAGGCTGGCAGTGTTTGTACTCTTTATCTCCATGCATCATGTTTTCATATTGAAAACATGTCCGTAAAATTCTACTTTAACTTGCAAAAAAAAAAAAAAAAAAAAAAATCAAGCGTTTATGGAGAAATGAAAATTCAATGGAGGAAAATTAACTGAATGTTATTGCCGCATAATCGTATCAGTTTTCTCATTTCTAAGGAATTTTCATCATTCAGAGATGGTTAAAATTATCCTGAAGTGCTTTAAAAACATAAGTTTGTGGAAGGCTAAGAAACATTAGATGTAAGTGCAGTGGCATCCTGGACAAAGATGGGGTTAGGCACCTCTCTGCTCTTTCCAAACATGCGGGCTGCAGCGGTGCCATGTCAGTTCCCCAGCAGATTCTAGAGTTTCTTTTTTCCCTCCTTTCCATTTCTGTTTTGTCTGCTCTCTCCTCTGCTGCTTAGTATCTGTTTTCCTGCAGCAGGAATGTTTCATACTTGAAACTTCAAGTTTCATACTTCATACTTTCATGCGTAAATGCTTCTACTTTGGCTGTTTGTAGGTGACTTTATAGAGAGCTTGACATAGAAGGGTTAGTTTCCTTTATTAAGCTCTTGAGTTCCTCTTTGCAGTTAACTCCATGCACTCCTTATCGTGGTTCCCTCAGCTCGTCTGCACTGAGGATTTTCTGAAAATCTCCAACCATTGCTCAAGCACAGGCTCTGCTTGACTGGCTGCTGGTGTTTTTACCACCAGGTCATCAGAACTGGTCTGGAGCTGCACACTGTTGGAGAAATGATGGGAGAATTTCTGGAAACCCAAATAATGCCACGTGCCTGTCTATGCCTGAAACCAGCCAAGCTCTTATGTGCAGGGGATAGATAATTGCTGGGTATGAATGAATGAAATGCTCAAATAGATAAGAGAGTTAACACAGTGATTTTGTGTGAGGGAAACTGCCCAAGTGTAGCAACTTGTTTGTTTTCCTTGTGGGCTTCATTCCTTCATTTACTGGGCTCTTTTTGTCCTGATCCCCAAAGCATAAATTTGATAGGTCTTTGTGTCAGATGCAGTCATTGCTTCTAAACCCTAATGGGAGGGAACATACTCAGTTGATGCTTTAAAAAAAGAAAAAAAGTTGCCCTAGAGCTGCTCAACTTTGTGTTTGCATGATGAGACTTTTGGTAGCTATGTCCTCCAGCTGTTTTTTGATAGCTGTTGATCTTGGTATTGATCTGTTCTGTATGTTGAATAATGGAAATATGATCAGCATTTGGCTACTCAATATTTTTAGGAAACTAAATAGGAAAACTCTGAAATTAATATGCTTTTCTGTCTCCAGTATGTGTGGAGGTGGATTGAGGCCAGGACCCTGTTGAGCCTGTCTCAGTGTTCTGAGCTGGCTGAATGCACCCATGAGTTGGTGAGAAAGCCGGAATGTACGTGGGTTTACATGGAGGTGATAGCAAGGAGTCCCTGAGGGAAGCAAAGATGAAGTGTGTTTTGTGAAACTGGGGGGAGGAAGATCTGGGACACCTGGAATGGGGGGGGGGGGAGGGGGGGGAGGGGGAAGCCTTACATTTTAGTGGATCCAGAACACATTTACTTCTAATCCACCTCTGCCTTTTGGATAAATGCTTTGGGGTTGTCCCCTGGCATATTGCAAGCTTTCTATATGTCCCTTCTACAGAATGCCTGCTCTCTACTTACTAGAGCTGGCCAAAACAATGGGGAACTTTTTCACAAAAATCTTGTGAAAAACTCGTGTTTGTTTTTTTAAGGGCTGTGTGCCTGTTTGAACACCAGGGTGAATTTTTCCAGAAATTTCACCTTGTTTTTGTCAAAACAGAAAACTTAAGAAATTGACTAGCACTACTACTTACTAATGTGTTCGGAGGTCTGGTTCTTCCAAACCTCTCTAAATAAATAAAATTCAAGCCCTCACATCTTGTTAATGTATTATTGTTCTCTCTTCATACCATTCTCCCCCAGCTACTCATAGAAAGGAATATTTGAAAAGGGTAGAGAAGTAAAATGAGAATACTAAGAACCACATCTAATGGAATAACTGACTAAAAGTTTGTTGGTCTGTATGCTCCAACACTGTTCTAACAAATGCCTGATGTTGGCAAGAAATTAAACACAATGTGAGAACTTGATACATTCAAAAAAAACCCCAAAACCCTGAAGATTACACTGCTGTAAGTATCCAACTTAAGTGGGAATAGAGGTTGGGGTGAAATTTTTTTAGCTGAACTTATTTTTCCTGCCAAAAATATTTGTTTCAGTGCTACACAATGGAGATCTTGAGTCAAACTGATTTTTTTTTCACCAATATTAGTCAAAGTATTAGTGAGTGAAGCATAGTTATGTCTTGACTACCAAAATATGCAGTGCATGTAGTTACATTTTGAAAAGTCTTGGTAAGAGATGGCTGCTATTTAGCCATGTACTTGAGGATTTCTCAAATATGTAACAGTTTTAAACAAACTGAAGACTAGGGGAAAATTTGACTGGCATTAAGTTTTAACAGACTTCCCTAAACTCATGTATGCAGTGTTGTATGAAGCCACATGGGTTCCAGAATATGAGAGATGAAAAGTCCCCCTCCCTGTCCCCCCAACAGAAGTTGGTCCAGTAAAAGATATTACCTCACCCACCTTGTCTTGCTAAACTCATGCTGCAGTCAAGAAGGGTGCTGACTTTTGCCTGTGTAATCTAACTGGCTTACATTGTTGAAGACCACACAGACTGCTGCAACAGTTATTCTGCAAACATTTTCAAATAACTGAAGCAGGATTTTCTTGTGTGTTTCTAATACTCATCTTTCTCTCTCAATCTTTATACCTGTACAATGCAGGCTATTAGTGGTTGTATGCATTAGTCTTTAGGCATTGCAGGCTCTGCCCTCTATTACAGAGAAAACCAAGATGTGATACAACTAGGCCTCTGTACAAAGGCAAATAGACAAATTCATTTAAAGGATGGTGAAGCTATTCACATGATTTGGTATCTTTTTTGATAAAGTTTTGGTCCCAGAAGCTCATCTTATCCTGAGTTTATGGAGTAAGAGGTTGGACCCTGTGGTGCTAGAAATCCAAACTGGTCTCAATACTGACTTTTTCAATACTACACCCATATGAGAAACATTGCGAACAATGAAGTGAAACTTGTGTCAAAACTACCAACTAATTTGAATTTAAACGAACATCCTGTAGAAAGTAAGTATTCAAATGGAAATGCTGACTAGTAAAACAACTCCCTCCTCCCCCACCAAAACTTAGGCAGGAACACCAGTTCTTCACTCTAAAGGCTGGTGTACACTACCATGCTAAATCGATCTAAGTTACGCAACTTCAGTTACGTGAATAAGGTGATCGAAGTAGATCCACTACACGGTGCTGTGTGGATGGGAGAGAATTTCCTGTCCTCTTCCCTTATGCTTCTGAGGGAGGTAGAGTACACAAATAGAAGAGTGCTCTCCTATCGCTTTAGCATGTCTTCACCAGACCCTCTAAATGGACACTTGCTACATCAATTGCAGATCTACTGGTAAGTGTAGACATGCCCAAAATGTGTGTGTGTGTGTTTTAAATTAACCCTTCTGTATTTTACAGAAAATGGAGCCCCCTTAGTCAAAATTAACTTGTTAAAAGCCCGCCTTTTGGAGCTAAGATTTTATTAGAACAATACTCTAACTGGGTTAAACAAGATTTGCATAAGATGAAGAAATAATAGATTTTACTATTCCATCTAGTAACAGTAACATGAAGTTAATGAATCATACTAGATACATACAGTGGTACAAAAGTACTGTTTTTATTTTCAACATTAAAAAAAATTACTCTTTGGTTTTGTAACTTTAAAAAGTGAGAAACCTGTCAAGGTTACCAGGTCTTAGTGTGATGTCAATGAGAACTAGTATCAAACTTAACACTTTTAAGCCCATCCAGAATAAACTGGGTCCAGACTGTTTCCCTCTAAGTTACAAGCAGGTGCTGTATACTGCAACTTTCTGGCTGATTGCCTGTAAGAGGGAGCGTACTGTTTCTTCTAGTTCCACCAACTGTTTGGCTTTGTCTTCCAAGACTTTCTGATTGTTCTCATACGTGCCTTCCAAATCTGCAAGGAAAAGGGAGAAACTATCAGCTGTTGTTTGGGCAGTAAAATCATACCCTGTTTAAAGTATTAATTCAAATCTTTGAGGTAGAAAACCTGAGATTGGATGATACAGATCTGGGCCTGACAACTTGTCTCAATACTATGGAAACAATGAGGAAGTACTTACCTATAAATGAAAACGTACAACTGTGTCCTTTAATTCATGTTGGAAAAATGGCTTAGGGGTTCTACAAAGAAATACAGACTTGAAAGGACACTAGAGTGTGTTGGCTAAGTTATGGTCAGACTGTTCAGTGAATTGTTGCAGATAAGGGGTTGACGTAAGGAAGAGTGGTTGGGGGTGAGTACAGCTTCCCCATGTCTGGTAAAAGCAGACAGAAAGCTCCCGTTTCTCCCTGGTTGGTAAGGTGAGAGCTCCCCCTCCTGTTTCAATATACAGCTCTAAATGTGGAGTTCTTAAAACTGTTCTGTTAGAGTTAACGCCAATTTTCAAAAAGCAACTCTGCCAGTATCACTTTGGGTTATGATCATGACAGATCTTACGAGAACAACAGTGCTTAGATGGGAGATATCCAAGACTACGGTGCTGCAGGAAATCCCTACTTTTAGTCTTTCAGGGTGCCATGGCACTTGACGTATGTTAGTCTAGTCAAATTAGTTAGGATAAATTATGTTCCACTTAATCCTCCCAGCTGAATAAGTATTCAATTTATGGATACAATTTATTCTTTCCTAAATAGTTGTGCAATGTTGTGCTGTTGATCAGTGACTGCATTTCTCCCAAGATGTGGTTGCACCACACTACTGGGTGAATTGATCTCTGTAAGTGTGAAAAAGGATGTTTGGATCATTTGAAAAGTGTTCCATTTACTGTGTACATAAGTGTGTGAATGTCCAGCAATTAGTGTAATAGGAAATAATGAATTTTTAACCATTCTCCAGCGTGAAACATTACTTCAAAATATGAAAGGAGACCCTTTTCTCATGCAGGCAGTCTTACCCTTGAGCAGCTGGAGTTTGCTGTTTGCTTGAGCTAACAATGATTTAGCTTCATTCTGCAGCGTTCCAGCTTTCTTCCTGGCATCAGCAGACTCTTCTGTTTTTTTGGCAATTAGGTTTTCAACGGTTTTATATTTGGCGTTCAGTTCACTGTCAAGTACCTGCAGTTTCAAATTCACAACACAAGGTGGGATTATTGCTCAGAAAACTGCAAAGCAAATGCCTGTTTCACCACTTGAACAGATGGTCTGAAACTTCCTGCTGCTTCCATGGAGCTGAGACATTACTAGTGAGGATGTCGGAATGAAAGATTTGACAGCACAAAGTGTGTTCTAGTATTATCATCAGAGGGGTAGCCATGTTAGTCTGGATCTGTAAAAGCGGCAAAAAATCCTGTGGCACCTTATAGACGAGCAGACGTATTGGAGCATAAGCTTTTGTGGGTGAATACCCACGAAAGCTTATGCTCCACTACGTCTGTTAGTCTAAGGTGGCACAGGACTCTTGGCTTAGTTGTCCCAACACTCAGCTTTTGCTTTAGTTACATCTCCCCCTTTCTCATTCATGTTTCATGCCTGCTGATGGCAGACACTTCTGGTGATCATCTGCCCTTTTTAGTTACGGGGCTGGTCTGTTTCAATATCTAAAGGTTGATAACTGTACAGGATTTAGCCACAGAATTGGTGACTAGTGAGAGCAAATCCTGCAGAGTTTTCTAATTTAAGGGGGACTAACAGACATTGCTTCTGGACGTGCTGATTCAGTACAGAAGTGACCATGGCATTGCTTGTACTGTTGACAACTGCCAGAGAGCAGCAGTGTCAAACAGATGGAGTTGAAAATAGGGCACCTTGTTACTTTAAGTACACTTTCTCTCTATAATCTTCAGCTACCATGAGCAGCCCTGGAATTGGGGCTTACCTCACCTATAGTGACTCATGAGGTCACAAGCACTTCCCAGATGTTACAGAAAACACAAGGCTAGTGTCTCAGCTGCACTTCATTTTTTGCAGCACTCAGTCAGCACATAGCAGAAATCTCCTGCAAGTCTCCAAATATCCCTGGCAGGGAGGCGGCCTCATCGGGTGTAGAGCTGGGAAAGTCAGCTCCTACATCTCCTTCCCTCCCTCCCAGGGCAAGCGTTGGGACAGGTAGTGGGTGCACCAGACACTCTGGTCTGTAGATTAGAATCCTGAAAACTCACCGGCAGTGTGAGCAGCATGAAATGTGCCATCTACAGCATGGGTAGGATCTGGGGAAACTGTCACTACTACTGATAATATCGGTTATCACTCTTTTCTGTCTTTCCTCCTCCCCCCATGCTAAATAATCAGCTTCTTGTACTTGTTATTAAGCAGCATTTCAGAGGTCCCTTCTTTAAAGTTAAGTGTTGCTTAAAGGTTAATTCCAACATCTTCGCTCTTTTGGGAGAGGGAAGACTCCTTTGAGACAAATGACTTTATTGTGGACAGTAGATCGGAGCAGTGAGACTTCCTTTGACATAGAACGTTTTTGTCAATTGTTTGAAGGCTGAAATAAATCAGAATCCTTCTTAAAACATATTGACTTCGGGAGAGACTCCATATAGATACGGCTGAGAAAGACACTGCTATGCTTGCAGAATTTTAGATAACTGCTTACCACACACTAACTAGAGGAGCAGGCTGGCAAGTGTTACATTGAGAGATGGAATTTTTCTCCCGTGACTGAAGTGATGGGGGAATTCCCTTCAAAGTGGCAAGTTACAAGTACTTTGTTTGACAGCTGAATAATGTTTTGTACTCACAGTGCCCAAGGCATTTCACAGAAGGTAAGAAAACAGTATTTAAACCCATTTTATAGATGGTGAAACTGAGGCACAGGGAGGTGTTGCCAAAAGGTAAACATCAGTGGCAGTTGAGAGTAGAACTGAGATTTACCAATTTGTAACTCTACACTTAAATCCATCAGAATATGGAGATCATTCACCTCTCCATGACTGACAGCTTCCTGCTCGTCTAGGAATTGGAAGTCAGCAGGCTTTTTCTACCATGTAAGTTGGTGCCAAAGCAAGTAGAAATTAATGTATTGGCAAATGGACCCAGCATGACCTTATTAATAAACGAATTGGGAGCAACAAGTCTGACCTAGTTCACTGAACGATGCCCGTAATATTCCTGGGCAGCTAGCTCGCTGACGCCTGGTGCCCAAGCATGACAAGATCATGAATAAAGCTAGCAGTAGCACTGAAATGCTCTTTTATGCCAAATATTACTCCCATGGATTGAGTTTTTGAGGAAGTCAGCTGGCACGTAGGCGTCTCACCTCTTTAACTTCTTCGGCATTTTGTTTCACAGTAGCAATGGTTTCTTCAATCTCTTCCACATTCTCTGAATTTGTAGCAGTCTTTTGTTTAAGATCTTCCACGTTCTTCTCTAGCTCAGTAAGACGTAGGGTAGCGTTGTTTAAGGTTTCTTCAGATGCTGCATTTTCAGATTCAATCTAACCAGGAATGAAAGAACAGTTTAAATATTCCCCCAACAAATGTATGTGCTGATTTTTGAAATTAGCTTTCTGGAGAAAAGTCTTGACCAACTATTTAAAATGTCTTATCTCCAAAGTCTATCCTCAAACTGGCATTGTGCTACTATGAAATATGATGTGTGAGGGTTTTAAGAGTACAAATTACAATTTACAATTCAAGTGAAGTAAGAGGGGATTCAATTTTGAAAGTGAACTAGATTGTATGTCATTAAAAGTGTACCTTACGAAATGGAGAGAAATAACCTTTCATTCTTTGTACAACCCAAGCTGGTTGAAATAATTGACTTTTGAATGTCTAAGAGTGCAAGACTGGAGCTGTAATGTGTTTGTAATTGGTAAGGATAGAGTTCCACTAACTTCTGAGAGCATTCCTGGTACACATCTGATACTCCAAAGGTGGGGGAGGAGATGCATCCCAGTGTAAGATGTCACCAAGACATCTGCAGTCTTTGGCTTCAATTAATTGTAAACTCATGTGAAATACATGGGATTTCAACCAGCATTTACACATGTCGAATTGCTCAGCTTACAGGGCAAAAAAAATTCCAGATTTGAAAATGTGAAAGGCATTAGTCAAACCAACAGCTCAGCTAGATCCATTATTGTCCATATAAATGGAAAGAAAGCACTGCTGTGTTAATTACCCTTTCAGCAATGGATAAACAAGTGCTGGGTAGCTTAGGAACCTAATAAGCTGAATATTGACACTATCAGATTTTAGTGCTTTACAGTTTTGTCAATGGGACGATCTGTGAAACGGTTCTTTATGAGCTGGACTTGATGAAATGGGAATGGTCAAAGTCTTCAAACTTGAGTGAAAAAGTTCTAATTCTAATGGAAGATATTTCATTCTTATAGAAGCCCACTATTAGTGTTGAAAGTACTTGGGTGGGCTTATTCTATGACTGGGAAGGGCCCTTCTCTCATTATTTGTAAAGCATTGAGCGAGCACACTTGGACACTATCACTAATAATGAATTAGTTCTTTACTTAAATATTCACCCTCCATGCATATGGGGCTCTGCAATGACATCATCATTTGGCAAACACAACAATTAATGCTTCAATAAAGCATTAATGCTCATGTGTTCTCACACTGTACTGGCAAAGTCTTTTGCATGGTGGGAGAGTTGGCAGCATGGCTCAGCTACCAAGTGATATACCATCTGTGTTGTAGGATTTCCTGGGGATCTGAGGACACCTGTTTGGTTGGAAGGCACATCCCAGTTCTGCACCCGCTGAAGTTAGTGGCAAAGCACCGACTGACTATAGTGGGGAGGAGAGCCCTCCTTTGCTTTGCTCTTAATTCAGACAGTTTGCTGTTTCAAGATCTCCTCTTCCCTTAGCTAAAGTGGTTACCTAGCGTCAAACTAGGTACACTGTGAATATTTTTTAAATATAGTTAGGACTTACTGAGGTAAGTAGGTCCTGTGTTCCTCTAATGTCTTCGTCAGCTTGTTTGATGGCCTTTTCGGCTGCATTTTGGGCCTTTTCAGCTTCTTCCAGTGCTTCTTTCACAATAGCTGCAGTGACTTTAACATCTTTTGCACTTTTGCTGTGGAGCAGAAGTAACAATATAATATGTGACATGAGAAATGTTTCATTTTGGTATGAATAAGAATTTACATTAGGATGAATTTAGCTTACTATGTTTTTGAAAAATATTTGAATGAAATCAATAGTCTGGTTCAAAATCACTGATTTAAAAAGACAGCTGATACAAAACAGCGTAGTACACATTACCTTGCTTTATTTGCTTCATCTAACAGCATCTCAGCTCTGGCAATGTCTCCAGCACTTTGTTGTAAGATAACCTCTACATCAGAAAGGCTTTCCACACGCTCACGGATATCCTCTGTCAGGGTCTGTAGCTGCTGGGGGCTACTTGGCATCTCCATGTTCAACACTTCATTAGCAACCGCCTCAATGCTATCCAAATCAGCGCTATCCTCTAAGATGGCACAAATGCAACAGGGTAAGCGGACAGTTGAGAGGATTAGCAAGCCATCTATGCCAAATGTCAAAATTACACTACTGAAACTTGTCAGTGTGGTTCCTTAAAAGCAAGAAACTGACAAACAACCATGGCAAATGAATCACCACCACAATTTGCAGAAAATAGGCACTGTGCTCTGTTAGGGTAAAATTCACTCCTATGCAGAATGCTACCACAGAGCATAGAGCCCTGCTTAAGTCCCATTTTAGCCTCTTGAGGGGTACTTTTCACCCACGGGCCTCCACTGGCTTGAGCACAGCTTGGGAATCAGTAGAACTGTGTAATTCCTAACACTGATTTACTGCATGGCTTTGGGCAATCTCAGACCTTGTCTGCCCCCCATTTCTCCAGCTATAAAAGAAAGATAATTTGACAGCCCCCTGGAAGCTGTAAGGATCAGTTAGATAATGGACCCACGTTCCATTGAAATCCACGGGAGTTCAACAGGAATGAATTTGGTCCAAAAGTTGTAGTGCTGTATGGAGTGCTATGAACACAAGATGCTAGTGAAGTAGAAAATATTATGAACTGAAATGGAATAAGAGGGTCATTCCTTTGGTGCACATTCGTACACTTCTAAAGTGAAGGACGGCCGTGCACAGTGTTTATAGATACATGTAACACCAGCATTTTATGGCTCTCAGAGGTTGCGGTTTAAGCAAAGTTGCCTCTGTTGTTCAGATGGTCCTATGGTGCTATTACATGTATGTGTTTGCACAGGACTGAACACGTTGTTAGCACGTAAGAAAACATTGATGTATTTTGGCCAGCAGTTGCGCATAACAGACCTCCTTAATGGAGACTGTCCTCCATCTTCCAAAAGATCTCACGCTTCTCCACAGGTTAGCACAGCTAATGATTGAAATTTCAAAGCTGATTGAGGAGGAGAGTTAGCTACATCGTTCCCTTGAAATTAATGGGAGTAGCATGACGATCTCCTACTAAGTTTTAAACCACTCCACCACCAATCAGCACTATTGCAAAGGAGAAGGCAAAGTCTGTTAAAGTTCCAATCGTCATGAAACTGAAAGGCTTGAAGGAGGGATTATTTCCTCCTTACTGGGGTGCATTTTTCCACAGCATTGTGCAAAGAATCAACTGCCAATCTGTATTGGTAACCTCATCTTTCACCTATAAAGCTGAAAAGGGATCCCACTGCTTATAAAAATCTTAAATAAAATGCATAATCAAGACAAGACTCACATACACGATAGTATTTAGAAAGGATTTTAAGACTAGGTTGTGCAGCTACCTAGAGAAATGCATGGGAAAAGCTATCTACAGCATGTGCAGAGCTGAAAGAGTCTACTACTTTGCATCTGTAAAGGTAACACATTTATAACATCCTAACTTTATAAAGGCTTCTAAAAATAAGCTAGCAGAATTTCTCATAACAAAGATAGAAATCAGTAATGTCAACTAAGGTAAAGATCATCCTTACGCATCAGAAATTCCCTGATCTGCTTAATAAGGTTTCTCAGATCTTCATTGCTTCTGTCCACTTGTTCTTTTGTGGCATTGGTTTTGAGCAAAACTTTTTGTGCATTTTGTTTTGCTTCGTCTGCTCTCTGTTTTGCCTCTGAGACCTACGGGAAGTAAATAAGGTGGCCTGGTTTCACATTTCCTTGCACATTAAGGCCCATTTTGCAAACCAAAATGCAATTCTGAAAAGGCAATTGATATTTGGAATCCAAAGCAGTGTGGGAAACTTCTTCTCATAAAACTCACAGAATGCTTTTAAAACATGCTAGAATCCACAACACCAATGTTACTTTAAACAATTCAGATAATGTTTATGGATTACACATGGAATTTCAATTTAAACAAGTTCACTTTATGAGGCTCTTTTAAAAATAAAAAGGGGAGGGGGGGGATAGTGCTGGTGAAGTTATGCAACTGGAAAGAAACATTTTAAAATTAATGTCTGGGGGCCAGATGTTCTGTAGTTTTGTATCATATCCCTGTTGGTGGAATTTCTTTCATTTTAAATCAATGTTTAGTGATCTACTTGTAAAGAGTTACCATTTTAGAGAGTTCTTCAACTTCCGCCAAGGCACTGAGTATGTCTCTGTCAAAATCCATGGCTTTCTGCCACGCACCGTGAGCCACAGTAACCAATCCCTCGCAGCCTGGTCCTCCACATTTCTTTTCTCCTTCCTCTGTTCGGCAGTTCAGACCGCCACACTCTGAGTCAGCACAGGAAGCCCCTGAGGGAGTTCCACATGTCTGCAATAGACGGATAAGAAACAGTCATGCTTAACTGCCCTTGCTTTTGGGGGTGGAGAGAAAAGGAGGAAAGTGCACCAGGAGGTTTCTGATGATGCTGGAAACATGTAGTGGCACCCGCACCCCTGGCACTGAAATCTCAGGAGACTGCCTGAGAAGTAAATGGTAGCTGTAGCTGCTGTACTGCGGCATCAAAAACTAGGGCACTCCCTGCTTCACACCTGTATCACTGCGAGATTTGTTACAGTGCAGAGTGACGGGGGAAGGTAAGCTCCTCTCTATAAACACAGCCCTCCAGGAACAAGCAGTTTGGGTTATAATGGCAGTAACAAGACAGTCATCCACCCTGCACTGTCTTACTGAATGACATAAAATCGACAAAGACTGGGTTCTTTCAATGGAAAATTACCCTCAGACTTCTCTTAAAAATGGAGAGGGAAGAGGAGGGCTCTTCCCTCCTGAAGGCAAAGCCATGGATTGAGCTGGCTGAAACTCAAACTTGGTCTCAGGGAAACTGTCATATCTGAAAATTTGTTGCAGATTGGAAGAAACCCAAAAATATTTTGAAATTTCCTCAAATGAAATTTTCCAAAAGATACCATTTTGGGTCTATCTAAGTAAAATGTTTTGTTTCAAGCAAAATGTTTCATCCTGAGTTTGACTTTGAAAGTTTTATATAAAGTTTCAAAAAGTTGTTTCAGAACAAAAAATATCAACGTGTTCCAGTGTGACTTTATCAAAATGCTTTTTTCTCAAAATGAAATTTTGACCAAAAAAAAAAAAAACAACACACTAAACCAAAAAACAAAGAAGTTCCCCTGCAAAGGTTTAATTTTGAAGAAACAGCATTTTGTAATGTAAATACATTTGATTAGCAAATGTTTAACCAGCTCTATCCATGAACTACCCCCAGAGTCTGGACAATAAATGGAATCACTAAAGATATATATATATATTTTTTAAATAAGGTCGAAGGTTGAGCAAAGTTTTCCTTTTCTGGCAGGAGGTGGAAGGAAGGATGATAGCCACAAAAATAAACATTTTGCTGGCAATATACCCCCAGTAAAGGTACATGAAACTGAATCAGGTTAATTGTAATTTCTCTAACAAAAAGCTTTTCCTTTCCTTTCCTTTCCTTTCCCTTCCCTGATGTTTGGCATGCAATCCACTATTCTCTAGACCAGTGGCTCTCTACCTTTCCACACTACTGTACCCCTTTTAGGAGTCTGATGTGTCTTGCATACCCCAAATTTTACCTCAACTTAAAAACTACTTGCATACAAAATCAGACATAAAAATACAAAGTGTCACAGCACACTATTACTGAAAAAGTGCTGACTTTCTCAGTTTTACCATATAATTATAAAATAAATCTTCTAGACTATAAATATTGTACTTACTGCACTATATACTAAACACTGAAATGTATCAACAAGTCATTATATGAAATTTTAGTTTGTACAGACTTTGCTAGCTTTTATTGTAGCCTGTTATAAAAGTAGGCAAATATTTAGATGAGTTGATGTTCCCCATGGCAGACTTCTGATTGAGAGCCACTGCTCTAGAAAGCAGAACATCCTACCCCTAAGAGGGCTCCTTCCTTAAGGCTCCCAGCAACTAATGATACTGCCTAGAAAGTTGATAGAGGGACAATGCAATCTTTAGAGAAATCATCCTGTAACTTACTGATACCCCTAGCCACTTAAGTTAATAAATATGCCCTTTCCATCACAGTTGCAGGCTGAATTCTTTTCCAGCTGCAGCTGATTTACTTCAAAGTAAAGTTGCAGAAGGAACACTGAATCTCCCAGGAAAAAGCCACCCTACCTCAGATTTACTTCAGCTTTATCGCTATGCAGAGAATAAGCACCAGACTGCTTCTCAGAGTGACCTTTTGACTCAAGAGCTCAGAAAAAGGTCTGCTTTGTCTTAGACAGATCAGAAAAGTCCAGGGCAAGCACACAGCATGCATAAAGTGCCCACTGGCACATCTTCTACTGTCCCCTCCTCTACTGGCATTGTCCTGCATCCACAGTCTCCTACTCTCATTTTCACCAGACAACCCCACGTCTGGTGCCATGTCTTGCTGGACAGGGACAGTGCTCCACAAAACATGGAGAGACAACGAAAATTCCTGTAAATCCAAACCATTACATCAGCAAGAGTGAGGCTCAGGGAAGAAACTCGAAGAGTGCTGCAGAGGCTTAGTGGAGTAGTTTTTGGGGCTCATGACCCCAAAAAGCTGGTCTTATAATCAACCAAGTTTGATAATCCTTTGTGGGTGCAAAAGGACTGTGGGATTTGGGTCATGGGAGGAAACAATGGGATGACTGACTATTGTCAGGGAGAGGGGGTTGGAAATGGGAAGGGTGAAGTGGGTGTGGTTTGGAAGGTAGTGCACCCCTTGTGGTCCACAAGTCATGGAACAGGTTGCAGTTCATAATCTCTCTCAGTATATCTGTCAAGCATTTTCCCATAAGCAAAACTCACTTCAACAAAGTAGCAGGCTCTGCCTTCCTGCCTGTCATTTCTGCAATAGCACAACTGATGTTTTCCTGCAGATTCTACACCCAAAGAAATCTTAACCAAGTACCTTCTCAGCCACTTCAGAAAGATCCAGACTTTGCAGCTTGCCTGCGAGTTCATCCAGAAGGCGTGACTGTTCTTCTTGTTTTGCCTTGAACTGGGCCTCTTGCTCACTGATTAAGTCTTCCACTTCCTGTCGTGTCTGAGCTGACAGTTCCACAAGGCTATCAGGGTGAACACTGGAGGCATTGACCCTCTCTTCTGCCTCCAGGGACATCTGAAAATATTTGGTGACACTATCCAAGGCTCCTGCAGAAATTAGATCCAACTGTTCAGCAGTCAGCCCTCATTGCTGAATTTATAGTACAAACAATTTGTTACAGGGAGGCTAGTGGATGACAAAATTGTATAAGACCATTTCTCTATTAAACTGAATACAAAGTTATACAAACGTTATTACTGTTAGGATGCTTGAACTATGTATGGCGCAAATTCTGCTATCCTTAATCAAACAAACCTCCCGTTGATGGTCCCAGTGATTCTTTGATTTCAATGGTCTACAGAATTTGACTCTCTAATATTAAGAAGTTTGAAAATTCTTCCAGACTAAGGGTCTGATCCCACTCCCACTGAAAGCAAAGGAAGATCTGGCTCTAGATTTATAAAGCTAGATCTTATTTACTTCTGTGACTCACTGATTCCATGGAACTGCTTGGTGATTAGGTGCAATTCACCCATGAGGAATGGACTAGCACAAGACCTACACACCACTGAAGTCCAGGCTTGACTGGGTATACATACTGCCCAATCCTTGTGCAGGCCCTCTGCACAGGGGTTAATGTCACTCTTTGTACGGGTGGTAGAATCTAGCCCTAAAGTGAGACATACTCTTATTCATAAAGATTCATGCTGTCTTTCATACAGAAACTTAGTGATCTCATGTAATTAAATGTGAGCCAAAGTAACTTCAGACATCTGTATGTGTACTTAATTGTGGTATGTAACAAAATACAAGTATACCACTGGGCTTACTGTTGGTACATGTAACTGGTCTACAACTTCTATACATTAAGAGGTTTTAAGATGACTTTGTGCTCTAAGATCTTAAGCTAGTTTTGCAGTGCACACAAAAACAGAGGCTTCAAAGAAATTCCTGCTAAATCAGCAACTCTGCCAAGACTCAGAAGGAAACTGCACTCACAGGAACCCGTTTTATTACGTTTAGAAGATTAACCTGATATTTAAAACCATACACGTATTTAATCATTTGCTGCCCTGGCTTTTTTCCTTCCCCCCATGAGACACCTCACCCCGGATATCAGAGATTTTTATAAACTCGAGTTGTTCTGCCAGTTCTTTCACAACGTGGTCTAGGCTCTCTGCATCTGTCTCCAGGGCCCTCAGGTGAGTGTCCGTGTTATTGCTTTTTAACGCTATCACGGAGAGCTTGTCTTCTATTTCAGCCATCTTTTCTGTAACATCTGCTGCTAGTTTGCTGCAAGCAAAACACAGAACCTACATTTACTCAAGGGGGGACAAAAATCAGCCTTGGGTTATTTTTTTTTTTTTTTAAATAAAGAAAGCTGTACAGTAGTTAAATTCCTGCCATCCCTCCCCAGCCAGTGCTGTAAGCGATTTGTAACAACTTGCCTTCCTAGAATACTGGTTTTGTTTTCTTTATCACAAAAAACGACTTTTTAATCTACAACACATTTATGAACTCAAAGCACCCAATTGCTCAGAAAACAGCTGCTTTGTGTAAGATTAACCAGAGCCAGATTCCAGAACACTGGTGTAATGCTTTTGAACCATGGCAACTGCATAGGTCAGAGTGTCAACTACTATGATCCATACATAATTTGCTTCACATCCCACACAGCTACAAATGCATTTTTTGATTATTACAACTGAATGTCAGAAAAAAAAATTCTCTGGACACAATGGATTCATTTAACTACTTTATAAAGATCCCCTTTTGCCAATGGCATCTTCTGGGTGGAGATGGGAGAAAACATCTCACCTCCCGCAAGAAAGGTAAAAGGTGAGCGAGATCAGCTCTTTCCTCTCTGTTCAGCAAGCTGTCACCTTAAAGGTACCTTTAACTACCTTATACCTTGTATAACTTGTATAACTCCCTGCTCGCCAGTCTTTTTGCTCCAACGAAAGTCCCAGACTTCTGTTGTGAGGCCCAATAAAGTGGAACCAGAGATGTGATTGCAGCCACGGTTCACTGACATAGGTGCACGGTCATCAATGGGACTTGAACCTGGGACCTCCAGCACCAAAAATGATCCAGCTCTAAGTAGCAGGCTGTTATAAGGCCTCAACTAATGGAAAGATTCAACTGACCTCACAAGGCTTTGAATCAGGACCATCGTCACTGGGCAAGGCACTAACAGGCAATATGAGCACATGCACCAAGCCGGTGCATTACGTATTAACTGATTTCAGTAATTCCCATGGCCTCTACTCCAAATAGTTGCCTCCATCCTGGAAGCACAAGGCAGTTGGTGTGTCTGAAGCTGAGCTCAGTTTACATCGTCATCAGTAGCTGGAACTTACACAGTGTTCGTCCTCTTCAAAGTCCCCTACAAACGTTAAGGGCCCACCACTCTCCCCTCCCCCAGTGCAGGTGAAAGGGAGCAAAAGTGAGATGTTTTATAAAGGAGGGGAGAGGAAGAGTGGTTCCTCTGCCTGTCCTCACCTCTCTTGGAATAGAACAACTCTCCAGGGATACAGGTTAATGGAGCTGGGAAGCAGCCACGAATCATTCACTACAAAACCTCTTCACAAGCATTTTAGCCTCCCCTTTTGGTTTGGAAGGGAACGTTTTAAAGGTGCATGGAAAAGACTCATATTCCCATCAACTGCTTTCAATTATTTCAATCAATAACTAAAGACTGGTGGTCTTTAACCAGCCTAGATTTCACAGGGGGCTCACCTGCCCTTCTCCTTAGTTTTAAATACAAAGAATACAGGACTACCGCATCTTACACTTCACGAAATGGAGACAACCAGTGTTGCAACACTGGCATTTTCTGTTGACAATATTTTGGTTTTTAGATTAGAAAGAGACGTCTGCCCTGCTATCTAGATGGCTATAAAACAAAATTCCAAGAAGTCAGTCTCTGTCTCTACATTTTCTCACATAATAGCTGTGCTTGTCCTTTGCCCTGGGGGATCACAAGGAATCAACATGACTGGCTCTGAGTTAATTGGTTGGCAGGCTGACAAAATACAAGCATGGCCGCCCCTTCCAAAGAGCGTGACAGTCTGGGGTCCCAGCTGCATTTTGTTTGCTCTCAGTAGAATCTGACTAAGAGCACTGCAGGCCCATTCCTGCCAGACAACGAGGGCTCTCAGCTCTCACTGAGGAGTTGAGGATGCTCAGCACACTGGAGTATCGAGCCCTAACTGAGCAAGAAATATTCACACAACATGTCCTGTACTCACCCTGCTTCCTCAAAGAGATTTCCAATGTTTTTAAGGGGCTCAGCAGCTGGATTTTGAGCAAGGATACTTTTAATTTCATTCAGTTTCTCTTCCACAGTGTTGACAGTTTGCTGGTAAGGGCCACTGACCCCACTGATTTTCAGGATTTTTGCTCTCTCCAGGAACCGCTGTGTCCTATTGGTCAGTTCACTAATGATGACGTCCCACAGAGCGAAACACTGATGGCATGGCGCGCAGTCAGGGAAGATGCCAGAGTAGCCGCGGGTGCACTTGTCACAGCTGGGTCCCTCGACACCCTCCTTACAGACGCACAGCCCCGTGGAGCGATTGCACTGAGGTGTCTGGATTCCACGGGGATCACAATCACAAGCTGGGAGGGGGGAAAGTAACAGCAGCAAAGCTTAGATAGGATGAAAATGGTGGTAAAGTTGGCAGGAAAAATATATATTCCCTGACACAAACAGAAGAACTTTAATCATAATTACATGAATGTGAAATCAGTATGTATGCAAACTACAGTAGTCAGCTACATCCGGACCGGGTTACCTTGCTGTGAATGCCAGGACCAAGTATTATAAAAGGAGGACAAAGTGATACAAAGAGGGAAGAAATCCAGAAAGGTTTTTAAGGACCCATTTCACAAGACTCTGAAAGAGTCACAACGTATACTAGGGATGGACCCATCCTACAGTGTATTTGGAACTGTATTAGGTTGGAATCTGTGACCAAATGTTGAGGGTATTTTGTTTTTCTGGCCTCCCCCCCACCCCCATCTCCTCATTAGAAAGAGCCAGGCCCCTTGTTGTTAAATATTGATCTGGATTTAAAGTGTGGAGGGCCCCCCCCCCCCCTCTGGTATGTATATATGGATAGGTGGAATTAGTGCAAGGGAAGGGAGGTAGGATGAAAAACAAGCTAAATAATGAATACTAGGAATTAAAAAAAAAATGTTTGCAATGGGGAAAAGGCAGACAAATGTCCTAAAATTCTACCACGCAAGTGCCAAATGTCACAAGAGACCACACACTCTCTCTTTGTCATGGTAGAGGGAGGACACAGCTGAGCATAGGCAACTTTTTAATGATCGTGAATTCGGATGACGAGCAATTTCTATTGAGCTAATCAGGAAGGGGCAAGTACAAGCAAATGCAATTATTTGGTATACAAACATTTGTCTACATTTATATGCAAATCAGGTACAACCCTCCAGTTCCTGGTGAATTGCTGATTGTAGCCCATATGGTAAATTCTGGGCACCCCACGTCTACAAGCTGACTGTACAGATGTATTTCTAGTTGGCCTTAATCCACATGTCAGAGGATTATTAAACTGATGTGCTACACTGCTGGTTTTTTAAAACCCATTTGCACTTTGTAAATAAACGGTCTAAGAGAAGCAGAATTTACAAGCAGCGGAAGTTTGAGTTTTTAATCTGACCTTTCCCTAAATAGCCAGGTAGGAGAAGCAGAGAGGAAATTACCAACCTTCAAAGCTCCTAATAAAGGGATGGCAGCAAAGAACAAAAAGGGAGAAGCCTCGCAACTATGCTGGAACTGCCATTCATATCTTCGTGGTGAAATGAACCCAAAATAGATCAAACGCACATTCCTTTAACAATTAACAAGAGGACTTTGACACCCAGCAGATGAAAGCCTTCAGTTACACATCACATCTTTCAAGAACACCTCAAACGTAACACAGAGTAATACTGTTCCTGATGGATTTATGGGTCATTTGTATGTTCCTCTAGCAGAGTTATAGGCTGTTGTTAAAGTCCCTTCTGAAAATGTCTATGTTCTTGCTAAACAGGCATTTCCCCTTGAAAATGACATGAAAGCAAAATAAAGCAGGTCATCTATACCAGGTTTCAGAGTAGCAGCCGTGTTAGTCTGTATTCACAAAAAGAAAAAGGAGCATAAGCTTTCGTGAGCTACAGCTCACTGCATCCGATGAAGTGAGCTATAGCTCACGAAAGCTTATGCTCAAATAAATTGGTTAGTCTCTAAGGTGCCACAAGTACTCCTTTTCATCTATACCAGTTCTCAACCAGGGGTATAGGTACGCCTGGGGGGTACTAAGAAGTCTTCCTGGGGGTACATCAACTCATCTAGATATTTGCTTAGTTTTACAACAGGCTGCATAAAAAGCACTAGCGAAGTCAGTACAAACTAAAATGTCATACAGACAATGACTTGTTTATACTGCTCTATAATACTATACGCTGAACTGTAAGTACAATATTTATATTCCAAATGATTTATTTTATAATTATATGGTAAAAATGAGAAAGTAAGCAATTTTGCAGTAATAGTGTGCTGTGATGCTTTTGTATTTTTATGTCTGATTTTGTAATAAGTAGTTTTTAAGTGAGGTAAAGCTTGGGAGTATGCAAGACAAATCAGACTCCTGAAAGGAGTACAGTAGTTTGGAAAGGTTGAGAGCCACTGATCTATACTGCTTGCTTTCATGCGATTACTTCATAATATATCCTCAGTCCTTAACCAATTTATTATTTTTTCCCTCTTTTTTTAAAAAAAGACCTTAAAGGAACAAATTGCTTCATAAACAAAAACTGCTTTTTTATAGAGCATGAATACAACAGATACCAGAATACAGAAATGACTTCTGTTCTGGGTGATTCAGTTTATGTCTGCACAATTTAGCAAAATGGTCCTTTTGTTCTCTGAATTGTACTCCGACACAAGAGATTGTTTTTACTTTACATCAAAGCGCTTAAGTATTCCCACAGCAATTTGCTATGGAGTATATTCCCCACAGGCAAATCCTCAAGGCTCCTATTTGAAGGAGGTCAGTTAACCCTTTCATCAACTATTACTTCTGGAAATAAGACACTCAGTATAGCGGTCAATTATCCAAATTCTATTATACTGATTAACAAAAGGTAGAGTACATGGTATGTATTTTTTCCCCTCAAAGAGCCCTAAATTATACTGAATTACATGTAAATTCAGCAAATCAGATCACTGTTTTATTTATAATTTATCTGCAGATTTAAAAAGCAATCAGTTAAGACCCTTGAGGCAATTCTAATCTGGTTTTCCAACCAGATCACAGCAGGCAAATAACTTCCTGGGGGGAAGGGCTGAAATTAAGCATCTCCCAGTCCCCAAACTTTCTCAGGATAACCAAGCTCTGTGACTGTTAGCACAAACGTACTTATAGTATCTAAGAAGCTGTTATCAACCACAGAAAAGCAGAAATCTATAGAATTTCAAGGGAATAAATTCAATGCATAGAAAATGGATTGTAAAAATGGCACTTTTACACTTTCACTATGTCACGAACTGCTACTAGGACTGCAACATCGTCCAGACCAGAAGATAAAGCACAAGTTTATTTCTGAGTAAAACAATCTTAGTTTAAGAGAAAGCAAAGTAAAACCACTCCAAGGACTAGCATAATAAGAAACAATAGAAATGAAAAGCAGAGCTTTATTTCAGTCACCTTTTTTAATCTGAGAGGAATTTTTACGTTTGTGGTATGGTTTCCCCAACTCGAGCCCACTTTGTGCTTCTTGTGTAGCACTAACTGAATGCCATACTGGGGTCAGACCAAAGGTCCATCTAGCCCAGTGTCCTGTCTTCTGACAGTGGCCAATGCTAGGCGTCCCAGAGGACATGAACAGAACAGGTAATCATCAAATGATCCATCCTCTGTTGCCCATTCCCAGCTTTTGGCAAACAGAGGCTAGGGACACCATCCTTGCTCATCCTGGCTATTAGCTATAGATGGACCTATCCTCCAGGAATTTATCTAGTTCTTTTTTTGAACCTTGTTATAGTCTTGGCCTTCACAACATCCTCTAGCAAGGAATTCCACAGATTGACTGTGCGTTGTGTGAAAAAAATACTTCCTTTTGGTTTGTTTTAAACCTGCTGCCTATTTCATTGGGTGACCCCCTAGTTCTTGTGTCATGAGAAGGAGTAAACAACACTTTATTTACTTTCTCCACACCAGTCATGATTTTATAGACCTGTATCATATTCCCCCCCCTTAGTCGTCTCTTTTCCAAGCTGAAAAGTCCCAGTCTTATTAATCTCTCCTCATACAGCAGCCGTTCCATACCCCTAATAATTTTTGTTGACCTTTTCTAAAACTTTTCCAAGTCCAATATATTTTTTTTGAGATGGGGTGACCACATCTGTACACAGTATTGAAGATGTGGATGTACCATGCATTTATATACAGGCAATATGATATTTTCTGTCTTATCTATCCCTTTCTTAATGATTCCCAACATTCTGTATGCTTTTTTGACTGCCGCTGCATATTGAGTGGATGTTTTCAGAGAACTATCCACAGAGACTCCCAAGGTCTCTTTCTTGAGTGGTAACAGTTAATTTAGACCCCCATCATTATATGTACAGTTGGGATTATGTTTTCCAATATGCATTATTTTGCATTTATCAACATTGAATTTCATCTGCCATTTTGTTGCCCAGTCACCCAGTTTTGAGAGATCCCTTTGTAGCTCTTCGCAGTCTGCCTGGGACTTAACTATCTTGAGTAGTTTTGTATCATCTGCACATTTTGCAACATCACAGTTTATCCCTTTTTCCAGATAATTTATGAATATGTTGAATAGGACTGGTCCCAGTACAGACCCACGGCAGACATCACTGCTTACCCTCTCCATTCTGAAAACTGACCATTTATTCTGACCCTTTGTTTCCTATCTTTTAACCAGTTATCAATCCATGAGAGAACCTTCCCTCTTATCCCATAACTGCTTACTTTGCTTAAGAGCCTTTGGTGAGGGACTTTGTCAAAGGCTTTCTGAAAACCTAAATACACCATATCCACTGGATCTTCCTTGTCCACATGCTTGTTGACCCCCTCAAAGAATTCTAGTAGATTGGTGAAGCATGATTTCCGTTTACAAAAACCATTTTGACTCTTCCCCCAACAAATTATGTTCATCTATATGTCTGACAATTTTGTTCTTTACTATAGTTTCAACCAGTTTGCCTGGTACAGAAGTCAGGCTTACCAGCCTGTAATTTGAGCCCTTTTTAAAAATTGGCATCACATTAGCTATCCTCCAGTCATTTGGTACAGAAGCGGATTTAAATGATAGGTTACAGACTACAGTTAGTAGTCCTGCAATTTCATATTTTAGTTCCTTCAGAACTCTTGGGTGAATACCATCTGATCCTGGTGACTGATTACTGTTTAGTTTATCAATTTGTTCCAAAACCTCCTCTATTGATACCTCAATCTGGGACAGTTCCTCAGATTTGTCACCCAAAAAAAATGGCTCAGATTTGGGAATCTCCCTCACATCCTCAACTGTGAAGACCAATGCAAAGAATTAATTTAGTTTCTCTGCAATGATCTTATCATCCTTGAGTGCTCCTTTAGCATCTCGATCATCCAGTGGCCCCACTGGTTGTTTAGCAGGCTTCCTACTTCTAATGTACTTTTTTTTAAAAAAAATTCCTATTACCTTTGGAGTCTTTGGCTAACTGTTCTTCAAATTCTTTTTTGGTCTTTCTAATTATATTTTTACACTTCATTTGCCAGAGTTTATGCTCCTTTCTATTTTCCTCATTAGGATTTAGCTTCCACTTTTTAAAAGGATGCCTTTTTGCCTCTCATGGCTTCTTTTACTTTGTTGCTTAGCCACGGTGGCTCTTTTTTGGTTCTCTTACTATGTTTTTTAATTTGGGGTACACATTTAAGTAGAGCCTCTATTAAAAGTTTATTAAAAGTCTTTTAAAAGTTTCTATGCAGCTTGCAGGAATTTTACTTTTGGTGCTGTACCTTTTAATTTCTGTTTAACTAACCTCATTTTTGTCTAGTTCCTCTTTCTGAAAGTAAATGTTACAGTGTTGGGCTGCTGTGGTGTTTTCTCTGCCACAGGAATGTTAAATTTAATTATATTATGGTCACTATTACCAAGCGATCCAGCTATATCCACCTCTCGGACCTGATCCTGTGCTCCACTTAGGACTAAATCAAAAATGGCCTCTCCTCTTGTGGGTTCCAGGACCAGCTGCTCCAAGAAGCAGTCATTTAAGATGTCAAGAAACTTTATATCTGCATCTCTTCCTGAGGTGACATGTACCCAGTCAATACGGGGATAGCGGAAATCCCCCATTATTAGAGTTTTTTTATTTTAATAGCCTCTCTGATCTTCCTGATCATTTCACAGTCACTATCACCATCATGGTCAGGTGGTCTGGAATATATCCCTACTACTATATTCTTGTTATTTAAGCATGGAATTATTATTCACAGATATTCTATGGTACGGTTTGGTTCATTTAAGATTTTTACTTCATCTGATTCTACGCTTTCTTTCACATTTAGTGCCACTCCCCCACCAGCATGACCTGTTCTGTCCTTCTGACATATTTTGTACCCTGGTATTACTGTGTCCCATTGATTATCCTCATTCCACCAAGTTTCTGTGATGCCTATTATATCAATATCCTCATTTAATACGAGGCACTCCAGTTCACCCATCTTATTATTTAGACTTCTAGCATTGTTATATAAGCACTTTAAAAGCTTGTCACTTTTTAGCTGTCTGCCATTACATGATGTAATTGAATGGGACTTGTTTTTCCTTTTGACTGCTTCTCATCAAATCCTACCTGTATTTTATCATCTTCCATCCTTCACCTCCTTATTAGGACACAGGGAATCTCCATTTATAGATCCTCCCCAAGGGATGTCCGAACATGTGCTCTTCTACACCTGTCGGCTTTCTCCCAGTCCTTCCTGTATAGGCTCCCCCTTTCCCAAAAGTTTTCCCAGTTCCTAATAAATCTAAACCCCTCCTCCCTGCACCATCATCTCATCTATGCATTGAGACCCTGCAGTTCTGCCTGTCTAACTGGCCCTGAGCATGGAACTGGAAGCATTTCAGAGAACGCTACCAGGGAGGTCCTGGACTTCAATCTCTTACCTAGCAGCCTAAATTTGGCCTCCTGGACCTCTCTCCTATCCTTCCTTATGTCATTGGTACCTACATGTACCACAACCACTGGCTCCTCCCTAGCACTACATATAAGCCTATCTAGATGTCTCGAGAGATCTGCAACTGTCACACCAGGCAGGCAAGTTACCATGCGGTTCTCCCGGTCATTGCATACTCAGCTATCTATGTTTCCAAGGATCGAATTGCCCATTACCAATACTTGTCTCTTCCTAATAACTGGAGTTCCCTCCCCCGGAGAGGTAGCCTCAGGGGGAGAGGATACCACATCATCATCTGGAAATGGGATCATTTCCCTTTGCTCCAGTTGGATGTTCTCCTTCCCTGAGACTTTCATCCTCCTCAACAGCACAGAGGCTGTCAGATGGGGGGTGGGACCATTCTACTGTGTCCCGGAAAGTCTCATCTACGTACCTCAAGCTCCTCCAGCTCAGCCACCCTGGTCTCCAAAGCCCATACACAGTCTCTGAGGGCCTGGAGCTCCTTGCACCGAATGCGCATACACGCCACACATACACACACGTTATGCCATGTAATACACACCTACGCCACCTGCCCATAGGGCAGGTAATCATACATGCTGTATTGGGTGCAATAAACTGGGTCGCCCCCACTCTGTTTCTATTTCTTGAAGTCTCATACAGAATCAATCACCTGTTAACCTTGCTACTTATATATATCTTTCAGTAACCTAACAACCACTCCACCCACACAATACTACTTTATCATTATATTTTTTTTAAAAAGTTTCCCATCCAAGGCTCCCTGACACATCATTAACACAATAAAATCCTAGCAGCATTAATCATTTCAACAGGAACTCAGGCAGTCAGACACCTACAGAAACTTCTTTGTCCATCACACTGTGGGGAAACAAACCCTCAGCCTTCTGCAAAATCTCCAAACAGGTGTCTCATGGAGCATGCTCAAAATGTCACTGAATTTGAGCTATTTCACACCAAGCGGGATGTGGGAACAAGTTCCAGTCCTGGAGCCCTTAATGAGGGGGATCGAGCTCAAATACCTCTGCTGACCACAGCTGTGGCAGGTTGGCATGTGGAGGACAGGCCAGTCCCAGGACATTTAAAACTTTAAAGGTCACAACAAACCCCTGAGGCTCCACCCGGAGTCGAATGGATAGCCAGGGCAGATTTTGGAGCACTGGCATGGCAGGCATGTGTGAGATGCCGCCCCATTCAATAAGCAGCCCACAGCTTTCTGCACCAGCTTTTTAAGGTGTAGTCCCAGCCAGCGTGCCTCACAACCGTGTAATCAAAAGCACAGAGGAGAGTGGCATGGTCTGCATTCAAAAGGAAAGATTGCAACCTCCAGCCCAGACACAGATGGTAATAATCTGACCAGGGGCTTGTCTACACTGTCACTTTAGACTGCTGCACCTTTCTCGCTCAGGGGTGCGAGAGAAAACACCCCCGAGTGCTGCGAGTTTCAGCGCTGTAACGTGCCGGTATAGACAGTGCCCCAGCGCCGGGAGCTGCGCCCCTCGTGGAGGGGGGTTTTTTAGTGCGCTGGGAGAGCTCTCTCCCAGTGCTCTGCCATGACCACACAAGCCATGTTAACGCACTGCCGTGGCAGCACTTTCACGTTGCCAGTGTAGACAAGCCCAAAATTAATGCTGCAATACGATCATCAGACAGCAACCGGAGAGCAAAAATCACCCCGACACTAGAATTCCTAGACATTAATGATGGACGCGCTCCCACAGTCAAAGGGCTGAATGTGGTTTTAGTTCTCACCACAAGTAATCTGGGGTGGATATACACCAGAACCAAACTGTGACACTTCTTGATTCAGGTAGCCTGCAAAAGTGTAACTTAATACCCACCTCCACCTGCGGAGCTGCATTTCTGACCCTGCAAGACACACCTACAGAGCCCACCCCCAGCCTCGAAAACACAGCTGAATCCTTGGGACTCAGAACCCTATCGACTAGCTGAAGAGGTTCCAGCCACTGTCTCAGATTTTTATGTGACACTTTACAGTTTCTAGTTTATAAGATGAGGATACAAAGTTATTAGCTTAAAGCTAGTCATCTGATTTTCCCCAGGAAGAACACCAAACAATGAGAGACATCCAGGACACAAGAGTGTTTCAGTGCATATCTAATTGCTGGAAATCGCTCCCAGAGGTCACTTGGGAGTGTGGGTATTGGGGCTAATACTGCAAATCCGATGAGAAGAGCACTGAAGGCCCTTTTAAGCAAAGGTAAAGGTCTTGTACTCACATGACTAGAAATTGGGGGAGAATGGTTCATTCTTCACTTTAAAACCACACAGATGCTGATATTACAGAACAGTCTCTGGTCTTTACATTTCTGCCCAAAACAGATTTAGATGCCGTAACCAGCTATGGTTAGGAACGGCCTTTAAAACAAATAACTGATTGTTCTCTTTTCACATGGATTGGTGGGGGAAAGAGCAGCAAGGGTGGGGGAAAGAGCTGCAAATTAATACATGAAAAACTGCTTGCTTTGCAGATTAGGATTAGTTACAAGAGGATGATCAAACATGTTCTTTAGTAAGTGGCATAGGCATGGGACCTAGGAGTGCAGGGGGTGCTGCAGCATCCCCAGGTTTTACGCGGGGCTGCTGGCCCCGTGCCCAGGCCTCCAATCCCCAGCCTGGGGCTTGGGACCCAGCCGCTGGCCCTGCTCCCGGTCTCATGCCCTGTGTCCGGGGCTTGGGTCCTGGCCATTAGCCCTGCACACAGCACTGCTCCCAGCCCCAGCTAGGGGGGGGAGGGGCAGACACAGGTAAAGAGGCTGGGCTTTCAGCACCCCCACTATTAAAAGGGTTCCGGCACCACTAGTAAGTGGAAAGGGATACAGTGATCAAAACTCTCATTATTATTAGCTAAAGAATATGCATTCTAGCCTGAGCAGTAATGCTGAATCAGTAAATCTAAATTTTTCCCTGTGGAAAATTTTGTGGGATCGAAAAAGCCCCCCTTTTGAAATTAGAGAGACAAGGTGGGTGAGGTCTTTTATCGGACCAGCTTCAATAAAAGCTTTTCGATCTTACACAGCAGAGGTGCTGAAACAATTTGTATAGTGGGGGTTTTCATTTCATCTCATTTTGAAAGGTCAGTTAGGAACTACATTTTTTTGCTTTGAGGTTTCTGATTGGAAAATTAAAATATTTCATTGAAATTGATGTTTTCTTGCAGAACATTTTGATTTAGCCAAAACAATTATTTCAGTGTCAGTGACCTCCTTATAAATATTTGTTACAGAAACTCCAAGAAGCCCAGGACTTCTGGTTTCATTTTTAAAGGCCAGAGGCTACATCTTAGAAAACCAGTTAAGTCTGAATGGGATGAAAATAGTTGGCCTCATTCAGCTTTTCAAAAACGGTGACTGTATCCTTCTTTGAGAGGAGCGTTAACTAAATCAAACATGTAACCCAGGGGTTCTCAAACTGGGGATCGGGGGGGGGGGGGGAGGTTGCGAGGTTATTACGTGGGGGGTCATGAGCTGTCAGCTTCCACTCCAAGCCCCGCTTTGTCCTTTGTCTCCAGCATCTATAATGGTGTTAAATATATAAAAAAGTGTTTTTAATTTATGGGGGGGGGGGGGAGGATCGCACTCAGAGGCTTGCTATGTGAAAGGGGTCACCAGTCCAAAATTTGAGAACCACTGATGTAACCAATATTAGCCACATCACTTAACGCACTGCTGGAAGGCACTCAAATATTATGGTGCTGGGCTTGGTACATGAACCTACATATTTTTCTTTCACACCTTTAAATTGGGCTGGACAACATTAAACGTTTTGTCCCCAATGCAAAACAGCAACTGGTTTGTTCAGACTCGGCGGGACCTCCTGACTGTAGTGATCCATTATGACAACAAACTATACAGTAATTTGTAAGGTTGAAACTCAGTGCATTAGCTTTTGCATAGCTAACATATAAATGGAGTGTATGCGCATGTGCGTTTGAATAGTTAGCTATTGATTCAAATTATTCTATAAACGTATTGCTAACTCCTTTTAATTTTCAGTGCTGAAAGTGAATGCAAAACATCATAGCTGACTTTACTGGGGCTGCTGAGACGTAAGAATTCTGTTGTATTAGAAGGTGCTGGCATATCTTACTTAAGGGCAGTTTCCTGGAACTCAACCATTGCATATGTTACAGTATTTTAGGAACTGTGTTTATAGAAAGATGCATTAGAACTAAGAATGTTAGTGTGCAAGTATTTAACCACAGGTAAAGACCCCAGTACTTTAACAGATATTACAGGGACAGGCATCCTAGAAATATCTAAAATAGAGAAAAGAACCTTCAGTCAAAATCCTCCTCTATTTTCAGCACTTGATAGAAATGTTACTTTCTCTTATACAAATTCAAATAGCAGCCAAGTTCTTTTATCTTTCCAAAGGGCATGATATTCTAGTCTAGATACGGCAGTACAGCAATACATACGCAATCTTCAGATTTATGAAAAGATATCGATCTTAGCTCTGTGGCTGGCCAAGTGTACTGCAGCAAGCTAGGCCAAGGCACAATAGCCGTTTTGCAACGGTTTTAAATGTATCAAAGAGCATCTGTTACTCCACAAAAGGGCTGAAAAGCCATCCCCATAAATCAGGGGTGGGCAAACTTTGTGGCCTGAGGGCCACATCTGGCAATAGAAATTGTATGGCGGGTCACGAATGCTCAGAAAATTGGGGTTGGGGTGCGGGATGGGGGGAGGGGGAAGAGGGGCTCTGCTTGGGGGTCCAGACTCTGGGGTGGGCCTGGGGATGATGGCTTTGGGGTACATGAGGGTACTCCAGGCTGGGATCCAGGAGTTCGGCGGGCGGGAGCGGGATCAGGGCTGGGGCAGGGGTTGGGGCATGGTGATAGGCTCAGGGGTGCAGGCTCCAGGCAGCGCTTACCTCAAGTGGCTCCCGGAAGCAGTGGTATGTCCCTTCTCCGGATTCTACGTGGAGGTGCTGCCAGGCGGCTCTGCACTCTTCCCCGTCCGCAGACACTGCCCCTGCAGCTCAGCCACCTGGAGTGGCCCCTGACCCTGCACCCCAGTTCGAGTGCCAGAGGGGGGCCACGCCGTGGCTTCCAAGAGCCGTGCGGAGTGGCCCCCGACCCTGCTCCCCGACTGGAGTGCCAGAGCGGGGCAAGCCCCAGACCCTACTCCCCAGCGGGAGCTCAAGGGCCAGCTTAAAATGGCTGGCGGGCTGGATTCAGCCTGCAGGCTGTAGTTTGCCCACCCCTGTCATAAACTCATGGCTATGTACACTCTATACGTACTCTCAAATAATCAAGATACCTAGTTTCATATATCCCAGCTGGAGAAATTCCATTTTGCTTTTCTTTAAACGAGTCTAATACAATGCAAACCAAATCACTTTGCCTTCCCAGGGGTCCTTGACCAATAGCCATCTACTTGTTCTAGTTTTCTATAACTGTGGTAGCAACAAGCCGTATATAACATGATAAACAATTGATAAATATTATTGCAGAAACGCACAGTTCAAGATATATATATATATGGAGCCTCATTATAACCCAACTACTTCTCAGGAGTTCAGACTTTTCTCAGAACTCTTTCTTTTGGGCTGAAGTCAGAGCAGCAGGAACCCTGCAGGGCTCATGCACTGAGCCCTGCTGTTTGGTTGCTAGGGTTTGGAAATGCTTCAGCAGGTTTGCTGGGAGGTTTGTGTTTGATGAAACCTGTAATCTTCAGCACTACCTTAGCAAAGACTTTTGTGCATGTGTACACACAGAGAGTTACATACAGTTCAAAGATTAAACAAAAGCACAAGGAGTGTTTCTAGTGGGCCAGCAGTACCATTTACCTGATTCTAGACAGTACCGGAAGACAGAATTATATTTTAATTCAGAGTGAAAACCACCCCAGGACCTGCACAAGACCATACATGATGGACACACAAGGCCTCTGCATAGGTGCGAATCTTAACCCTATAATTTCCTAGCTCAGCTTTTAGGCATAAAAGCTAAATAAAGTTAAATAAATTATTTATCTCACGTACTTTTCAAGAATATGGGCTAAAGGGTGACCAAGACCCCAATCCTGTAGATACTTACGACTGGATGTAGTGTTTACTACTATGTGTAATCTCTATTGAAGTCAATAGAGGTACTCTCAGCTGTAAGAACTGTGCCCAGTATTAACGGTTTTCAGGGTCAGACCCTAAGTCTGTCTATATCTATTGTTTTCTAGATTTCAATTCCTTTTTACAAAAAATCTAGAGAACAAACCAAAAACAAACAAACCTGATCTCAGTGGTGCAATCTAGATGCAGTCATTAAAAACGGAAAACAACAGAGAAGAAGGGGAAACCTCTCCTTCTATTCCTGCTCTTGAGTTTGTGGTTTCCAGCAAAGCAATACAACGGCCCCACCTATGCAATTCTTTTAAGTAATTAAAAAATAACTCCCCAGAATTCCCTGACAATAAGCCCAAACCTCCTACTTAGTGGCTGAACACCCAACGATATTCCCTTCTCACGCATCCCATTTGGTGCAATCCCCCGAGTGGGGGAGGACATCTGTAATATCTGGAGTCTCAGAATGGAGTCACTCACAGATGTAGAATTTCTTTTTGCTGTGACATGTGTAGCCAGACTTTCCATTCCATAGGACTGAACTCTGTGTGTCAAAGGTGACATATAACTGTTTAATGGGTGGTGGGCACAATTTAAAGGTTATTAGGGGGCATGTGACTGCCCCATGTGTTGCCTCTGGATCTAGAACAGAGGTTTTCAAACCTTGTGGGCTGCACGCCCTCCTAGGGGGGTGCAGAGGAATGTTCAGGGGTGGGCATAAGCGGCAACACCAGGCAGTTCACGCCAGCCCCCATGCGGCGGGGCTCGAGGAGGGAGCACCACCTCACCCCTGACTTACCTCAGGGGGCCACCCAGCGTGTCTGGGTTGCAGGAGGGATGCAACCAAAAAACCTGGGGGGCACATGACCCCGCACGTCCTGCCCAAGTATCACCTCTGCTGTGTCTCTCTACTAGTATTGTAACAATGGTGCCAGACGTAAACTACTCCATTTTGAAGGAACGGTCTCATTCCGAAGAGCCTCTTCAATACCGATAGATGATCCACAATAATGCTCATATAGAAAGCTGATTCAGAGGTACGATGGCCAAGGTTTTCACAAGTGACCAGTATCTGGGAGGCCCAACATGAGATGTCTAAAAGGGCTAGATTTTTAGGAATGTCAAGCACCAACCTGGCCTCTGAAAACCAAGGCCCATTAAGGCTTTTCCTGTCCTGAAATGGAGGTGACCGAACTCACTAGTGGACTTCTGAAAATCTTGGCCTTAGGTTTTTTTTTTAAACCCAAGATCTTTAAAATTATAAAGGATGTCAAAGCAGTGTGGGCAATAGAGATCTCCCCAATGATTTCTCATCAACAATCTGATCCGGTTTCCACTGGAGCCCATTGACTCAGGTTGATGTGGTAAACCGTGCAAGTGTCACAGTCTCAGACAAAAGACTTTTGCACCAGCTGGACGACGATCCAGTTCCACAGACCACTGTGAACGAATAGATTTGTTGGGGAAGAGTGAACGTGGTTTTTGTAAAGGGAAATCATGCCTTGCCAATCTGTTAGAATTCTTTGAGGTCAAGGAAACATGTGGAGAAGGGTGATCCAGTGGATACAGCATTCTTGGGACTTTCAGAAAGCCTTTGACAAGGTCCCCCAAAGGCTCTTATGCAAATAACGCAATCATGGGATAAGAGGGAAGGTCCTCTCATGGATTGGTAACTAGTTAAAAGATAGGAAGCAAAGGGTAGGAATAAATGGTCAATTTTCAGAATGCAGAGAGGTAAATAGTTGTGTCCCCCCAGGGTCTACACTGGGATCAGTGCTGTTCAACATATTTATAAATGATCTGGAAAAGGGGGTAAACAGAGAGGTGGCAAAAATTGCAGATGATACAAAATTACTCAAGATAGTTAAGTCTAAGTTACAAAGGGATCTCTCAAAACTGGATGACTGGGCAACAAAATGGCTGATGAAATTCAATGTTGATAAATTCAAAGTAATGCACATTGGCAAACAAACCCAACTATACATACAAAACCATGGAATCTAAATTAGCTGTTACCATTCATGAAAGAGATCTTGAAGTCATTGTGGATAGTTCTCTGAAAACATCCACTCAATGAGCAGTGGCAGTCAAAAAAGCAAACAGACTGTTAGGAACCATTAGGAAAGGGATAGATAATAAAAGACAGAAAATATCATAAATTTATAAATCCATGGTATGCCCACACCTTGAATACTGCATGCAGATCTGGTCACTCCATCTCAAAAAAGAATTGGAAAAGGTACAGAGAAGGGCAACAGAAATGATTATGGGCACAGAACAGCTTCTGTCTGAGGAGAGATTAAAAATCCTGGGACTTTTCAGACTGGAAAAGAGACGACTAAAAAGGGATGTGACAGAGGTTTATAAAATCCTGACGGGTGTGGAGAAAGAAAATAGGGAAGTGTTATTTACTCCTTCACATAATACAAGAACTAGGGTCACCCAATGAAATTAACAGGCAACAAGTTTAAAACAAACAAAAGGAAGTATTTCTTCACACAACACACAGTGAACCTGTGGAACCTCATAGCCAGGGGATGTTATTAAGGCCAAAACTAAGGGCTTGTCCATACTGGCAATTAACAGCGGTGCAACTGTCTCGCTCAGGGGTGTGAAAAAACGCCCCCCTGGGTGCAGCAAGTTGCAGAGCTGTAAAGCGCCAGTGTAAACAGTGCCCCAGCCCTGGGAGCTACGCCCCTCATTGAAGTGGTTTTTTTTAAGAGCACGGGGAGAACTCTCTCCCAGCACTGCCATGACCACACAAGGCACATTTAGCATTGCCAGTGTAGACTAGCCCCCAAATAGGGTTCAAAAAAGAACTAGATAAATTCATGGAGGATAGGTCCATTAAAGGCTATCAGCTATAACCCCACCCTTTGACTATCACTAGCCTTTGTTTGCCAGAAGCTGGGTGTGGATGAGGGGGATGGATCACTTGATTGCCCTGTTCTGTTTATTCCCTCTGAAGCACATGCCATTGGTCACTATCAGAAGACAGAACACTGGGCTAGATGGACTATTGGTCTGACCCATTATGGCCGTTCTTATGCCCCAGGCCAAATGCCCCTCTGTCAGTACTTGCAAAATGCTAGCAATGAATCCCATCACCACACAACACTCATGTGGTTTAGGCATTTGTTACAAATTCAAAAAACTCAGATCAGGTTTGTATCACATTCCAAGCTCTAGTAAAGCCTAGTAAACTTTAACCATTTAAAAAAAAGAACAAGAGTACTTGTGGGCACCTTAGAGACTAACGAATTTATTAGAGCATAATTTAGGTACTTGGTCAATAAAAGGACAGAGTGCAACTGAAATCAACCTTGACTCATGCCCAATGGAGCGGAGTGAGGGGGTCAGGATTCTCCTTTCTCAGTCCCAGAGATTCGCAGCATGCAAGATAACTAGAAAAAGCCCATGGGTAGGCTGGTATTTCTATATCATGACCTCTTGGGGTCACAGAGCAAGTTACTACAGATCAGCCCATGGGACAGGAAGCAGCTGAATTCTCTGGAGTTCTTCAGCACGTAAGGTTTGGGTCATCCAAACCAGTTACACCAACCCCCGCATACTAATATGCTGATATCTATGGCCTTTCAAAGTCTATGTGACTCTCAAAAGCATGGATGCTTTCTGCTAGATCAAAAACAACAAGGAGTCTGATGGCACCTTAAAGACTAACAGATTTATTTTGGAATAAGCTTTTGTGGGTAAAAAACCACCACTTCTTCAGATGCAGCTTTTACCCACGAAAGCCCAAATAAATCTGTTAGTCTTTAAGGTGCCCCCGGATTCCTTGTTGTTTTTGTGGATACAGACTAACACAGCTACCTCCTGATACTTTCTACTAGATGTGACCCCAAAGGAAGATGAAACTTTATAGCTAAGCAAGACTGTCACTATAAAATAGAGGGGGTGGGGCTATTAGATGGATTGAAAGTTTAAAGCTACCTTGAAAAAAGGTGTTTTGAATAATACATTATTGCTTTTTCACTTTAGAGTCATTATAAAGCAGGTTTTCCCTGTTCAAAAGAGAGCAGAAACCAAGGAAAAGGTCAGAAATGCTGGCACACAGCCAAATCTTGCTGATAACATGTACTGATGGATTCCATCAACTAGCCTTGCTGGAGAGAGTTGATATCAGGAGACAATCACCGCCCTGAAGCATTATGAGATTGAAGACACAGCAGCATTTAACCAGAGGAACACACGCAGCCCTGGGGAAAGCAATTAATATGCTAGTTTGCTCAGAAGAAATCTAATAAATGCCCTACCACCAAGTAACTTCAAGAGTGTTTTATCTTTATCCCTAACCAGTTCTTGAATGGCTGAGACACCCACATCTGTTTAGGTAGGGGATTCCAAGGAAGATCAGTTGAAAAGGATTTATTAAAAGATCACAGCAAGTACATTTTTCCCTGCAGGAAACATACCTTAATCTAATCTAGGAGGCTGCTGCAAACCCTCCTGGCCAAGTCTCCTATTTAAACAGATCACAGACACAAGTTTGTTCTGGTCTGGACAATGTCTGAAGTTTCTTTCCCCTATTAATTAACAGACTTGCTTATAATGGAGTGACACACAACTCAGTTTTCCAAACAATCCACTTAATCTGGTTCTGGTATTTTGCTGGTTGTAGCATACTGCCTGACTAGCTAAATGCATTGTGCCTTTATGCAGCTTGAAACAAAGAGAATAATCTTTTGCTAAACAATTGAATACCGTATGTATTTCGGTAAAATTCCTTCAAAACATAGTCTAAGGCCATGTCTACATTAGCACTTAACGTTGGCAAAACTTTTGTTGCTCAGGGGTGTGGACCACCCTTCCCCCCCCCCCCCCCGCAGACCTCAAGAAACACAAGTTTTGTTGGCATAAGCACTCGTGTGCCCCGTGCTATGTTGGGGGAAGACGCTCTCCCACCGACATAGCTACCGTTGTTCAATAGAGCTCTGCTACTGCAAGCTTGTTAGTGTAGACATGGCCTAAGAGGCTGTATAGAGACAGAAAACTCCAATAGACTAAGGGCTTGTCTACACTATCAAGTTTTGTTGACAAAACGTATGTCGACACCCAAAAGTTGACAAAACAAAAATCGCCAAAGGGTGTTCATTCACATTAGTTCCCTCTGTCGACAGATCACGTCCACATTGGGGACACCATCATCGACAGGGTGAGCAATGAACCGCGGGTCTGTATCCCACAGTGCAGTGTCATAGGAAGGAAGAGCTGATCGCTGGGCATCTTGGGATTCTCTCTGAGCTCTCCCACAGCCCCCTCAGCTGCCGAGAGCAGCATCATGAGCAGCACAGCAGTCTGTCCCCCTACCCAGGTAGCAGGAGTCCCCTCTGCGGTGCTCCTAGTGCAGGGCAGGACAGGAGCATTCCAATGATTTGCTCTGTTTGTTTGTTCCCCAAAGGGAGCAGCACACAGATACTTCCTGGAGCTTTGAAAGGGGAAGGGCACATGCCTACAGGGCAGCAGAGATCAAAACCCTGAGCAGAGCAATCAGGACAGGCATTCTGGGATACTGGCGGAAGCCAGTTCTGTCAACAAAACAATCAGCAGTGTCTATGCTGGCTCTTTGTTGACAATAAAGGGAGGGGAAAAGACAAAAGTCTTTCATAGGGGTGGACGTTTCTTGTCGCCAAAACTGGGCATTTTTCACGACAAAAGTCCCATTGTATTGTGTAAGCTCTTGCTATTTTGTCACCAAAAGCCATGTCTTTTCCACGCTGAAAAGTCCCAGTCTTATTAATCTCTCCTCAGATGGAAGCCGTTCCATACCCTTAATCATTTTTGTTGCCTTTTTCTGAACCTTTTCCAATTCCAGTATATCTTTTTTGCGATGTGGTGACCACATCTGCTCACAGTATTCAAGATGTGGGAGTATCATGGATCTATACAGAGGCAATATAATATTTTCTGTCCTATTATCTATCCCTTTCTTAATTATTCCCTATACAAATCTACCTTGTACACCAGGCTCCACCTAGAATTTCATTGGGTCTGCCCATCCTTACTAGAACAGCATGCCAGAGTAACCAAACATGGACATGTTTCTTTATACCATTATGATGCAAACATCACAACATTAAGAAAGGCGCTGCCAAAGACCGTAAAAACTCCTTACTCTTGTTTATAATGCCTTAACTACTTGACATATTCTCCCCCGCTGATCTCTCTTTTCTGTATGCAAAAAGCATGCCCACCGCCATGGCATATATGAACATATGGAGTTACTGAAATGAATGCACTTTTGTTTCCTTCAGTGTGAACAAACTTAATCAAAGTGGTCAGCATTGCTCTGGAGAACCAGACCAGAGCTTGCAACATTCAGGGCAATATAAACAACTTTTACACAAACTGGTCAGCAGGACCCCTTTAAAAGAAGGTGAATAGAAGTTTAAGGGTTCCAATCACTGAAAGTGTACATGGGCAATTCTAAACACAGCAAGGGTCTAGGGGGCAGAGAAATTAGACTCACCTTGGCATGCCACACTGGGGTCACCCCAGAAAAACTCTTGGCACTCCCTGCAGGTGCGGCCTCCAAACCCAGGCATACACTGACACTGCCCCGTGAACTGTTACAAATAGGAGAAGAAGAGAAGGTGAATTGGCTTTCCTGTCTGGAAGGGAACATCACCAGCAAAGCTCTTGGAGCTATTCCCAGCAGCTTGTGGGGATAGGGTGATCAGATAGCAAGTGTAAAAAATCAGGATGGGGCCGGGGGGATAATAGGTGCCTATATAAGAAAAAGCCCCCAAAATCAGGACATCTGGTCTCCCTATGTGGGGAACATGCTCAGGTAGTGTTATTTTGGTCTTTTCATATACTGACAAAGACTCAGCAGCCAAGCTCACTAACAGAAAGCAACACGGCTGGACACAGACTGAAGCTGAAAGATAAAAATAATTTAAGAAAATTATTTTTAAATTAAATTTAAATTAAAAATAATTTAAGAAAATCCTATCTCTCTGGACCTGATCTTAAAAATCTCACCCTTAGTGTGGACTATCTAGCCAAACATGATCTTTAGAACTGAATTACTAGGGCCAAATTTTCAAGATTGCCGGGGCCCTACAGTGCCCATCGACTTTAAAAATAGAGTTGGATGCTCAGCACTTCTGACAATCCAGCCCTTCTTGTCGTGTGTGCACTGGGGGAAGTAGTATTATTCGGGGTACAGAGACAATGCCTGTGCCTTCTTTACAATTCCTCTGGTGTTTGCCCCTGAATTGCCCTTTTTGTCGTGACTTTCCCACAGCCCTAGCAGTTATACAGCTCACTGAGAACGTTACCTTCTCTTCTGGATCTGATTTACCGAACCATTGTGCAGCTTTCCTATGAATACAGCCAATAACTATGCAGAGGAGCATTTTGCTGGATAAGACTAATGAGGCCCTATGCATTTCTTACCTCATTACACGATGGCCCGAAGGAATGAGCAACATCGCACTCGCACAGTTCACATCCAGTTCCACTGGCCAGTCTCCAAGTGCGTGGTGCACAGCGATCACAGTTCTGCCCGGTCACATTGGGAAGGCATTGGCACTGCCCGGTTGTTTTCTCACACTGACAGCCTTCCGAGCTATTGCAGTGCTCTCGCACTGTTCCCAAGTAATTACAGACGCACTCTGTAACGGAAGAGCAGGCAGCCTGACTAACTCTGCTATGCCAACACAACACCACATTAAACTGAGTCCAAACCTAAAGGTCAGTTACTGATGTGTTACCAAAAGAGGAGATGGGTTGCAGGGAGACGGGATCCTATGCAAATGGGGAAAGTTACACAGACATCCCTAGCGGCATGTCCTGACATTCTAAGTTACTTAGGCTATGTCTACACTGGCAACTGAACGACAAAAGTTGTCTTTCAGAGGCGTTAACCACCTCCCCCCCAGACAAAAGTTTCGATGCGACGAGTGCCAGTGAGAACAGTGTATTGTGGGCAGGAGGGCACAAACACCGCTCATTGGGGGTGGAAGTTTTGTGTCATGTAGACATAGCCTTAGAAAACAGATGCTTTGGGAGGAAAAGCCTAATGAAGCACCTTGTAAAGCCTGTCTGGGTACACATGCCATGGTGAGGAGTGCAGTGTTAACACCCCGTATGGTAAACTGCCTTCTCATTCAAATGCCTCTATTAATTTTTCACAACTTATGCTGCAAGTTATTAACCTTGCAAAGATGCAGACAGATCTCAGAGTGTCGCTACATCTGTTTCCAAGTTAATTTGAGCAATTGTGTAACTAAGGCTTAATCTTGTGAAGTGCTCCTGTAATATTCACAGTAGGTGGCTTGAGGATTCCTAACATCTTGCAGGACTAGGAGCACATATAATAAGCAGATACAGGGAGTCTTTAACGAACTCTGAAAAGCAAATTTTGTAAGAAGGGGAACACAATGGGGTTCCAGGTTAATTGTCTTCCATATAAATGCGCTCTCTTTACAAAAAGAAAAGGAGTACTTGTGGCACCTTAGAGACTAACCAATTTAAATAAATTGGTTAGTCTCTAAGGTGCCACAAGTACTCCTTTTCTTTTTGCGAATACAGACTAACACGGCTGTTACTCTGAAACCTCTCTTTACAAAGTGAAACAGATTATTAGGCTGTGTCTACACGGCCACTTTCAGCGCTAAAACTTTTGTCGTTCCGGGATGTGGAAACCCACCCCCCGAATGACAAAAGTTTTTGCGCTGAAAAGCACCAGTTTTGACAGCGCTTGCTCCCAGGGATAAAGCTACCACCGCTCGTTAGGGGTGGGGTTTTTTTGTTTTGTTTTTTTAAATTGCTGGGAGACCTCTCCCCCCGTGATAAAGTGTGTCTACACTGCCCACGTCAGAGCGCTGCGGCGGTCGCGCTGTAACGTGGGTAGCGTAGACACACTCTTAGTTTCCAAGTGCCAGCCCTGCAAACTCACCCTGGGATCTGCAAGTCAGGCTCTTTCTGGTTCCCACATAACTACCAGAAACAGAGACTTTGCAACATGGATCTCTACAAATTCAGGGGATGGTATATGACTCACAATAGAACTCAGCTCCCTCCCTCCCTCCCTCCAGGAGATGTTTGCTCTGCTAATAGAAATAGTAAAAGAAAAAGACCACGTTTTTGTGACTAACGATTCTGGATAAATACAGAGTAGCACTTTCGACTAAAAGAAAAGGAGGACTTGTGGCACCTTAGGGACTAACCAGTTTATTTGAGAATAAGCTTTCGTGAGCTACAGCTCACTTCATCGGATGTATACCGTGGAAACTGCAGCAGATATTATATACACACAGAGATCATGAAACAATACCTCCTCCCACCCCACTGTCCTGCTGGTAATAGCTTATCTAAAGTGATCACTCTCCTTACAATGTGTATGATAATCAAGTTGGGCCATTTCCAGCACAAATCCAGGTTTTCTCACACACACCCCCCCCCCCTCCAACATACACACACAAACCCACTCTCCTGCTGGTAATAGCAATAACACCATCCCGGCCACTAGGGATGTAGAAGCCCTCTACACCAACATTCCACACAAAGATGGACTACAAGCCATCAAGAACACTATCCCCGATAATGTCACGGCTAACCTGGTGGCTGAACTTTGTGACTTTGTCCTCACCCATAACTATTTCACATTTGGGGGCAATGTATACCTTCAGATCAGCGGCGCTGCTATGGGTACCCGCATGGCCCCACTGTATGCCAACATTTTTATGGCTGACTTAGAACAATGCTTCTTCAGCTCTCGTTCCCTAACGCCCCTACTCTACTTGCGCTATATTGATGACATCTTCATCATCTGGACCCATGGAAAAGAAGCCCTTGAGGAACTCCACCATGATTTCAACAATTTCCATCCCACCATCAACCTCAGCCTGGTCCAGTCCACACAAGAGATCCACTTCCTGGACACTACGGTGCTAATAAACGAGGGTCACATAAACACCACCCTATACCGGAAACCTACTGACCGCTATTCCTATCTACATGCCTCCAGCTTTCACCCTGACCACACCACATGATCCATCGTCTACAGCCAAGCTCTGCGATATAACCGCATTTGCTCCAACCCCTCAGACAGAGACAAACACCTACAAGATCTCTATCAAGCATTCTTACAACTACAATACCCAAGAAAAACCTGGGATTTGTGCTGGAAATGGCCCAACTTGATTATCATACACATTGTAAGGAGAGTGATCACTTTAGATAAGCTATTACCAGCAGGAGAGTGGGGTGGGAGAAGGTATTTTTTTCATGCTGTGTGTGTGTATATAAAAAGATCTTCTACACTTTCCACAGTATGCATCCGATGAAGTGAGCTGTAGCTCACGAAAGCTTATGCTCAAATAAATTGGTTAGCCTCTAAGGTGCCACAAGTACTCCTTTTCTTTTTGCAAATACAGACTAACACGGCTGTTACTCTGAAACTTTGGACTAAGAGATTCCCTTTTTTAAAAAAAAACACAAAACAGAACACCACCATTATGTGACTATAACCACACTTAACACTTTTCATTCCCTGAGGCAGTCCCTCCTTCTAAGCTTTCAGGAACCCACTCCTGCTGTTCTTTAAAATCCCAGGAATGTTTGCGTAAACAAAAGCCATGTCTTCAGGGCTTAACAAGCAGCAGGAAATGGCCATGCTTGATCTCTTGATAAGAGGGAAACAATGAATGCTAACAAGAAGGCAAGAAATCCTTATCCCACAAGAGCCCATTCTTTCCGTTGTTTGGACATGTAAATGCTAGGTGTCTGCTCTCTCCTTGTTACACTAAAGGACTCCTGCCCCCTGAAGAATCACACTAATTGGGTTTGCAGCTTGTTTAGCCAGAGGTAATTAGGTTTCTACCATCCGTTTAATCAAAAATGGTTCCCGGCAAATTTAAAATACTTTAGGTTATCTGCAGTTCTCCATGAATGTCCTGAGACCACCTGCAAAATCAACAGTTTCACAGTTCACTAGGCTTAATGATGTTCTAGAGTTTAGTGCAGGTAAATGAATTCTGGCCAGTGCTGTAGAAATGAGGAATGGGAAGTCCCCTCCCTCCCCGCACTTACTTCTGCAATCCTGTTGCAACGCATGTCCATAGTACCCATATTTACACAGCTGGCAATTTTCACCCTCTGTCTGATACAAGCACTTCAGGCACTTTCCAGACTGCTTGTCACAGGCCCCTGGGTCAGCCATATCAATGTTGTTGTTACACTGGCATGGCTGGCAGACTCCACCTATCTCTTCAGGGTCTCCAAAGAAACCAGAAGCACACTCATCACATCTGCTTCCTGTTTAAAAAACAAGCAAATCAAGAAATTATTATTACAGCTCGTTAATATACGAGTCAATAAACAGCAAGACAGTGAGACAAGAGATTGAAGGTGAGTAGTTGAAAGAAAACTGAGTTGAATATATTCAGAAAAACAAAATACAATACTTGGCTGGATCCTCACCAAGTCTAAGTTGAGTAGATCCATTGATTTCAATGGAACTGAGCCAACTTATAGCAGGGTAGCTCTTTGTCATGGATTTCAGAATTCAAGGCTCCTGATTCTGGGAAGTACTTGCAACATGTGTTAATGGGCATCCCTATTCAGGACAGCACTTAAACATAAGCTTAGCTTTAAGCCTATGCATTGACTTCAGTATTGTCCTCAATAGGGATGCTTTGCTTGAGCTGGGGACTCAAATAATTTCTAGTGTCATAAACATTCATTAAAATTTAGAGAGATAGCAAAAAAAAATTGCTATGCAAGATGTTCTTTCCTAGCTTTTTCAAAGTGCCACTCCTACCTGCAGTATTTGCCTGCTGGCTGGGAGTGGTTCTTATAACTTCATTATTTATGGATTGCTACAGGGGTACATGGTGCTTCATAGATGCATAAAATCGAAGACTTGCTCTTCAGGTGCTTACAATTTAAATTAAGCTGAACAACAAACACTAGGTGGAGAGATTTGGCAGGAATAATAGGGGTGGATAACTTCTCTCTCACGCCCACTGATTTTCCAGTGAATACTTACATACATTGCTTGCCAGAGATTGGCCCTTAATTTGTAAGTAAAAACTACAATACTTACAAATATTGGTACTATAGTAACTTCTGCCACTGCTTATGCTGGTGCTTTCTACTTCCCTCTACATAGTCCCTCTCTGTAGCTAGATTAAAACTCAGTAGATGCCCTTTAAAGCACATGGTATTTACCTATGTATCCCACATTACAGACACACACAATTTGCAGAGTAATAGGATCTTGATAACAGCTGCTGGCAAACTGACGCCCACTTTCTGGGCCATCTGGGCAAGGACAAGGCCGACAATGATCTCCTGATCCCAGGACAGGGTCTCCATAATAGCCACCAAGGCACCTGTATTAAATAAAGGCTTGTGAACCCACAGGCAGATGTTGTAAGAACTATTTCTTCTGATGTGAAATCGCACTAGAATGGTTTCCAATGACTGGAGGGATGAGCGAGATGGACTACATCTTTTGTAGGTCTCCAACTGTTATTCACAGTATGAATAACACTACTGTAAAGATATTTTCTTTGGCTCATAGTAGGATTACAAGTAATATGCCATGCCAAACCAAACCATTCCATCTGTGATGCAAAGTCTTACCTCTGATCATCACACTTTAAAACCTCCTCTGGTAGGTGTTTAGGCACATTTATATGGAGAAATCTGTTTCATGCCTCCTCGACACACACTCCTTTGCTCAAAAGGGTGCCCTTGGGCTTGGAGCAAAGCTAGGAGGCCACACAGGTTCCCAACAGCTGCTTACAGAGGATGGGGTTCGCCCCTTCCCTTCAGAATCTGCTTTGGTTTCCATGGCTGCCAATCGGCCAGAGTCCATGCAGCTCTGGCCAGTTCTGCATCAGGGCCCAGAGTTTGGCCCCTAGTTGTGATAACTCTACACAGACTTTTCATCTCCATAGCTCTTTCAGCGGTACATACTCTCACCAAGAATGGCATTTAACATATATTCACTGCCCTGTTGCTGGAGATGGAAGAAAATGGGTCCTGCCATTTTGCCCTCATTAAAATTAAGTGATCATTTAAAGTGTCTGAAACAATTCTGGGTTTGTTCATCGCCTTAAAATTTCTGCCTTGCTCTCCACTGCACAGTCACCACTACAAAATGGACACTATGGGAGGAATTTTTGCAGTGAGAGCTGGCCCTCTTCCTATAAATGGACACTGTCACTTTCAAGATCCCATTTCCCCCGCCCGCCCAAACAAGCCTTTGGACTGGTCTTGAACCCAGGTGGTCCAGTTTGGCAGACCAAGACATTTCTATTCATTCCTATTTCTGTGTGCTGAAATCCAAGTAAGATGACATGTGATATTTACATAGGGGACACTTCTCCTTTATAAACAGGAGACACAGGTTCCCCGTCCGGTAATAAGGGTGGGGCATCTCAGTGCAGAATCAAGGTTTTGTGCTTGATCATGCTAATTTCACTGACTTCAATGGGACTTGAGTAATGACTTTAGGATTGGGTGTTAGCTTTGCCTGGGGCAGTTCAGTGGATATGCTTACAATGTATAATAATGTAGCAATAAATCAGCTATAAGAAGAGACCATACCTTTCACAGTTGTGTCCCGTGGTGGAATCGTGGCAATTCAAACATTCCCCAGTGTATGGGTCACAGTCATCCGTGTGGCCATTACACTGGCAAGGCGGACAGCTTGGAAATCCCCAATATCCAGGTAAGCACCTATCACACTGGCGGCCATACACTCCATGGAAACAGTGGCACTGGCCAGTCTCAGGATGACAGAAGGAACTGACAGAACCTTGTACGTGACATTCACAAGCTAAATTAAATAAAAATGCAGTTAAAAAGAAATGATAGTTGGAAAACTTCTCTTCCATTTATGAAGCTGCAGCCTCTGGACCTGGCTCTGCAGTCATTACCTGGCATCACTCCCGCAAAAGCCAATCAGAGTCTTGCCCCAGAAAGGGCTGAAAGACCAGATCCTACAATTGTATTAGACTATAAAGATTCAACACAGTGGAGACTTTAAACTGGATTTCCTAGGTTATACTTAGACTCACAGAACAACAGTTCCTTAAAGCATATCTTGTTAGAAAGCATTAGGATACCAATATTCCCCATTATTTGATGTGCCATTGCCTAACTAGAATGAATATGCGGAGATTATGGATTAAACGTACATTTGCATCCATTAGGCCCAAACCCAAAGGTGCCAGGAGCACATCTGTCACATCTTCTTCCAACAACGTTCGGACGACACTGGCACTGTCCTCCATTAGAGTCGCACACTGAACTTAATGAGCCTTGAGGGTTGCACTGGCAAGCTGAATAGTGAAAGAGGACAGAATTTGAGAGAGAGAGCACCACAGCTTATAAAACAGGTTTGAGCAGCATCTCTCCACACACACACACACACACACACACATCTTGGCAACAACATTAACAACTGGAAAATTGTGATTTACTTTGCAAGTCAATTAAGTTGTACATACATAATGCGGTCTCATGTAACAGTGCAGAGATGCTAAAAATAATATTCTTGCAGACGTCAGTCATAGGGGTTTTCACAACACTCCTGCTGTTTTCCAGACATCGGTATCTTTGAAATGTTTCCCAAGCACTGTTAGTGACCATATCTTCGCCTGAGCCCCCCACCGTGAATATGTCCAGTGATTTGCAGTAAGGCATAAGAACGAGCTATGAAACAATTATAAAATGACGAAACATTACCATTTATAATGCCACAGTCCATTTTTGTCTAAACTAAATATTACTTTGTTTCCTATTATGCTTGCTTTTTAAAATAAAAGAAAAACAAAAAACCCAGCAAAACCAACAAGATCTTCTTAATTTTCAGAGAAGATGTCTAGCATCCACAAAACTAATATTTTATGGAAAATATGGAAGATCAGGTTTGATATTCATGATGTGCCTGCCTCACTTGTATAAATAAGCCTTTCCAAAGACACAGACTTTAGCAGTTCAGCACTTAACATGTTAGTGATCCTGTAATGTACGGCAAAGAACGCATATCAGAAAAGAAACCAAACAGGGCACATACTTTGAACCTGAAGATGTTTACAGTGCTTGAAACTGTTGTAAATGTACGGCCAAATTTAGCCAATGGATAAGTGAACAGAACTCCCATTGACTTCAGTGGGATTTATGTAGCAGGACCCAAACAGAAAATACAACACTTAGTATTTTAAGTTTGATTTTTCTTTAAAAACATCGGTAAAGTAACACGCACTTACCGAGTCAATGAGTGTGTATGGGCTTTCCACCTCAGTGTCGAGGGAGGAGTACTGTGGTAGCTCCAGACGAACAGTGTAATTCAGTCCCTTTTCAAAGCATATGGGTCGTGGAAGGACGACATATCTGGATTGGAAACAGAATGTTTGGTTTGCATTTAACATGTTAAATGCAATAAATCTTTTCAGATGGCTCTATGGAATACCTGGGATAATATTCTGCCTCTTCTTGTTTGATTTTTACTAAGAATGAATGGTAAGTTTTGAAAAGAAAGTTTGGAAGTTTGTGTGACCAAATCCCAAAAAACCTATCAACCCTGAAATGAATGATACAACAGTTATACAGACCTTGAGCCTGGAGATAATGATACAGTCTGATTATCATCATCAGGAACGGTATTACCACATCGGCTACTTGTAGGAATCTTGCCTGGGCGTGAAACCGTAATAACAGCTTTTTCCCAGTGATCTGGTAACTGGAAAAATTGATCATCATTAATCAATGGATAAGTGATTAAACTTCTGCTATCAAAACTGCATGTGAGAATGAGAACTAACAAGACGCACATGTAACAATCACAATTCATGGCATTCCACTCCAGTACATAGAGTTCATGTAGCTCTGGTTACAGCACAATTTATTTGATGGGTTTTTCCTGTTTGTGAACTATCCACAAACAGATCAAGATTTCCTTGGAATGGTTCACATTTATTCCTGTGTTCACAATTATTCCATTAATATTTTATGTAAATCTAGTTCAGCGTCTGGATTGCTTGTGGGAGATGTGCAATTGGTCTCCTAATGCCACACAGCAACCGTTTCCACACCCTTTGTTTATTAGTCATCCTTGCTGCGTTATGCCTAATTTATATCCTCAGCTGTCCCATAAGAGATCTTGTCATAATTTTGTAATTGTCCAGTAAGCATCATGCACTCCAACAGCACAGTTATAATAAGATAATAAATATATTATTGTGAGGCAAACAGCAGTAGTGGTCTTTATAAGTCTTCTGCATTTCGATTATTTTTAGGTAAAAAAGATTATCATTGCACCAGTCAGCTCCTAGCATTCCACAAGGAAAACTCAGGCCTTGCTAAATATATCTACCATCAGTCATCGCCCTCTCAAGAGGTAACAATGTTGATAAACACCTATGTAAAGAATGGCCAATTACCTGCGGCTCATAGCGAATCACAACATCATATTCCATAGAATATGGAATATTGTCGATATAGAATTCCAGATATGCCCCTTCAGGGACTCTTACAAATCCTACTCCAGTCCAGGATGGGATACGATCTTGAGAATACTGGCGCTCAACGATGCTCACTCCCTAAGGAAGAGGGGAAGTTATTGAAATACTGGAAAAAAAAAATCAAATGTAACTAAAACATTCCTGTTCAATGGTAGGAACAGAAATCCACAGTCACAAAAACTCCACCGACCAACTGTGGGTTAACAGGTTATTTCTGTATTTACGTTTTCTGGGTTGCTTTGTTTGTTATTAAAATCATGTGTTATATAGAAGACAAGCTCTCTTTTGTACACATAGATGTAGGTATATCTACACTTTGCCTTCTCGTTTGCAAATACAACACTTTTTCTTTCATTGCACAGAGACTGAATGAAACTATTATTGCACAGTTCTTCATCAATTTATTCATTGTAATGAGATTTAAATTTAAAATACCACTGATATAAACCATTGATCATGTTTAAAAACAAGCTTGCACAAAACCGAAACACAAATAAAGTCAATAAAAGTTATTGCTACAATCCAGAGTGTAACCGATGTAGCTTTACTCATGTTTTTTCATGTTGTATTTGTAATTATTAGAGTTTATCTGATCATTGCTGAGCACTCACATCCAGCACGTAACACACACCTGTTAGCATTCAAATAGGGCAGTTAGTGTAATTACCTTTTAGAAGCCTGTTTGACTAGAACTTGGCTACCCTAACCAGCAGTTAAGGTCTCCTCTTAAAGATTCAGACAATAGTCACCCAGACAAAAGATGAACATTAAAAGATAGAGAATCCAGGGCAGACGGGCATAAACCTATGAACTAAAAACATGGCCATTTCCTTTGGTCTAGAATTTCTTTTTTTTATCTGGTACTTTTATATAAGATTATGGAAGTATTTGATACTCAAAGTTCCTGTTTGAAAAAGATCAAAACCAATGAATCTGTATAAAAACAAGACAACATCCTGCACATTCCAAAGAAATATGTCTTAATAAGAAGGTAGACAAGGTGGGTGAGGTATTATGCCAACTTCTGTTGGTGAGCGAGACAAGCTTTCGAGCTTACACAGAACTCTTCTTCAGGTCAGGTCAGGTTAGCTAGGAAGGGATGCATTTTAAGGAAATGTAAATATGATTATTACATCAAGATGACCCTGTGACAGACTGACAGTTTCCCATATTATCCTGAATTAACTTTATTCAATAAAGTTCAATCTTACTGAATCAGGTTTAATACCTTTGGAGTCCATTGTACCAAAAATGCAATTGTGTATGTATTATTGTGGCATTGTATGTACCTTCTCTAATAGGAAGGGGATGCTAAGGTAATACCTTTGAAGCCACTCTCCACCCCTCCCCCTGGAGGGGTAGAGACCAGTTCAGAATGGATTCTCCACGGACCCTCAGACAAAGAAAAGAATTTTGGACAAATAGCCTGGTTTTAAACTGGCTCAGGGCCTTCTTCCTGATTCAGCAAATGGACAGGGAACCCTGGTCCATGGAGGGCCCCAATCCTTAGGGTAGGGTTGGAAGGACGGGCTACTAAGGCCCCATAAGATGGGGTGCTTGTTCTGAGCAGAGGCTGTTATGAACTTGTTACCCAGAAGTTCATATCAGCCCCAGCTCAGAACAAGCACCCAGTCGTTCAGGGGGCTTTGAAGGACTAACTAACTGCCAGAGCCCATGCTAGAGTTGGGGTGATCTCTGGTAAGTTTGTAAGCACGAGCATATGGTCTTTTATTGTTTTTAATGTTTTCTCTGTAGTGCTTCTGATAATCAAATGGGCTCGCCTTGCATAAAAAGAGCTCTGTTATATCTATAGCTCTGGCCAGTCACACTGTTAACCATCTCGGAAGAGAAAGCAAGCAGGTGTGCTTGGGTAGCCTGTCTCTGCTGGGAAAAACACAGTGAAAGCTGGAAACAACTGTGCACCCTGGAAGTATCCCGGTCAGAAGTGAGTGAGACATAGGTCTTCACTGTGTCAGAGACAATGGCCAAGGGAGGTGGAAGCCTGAGAGCGGGTGCCTTTGCTAGTCTAAAGAGGGGGAATTCACGTGCAACTGAACTGTGACAGCCCCATCATGCATTCTCATACTCTACAGAGACAGCATGGCTATAAATTACCCAGGGTTTGAGCAAAGGGACATAGTCCTCCAAGAAGGGTCACATACTACCCGCATGCAGTCTGAGAGAAGGGAGCTTTTGGGCATGTTTTGAGATGAATACTCATGCTGTGAAAAAACAAGGAGTCAGGACCTAGGATCTCGCAGACAACTCACTGTCTAGTGTTAGAACCCTGCATGAAAATGCAGTTATTTCATCTCACTCTGCCTCACAGAAACATTTGTAAGTATTAGCAAACACTTGACAATTTTGATTATTTTTATTTTTTTAAGAAAAATAAGTTTTGCATTTTCCCACGGCTCTTTTCCCAAGCAAGTGTTCATGTATCTGCAGATTTCCCCTAAGCTACCCTTCCATTCGCAGGGCAAACTCTTACACAGTAACCAAGATTCATGCACAACCCCTACACCCTGTGCTGTGTTTCAAGTTCTATTCTACATTGACTTTCTTTCTGTAGGATCTCTCCATAAGTTAGGACTTAGCAGAAAAAGCCTAATTTGTCTAACGCTGCAAAGTGACTGCCTTCATTAATTAATTTCAGGCAAACTACTATCTGCTGCTTTTGGAGACAGAGTTACCTCTGTTTCCTTGCTGGAGGCAGATATAACAGTCTAGCTGCAGACTATGAATTAAAGTAAAGCTGCATTCACGACTAATAAGGGGGCAGGGGAGGAAAAGAGACATGCAGTCTGGGCACAGAGGGCTAACTAAACTAGAGATAACTAACAACATCTATAAAGCTCTTCTTTGGACTTTTAACTGCATCATTACCCATTAATAAAAGAAACCCCACCTAGGTGTATAACACCAAAAAAGGACAGCTGCTATGATGCTTGTATGTCTGTTTGCAAAAGCCACATATTCTGTATGTGGGATTTTTATTGAAACAAGCAAAGTGACCCAATGACAGAATCCCTGGATTCTTGAGAAATGCTGTGTTTACAAATCTAGGTGCAGTGGAATAAAAGAGACAGATTTCACGTATGTGAAGAGTCAGGAAATGGATTTAAAAAGAAAAACAATGGCAAAATACCTTTTTGCTTCAAATTACCACATGCATTATTATCAATACCCAGCCTACCAGCTGTGAATTGACAGTTCTCTGATAGGATCTGATTCTACATTTTTCAGTGATATCTTTACAAAAACTAAATAGTTACAGCATTGGCCCTTTTTTGAAACATGGGATGCTACCTAAGAGTCAGCAGAGTTTTCCACATTTCTCTTGAACCTGCACATTAAAATTTCCTACTCACAGGACCAAAGTTGGCTTCCTCCGCCTCATAGATGTAGTGGTCTAATGACATGAAGTAATAGCCAGACTCTACTTCATTGCACTGGCGTCCAATCATATGGGGCCGGCATGGACACTGGCCAGTTTCACTTGAGCAGCTGAAATGTAAGGTGAATTAATTTATGTTGTGCATATACTAGGAGAACACTGAGCAGATAGAAAATACAGTAGAACCTCAGAGTTATGAACACCTCGGGAATGAAGGTTGTTCATAACTCGTAAATGTTCATAACTGAACAAAACATTATGGTTGTTTTTTCAAAAGTTTACAACTGAACATTGATTTAATGCAGCTTTGAAACTTTATTATGCAGAAGAAAAATGCTGCTTTCCCTTCATTTTTGTAATAATTTAACACAGTACTGTACTTGCCTTTTTTTTTTTTTTTTTTTGGTCTCTGCTGCTGCCTGATTGCGTACTTCTGGTTCCAAATGAGGTGTGTGGTTGACTGGTCAGTTCATAACTCCGGGTTCTACTGAACTCCTATATTTATCTCTAACTGTTACATTATAAACTATGTGAGGGAAGAAGCACTTCCAAACAACACTTCATCCAAATATTATTTTTCCCTCTGGGCCTGTGAAGTCAGTATTTTACAAGATTGGGAAATTAGGGCCCAAAGGCTCTGAAGAAGACAGTGTCATTCTTCAAGCACGGGGGACAGAGGTGGTTGGGAGAAGGGCTAAAAACAGAGGTTAACACAACAAAATTCTCGATTCCAAAACCAGCAATTTTATTTACTAAATAATAAAGATACTAACTTTTTTCCCCAGACTGTTTTGTTAATTTTATTGTCCTGGAATTTTCCATACAATATTAAAATAGATCTTTTCTTGCATTGAGCTGGTCAGAATTTTTCCACACACAAAAAATGAAAAACGGCCTTTTTTTGTAAATGAAACTTTTTGCAAAGAACAAAACAAAAATTGTTGACATGATTAAAATGTTGTTTTTCTTGACATTAATAGTTTTTTAAATGAAACTCGTTTTTGAAATTACTGAAGTTCTTCACTTACTAAATAAACTGGCTTTCAGTAAAAAACAAAAATCACAGCATACTTCTGGATAAATGAAAAATTTTAATAAAAATATTGATAAAAATTGGTTATAAATTTTGGTTATAAATATGAAAAATTAGTCCATTTCAAACCATGTGAAACAGAAAAAAGATATTACAATTTGTTCCCCTGTTTTTCAACCAGCTCTCATTCTGAGGCTTATTTGCAAATATTTGAAAAAGTGCAGCAGAAGCCAACAGTTACGCTGGCCACAACTTTAAACTCTGCTTCCATACGCTTTCATTTCCTCCAAGAAGAAAAGCCCTTCTAATAAAAGGAAATCAGAAATACCTTAGCTGTCCCAAAGGGGTATCAAGGAAGTTCTCTCTAAGATAGATTTTAACATTATGGGGATGTTTTCCATATTTGGATATGGATTTCATTGCCTGGGCCAGACCCCTCCTGCTTCCATGGTGGTAGTCCAAAGTTCAAAATTACACAGGAGGTTTTCAGACCAGTTTTGGATGTTTCAGTTGCTGTGTCTACACACCACAATCAGGGATCCAGAAAACTGTTTATTAAGCTGTTTAACAGAATGACTCTAGGTTGGGCAAACATCACCCATTCCCAAAAGACTACTATAAAGTTAGAAAAAACACTTGTGAAATGCAGACAGTTCGATTACTTTGTTTCAGGCTGAATGCACAGTTCTCTAAGGAGATTTAGAGAGCTAGAAGGAAAGCACATCTGTTCATTCTCCTGCCAGTCAATGATACCCTCTCTCTAGATGGTTTTGCAATCACTGCAGTTAACACAGGACGACTAGACTGGAACTCCTTGCTCCAAAATGGTTGACAGCCCTCCCCACCTTCCCACAACCACCATAAAAAGTTGCTGAGCTGAATGTGTTCATATGAACTGCAGTGAGTTGTTATCTGCACAGGAAAGAGCAAGGAGGAGTAAGTAGCCACATAACAGGCATTAGCATTACTGAGAGTAAATAAGTTCCAGAGTAGCAGCCGTGTTAGTCTGTATCCGCAAAAAGAACAGGAGTACTTGTGGCACATTAGAAAGTAACAAATTTATTTGAGCATAAGCTTTCATGGGCTACAGCCCACTTCATTGGATGCATGCAGCGGAAAATACAGTGGGGAGATTTTATATACACACAGAACATGAAACAATGGGTGTTACCATGCACACTATAACGAGAGCGATCAGTTAAGGCGAGCTATTACCAGCAGGAGAGAGCTCACCTTAACTGACAACTCTCGTTATAGTGTGCATGGTAACACCCATTGTTTCATGTTCTCTGTGTATATAAAATCTCCCCACTGTATTTTCCACTGCATGCATCCGATGAAGTGGGCTGTAGCCCATGAAAGCTTATGTTCAAATAAATTTGTTAGTTTCTAATGTGCCACAAGTACTCCTGTTCTTTTTGAGAGTGAATAAATCACTCAGCCACTGGTGGGAAAGGAGACTGGTAAGAGTGAATAGGCAAGTAAGATTGTCTCAGGGTAGGAAATTGTTTTCATTTAAACACCCGCTGAGAGATGTTTTTTTAAAATGTTGTTTATTTTCGTTAAATCTTAATCATCCAAATTAAAATAAGCGTAGACAAAGTACATAAAAGTGGGTTTAATATTTCATGAATATCCTTAGCATTCTCATGGTGCTAATAATGGCGGAGTCTTGCTTATGTGCATTAATTATGTAAAAAATTGCTCAGTGAAATCCTCATGAGATTCTAAGTTATACTGGGCCAGATGGTCGCCCACCCTGCACTCCCTTACTCTGCTGCACTAGTTTCTCATATTGCAGACAGCAACATGGAGGACACCGGAGTCTCCATTCAGCCCCAGTTAGTATGTCCCATGCATGTAGTATTCCCATGCATGTAGCTGGGAAGCAGACTACTAGCAGACAGCTAGAGCCTTGAGCAGACAGCTAGAGCCTTGGTTCCACCACCCCAATGCACCCGTCAGCATCAGCTATAGGTCTAGTGCAGAGGAAAACTAGAAGCAGACTGTGACTTTCCAAGTCACAATTCAGTTCCTGGACTGCTCTTGGCACAGTGCAGTTACGTATGCAAGGCTTATAGCAAAGCCACTCTTGTCCCCAGGCTAAGGTCTTGTCTACACTATAACCATTTGTAAGTATTATGATGCACTGGTGCTATGGAAGAAGGAAACTCTAGCATAGACAGGGGGCAGGCATTTTTACCACCATCTTTTTACGCTACAGCTTCCCCCTTTTCCATCAGAGCAAAAAAATGCTTCCAACTTTCCCTGGTACAAACCCTAAGGCCTGGTCTACATGTAAACATTAGATTGACCTAACCACATTGCTCAGGGTTGTGAAAAATTTCACACTCTGCGTGACGTAGCTAGGCTGAACTAACCCCAGTGCAGACGCGGCTAAGTCAATGGGCTACATTCTTCCACTGACCTTGCTACCAGCTCTTGGAGAACTGGATTAACTACATCAAGAGAAAAATCTCTTCTGCTGATGCCGGAAGTGCCTACACCTTGGCACTGCAGGGGCACAGCTGCAATGCCATAGCTGCTACAGCTATGTTGTAGACCTGGCCTGAACGCTGGGACAGCAAATGCAGTGGTGCTCAGCGAGTGAATGAGTACAAGAATGTAATTGAAATGAGACTTACTTATTGTTTATTGCTCCCCCTTGGTCACAGTCACAAGGCCGACATCCGTCCATGTCATTGCTCAGGCCCCAGTGTTCAGGCTGCAGAACAATAGGCCATTAATGCTGTAATGAGGTGTTGATTTAAAAGCACTCAGTTTGAACTCTATGCACATCCCAATTTTAAAAACAATACAAAAAACGCTGCAAAGCTATTATAAAGCCACTGAGCTGCCCACACAAATAAGAGACCCTGGTCTATCACAGAACAACCACCTCCAGACAGAACCACTATACTCCACCCCATTAACCTGCCTTTACCCTGAGAACAGAGGGTGTGCTTTGCTGCACATCTGAAAGGTTAACAAATCTAAACTCTGAGGTGCAAAGTGAAGGTGAGAGCCCGTTCCAAAGCTAAGGGTTGCTCCTGGAGAGCACCCTTCCAACAGCTCCCCCACCCTTAATTAATTATGATTGGCATGAAAAGAAGGATTTTCATAGGGAGCCAAGTCCCCAACCATTTACAGCTTTGAAAGATAAAGCCAACACCTTGACCTCCACCCAGAAATTTAACAGCAGCCAGTGCAGATTATAGAGCACTGACAACATGCTCTCAGCATGGATGTGGCATGACTTGTTCCTGTTATTCTGCAGTATGTCCTCAGGAGACAGACTGACATGCTCAGATTTCCCACATAGTTTATGGGCAGATAACAGTAGATAGTCCCTCAAAATGCAAGTCTGGTTTGAAAAATTGACCTTTGAACACTAGCGTTCCAATATTCCTGGCTTGCTCACTCACTTTCTTGCTTATCCTCCAATCCATCGTCACAACACCTGTTCTTTGTCACTTTACATTCAGAAGGGCCCATTTCCACCGATTCTCTCTCCATGCTCTGCTCTCAATTACTCACACAAGTCTGGCACCATCTCACTCTATACTTCTGACATGCCACACTACCCCTTTCATATTAGTGTATTTTTCTATTACAAATCTATTCTTATTGCAAGGCTACTTACCAGACACTGCTCACAGTGCCTTCCTGTTGCTAGACGTTTACAATAGCAGCTTCCTGTCTCTGAATCACAAGGATTCCCTCCAGGAAGAGTTCCCAAAGGATTACATGCACAAGCTATATTAGGAAATGCAAGTAAATAAATCAGAACACAAGAGTTTATTTATATTTTGCACAGTATTTAATACAAATATTTACAGTAAGACCATCTTTCTTTTCTCAGTGAGCAGTTTTATTGCACATTCCTGTCTGTATTCTTCCCCTAACTCCCTGCCAGATTTCCATAGACTAAGTAAAGGACTTAAACTGAAACCAAGAAAGGCTCTGTAGTGTTTCAACTGAGTTTACAGTAAGATCACCTGGGACTTCTGATGGAAATGGGTGGAATCCAAGTCACCTGAAATCTTCAAATCATGTCCTTCCTTCAATAAAAATCAAGGGCTGCACTAGAAGTTCCTCTTCAAGCCCTAACAATTCCAGGAAGAGCTTTGGATCATACATAAAGTAACATTAGTTTATTCCCATTCCATAAATTGTCTACTTACATTGACAACCCAGGGGATTATCTGCACTTAATCCATAGAACCCTTCTTTGCAGAGGTCGCAACGTTCCCCTTCCACAAATAATTTACAGCGGCACTGTCCAGCAATAAGGCCAGCAGAGAAGTCAGTGTAGCGATCACATATTCCACCATTTTGGGAGCCAAGTGGGTCACAGTTACATGCTAAAAAGGAAGCATTGCATACACCTTTATTAACTACAGTAAAAGAAATACACAGTTCTCAGATCTGATTGCTATAGCTCATTAGACACGGCATTGTTTGCATGTGAAGTCACCAAGTGGCGGCCACTTCCCGCTTTTTAAACAAAAAGCAAAGAAGAGAGGCCACACTTACCTCAGGCCTCCATCAGAAGCATAGAACATCTGTTCATGAACAGTCAGTAACTCAAAGGAGAGGAACGGGGCCCAAGAATACAGATGCAGCTGCTTTGGAATTCTTTAACTGAATACCTTAGTGATCAAAGTATAGACACAATGTGCTTTAACATTCTGAGTGATGACATTGCACTTACGCTCACAAATGTTAGGATCTCGTATCTCTCTCTCTGGATGCTGAAAGTAAAATGGTTTGCATTGTTCACAGTTGCGTCCCATTGTGTTATGCTGGCAGTCATCACACACTCCACCACTGGTATTTCCGGTTGCCATGTATACAGCCATATCAAAATGGCACTGGATAGAATGTCCATTACAATTGCACTCTACAATACAAGGCAAAAAAGAGCAGCTTTACTAAAGTAATATGTTTTCACTAAAGAAATAATGTCTTGTAAATAATATCTTTACAGTTCATTTAATGCAACAAAAACCTCATGAACCAACTATGTAAAACTCATCAAACATTAAAAGCAAATAAGAATATAGGATTTAGAATTGGTATTGTATTTAAACATACTTTTACATGCATTACTATGGCGTCCTTCAGCTGGTCTCCACGGTAAGTCATGGTAGAAATCCAAACACAGTTCACAGTTTAACCCTTTGGTATTATGTCTGCACATGCAGTGCCCGTGGACCTATCATTTAAAAGAATAAAAAACAAATATAAAAATATGATATGTTTGGTTAAAGAAAATAAGGAGGGGAAAAAGCCAACACAATACATAGAGTGCATTCAAATTGGAATGTACCTCACCATTTCCCATCTACCTAAAATATAACCAGTGAGCGTTTGGCATACCCTTGCCAACTACCATTGCATCAAAAACACTTAAAGAGGACATAATTATATACAGAAAGGGCCAGACTGTGATTTCCTTGCCTGTGTGAGTAAATGCTCACCCACACAAGGTAGTCCCATTTTCTTCAATGGAATTGCCTGTGTGAATAAATGGTCACCAATGTGAATATGGAGCACACAGTTTAGCCCAAAATACCCTTAAGTAACCTATTAGGGCAAAATCATTAAATTGTCCATAATCCATTAAAATAGGATTAGCCGCATCAGAACATAGGGTCAACTAGTCTAATACCTTTCTCCAGCAGTGCATACAGAAGCTTTAGAGGAAGGGGGCCAAAAGCTCTTCCACACCATAACTGATGTTTATCACAAGCCTGGCTCAAGCATCAATATATACAGAACCGAAATCAGACAAGTTGCTCCCGTGACTGCTGCCATCTTGGATGACCATGGATTGAATTTGGAGGGAACTCCAGAGCTAGAAGAATATGTCTCTAGAATCTGAGCTGATGAACTGAGCTCTGCAGGTGGGGCTGTAAACAGACCCATAGCTACTGTGGGCTGGGCACAGAGTACATACTGCATGCTGACCGGCAGGCTAGACTCCCACAAACAAGGACAAAACTTCCTCCCAGATGACGAATCTGCCCAAAAGTTTCCCTCGCACTTTGTGTTAACCATGACAATCTCTTCTCCCACACAACTCCACTTCCCAAAACAACAACCCAACAAACCCTGCTTTCAGACTGGCATCTCACCCAAACTCTTCCCCTTCCAGCAGAAGTCCTACCTGCATCCACTTGGAAAAATCATGGTAAAAACTGACAGAAGAAAGGAAAATGCACCTGACCTATTATACAATATTATAACATGAAGGCAGCAGGATTTTCCTCTGCCCTGCTGTTGATCAATTTGTGTGCTGAACTCTGAAAATGGATAGCCCTTGTAGTTTTCTTTTTATACTAGTTAATATAAATGCAGTGCTGTTCTTGTTCATTAAACTATCTCACCCTTTGACCCTGCTATTTGCTTCAATAGAAAGAAGGTCCATAGGTTAGTTCAATGTTGCATAAAATACATTCCCTTATATCCATTACAATACTGTTCCTTTTATTTTTATCAGGTCTTTAATGTAATTAGAAAGAAGAAATTTCAAGATGTTAAAGTAACTTTAAACTACTCTCAGCTCTCGGTGTTTGAACAACAATAAAAATGGTGAACCCTGTTTTATTGTTTGGAAATCAAGAAGAAAAATAAAGGGCTAAATTCTGCCACTCTTACTGATATACTTTAGTACTAATGTAATATATCTTCTCAATGTGAGTAAACGGGACAGAATCAGGCTCAAGGCATTTTAACATGGTTTTAAGTGTGAAAAAGTGTGAGCATTTACCATTCCTTCCACCTCTTCATTAAAGCCGTCTACTGGTGCACACTCACTGGCATGGCCATAACAGAAACAGTTCCCACGAACCACCATGTCATAAATTGCATAGTAGTACTTTTCTTTGATTTCCATTCTAGAATCTAAGAGGTTGTCTCCCAACGTATGTAACTTGGTGAAACTGATTCTTAAATTTGTGATTTTTAATAGGTCTGCAAGGAAAAAAGCAAACAAACAGTTGCTTGAATTAGCTACTGAGTTCTATGAACTGAAGGAAACCAAGAAAACTGCAGATCATAAATTATGGGAAACCTCACACAGAGCAATTTTCTATATTGAGATATAATATAATATCTGAGATTGTAAACAAGACTTCATCTTTTTTAAATACAAATTTCCCTCACTGAATCCTCCAGCTACAAATACCAGAGATTAATTGTTTTCTCCCCAATATGATCACTATATATACACTAGATTAATTTAAACAAAACTGGGATTTATTTTGCTGTTGATACATACATCCACAGAATATTAACATTAATGGCACATGCATCAGTGCCACAACAGATGTCTTAGTTTTCAACCACATTTCGGATTTAAAATGTAAAATGGGTCGGGGTTAATATTAAGGAAGTACTGACAAGTGGAGTATGAGCTTCAAAGACTGTGTGCATGTTTGGAAGAACTTGAGATGGAAATTGCAGAAACACTTAGGATACAAATATAATCCTCTTCTTTATATGCTCTCACACCCTTTGAATATAATTAATTGTATTTTGATGGGAAAAACCACCATCTTGATCCTACCAAATAAAAAGTAACTGTTCTCACAGGAAGAGGTCTCGCAGGAAGACAACATTATAGCAATTAATTTGACCTTTGACTCTTTCTGCCTTGATATTATTAAAACCTTGTTTTTCTCCCATGTTTGAAAATACCCTCGGCCTAAGCTAGTAAAAATAGAATTCCTTATAAATTTCTCTTTTTAAACTTTGGTTAAACAGAAAACACTGAATCAATGTAGCAGCCAGCATACAGCCTTCTACTGGAGTTCTTTTCCTTTGCTGTCTCATCCAGGCAGCTTTACACTGTTAGATACTAACTTAAACTAAAGCCAAATCCTGTTGTCCTTATGCAAGTAAAATGCCTAAAGAAGTTTCTTTTTCAAATTGTATGCTTTCATACAGCAGCAGATTTGTATGTTTGCATTCCTTTGTCCCAATAACTGTAAATAATTGATGCATTACTTTTAATGTCTTAGGAGTGAATCCTACAATCAGATCAATGTGGGCAGGCACTCAGTATTGCCAACTCCAACAATCATGAGTCAGACCCACAAAAATCTTTAGCTTAGCTAAAAATATCATGAGATTTAAAAAAATAATCATAAATTTGGGGTTTTATTTATCAGCTTTCTTTGGCAGGGGAGGGGTCACATTTTCAAGCTCTTCTCTGAAACAATGAGGTTTAGAATTCCCCCCCACACACCTTTTTGAAAAAAAAAAAAAAAAAAAAAAAAAAAGGAAGTGGAGATTCTCACATAATCCCATGACACCAGGAGTTGAGCCTTTACGAAAAACATCAACCGTAATGAGACTCATGGTAAAAAACCATGAGTTGGCAACACTGGTTCTTATTCCCATGTGGAGACCCATTAAAGTCAGTGGAGCGGACCCCTGGTTCCTGGTGCAGTTCTGAGGCCGTACTGGGGCTGATTTTTTGCTTGTAAGTTCCACCCCCCCCCCATTTAAAAATACAAGAGTTAGAATGCGAAAGAAAAGTAACTATGTACATACTTTGAATTCTTGGACTATATGGGTCTTCAATTCTAAAAGCTGGATCTAAAGCACGATATATGACCTAAAGAAAAATGAAAAATGAAAGAATCAACCTTAAAATAAGGGATCTTGAAATGTGCAGAGAAAAAGTCTTCATTATATATAAAAATAACCTCCAACCTCTCCCTCAGTTGAAGGTTCAATGTCAGAATATCGGGAATCACAAATGATATCGTCTACTTTCTTCATGGGTCCAGTTGAAACACCAGGAAAGGAGTTCTCACAGTCATATGCAAAGTATCTATATACTTTCCAGGTTTTTCCAAAATCAGATGATCTTTCGATTAGCATTGCAGCTGGGCGGAATGTCTTAACAAAACCAAAAAACAGCAAATGGTTATATACTATTAAATATTATTTGGAATCAATTGTTAGAAGGAGCAACTCGTGTGCCTGAATTTCAAGACTTCTTCTATAGAATGATATTTTTTCTATTTTCGTCCCAATTTTCTTTTTACTACTGCTACTACACACAAAGAAAAGGAGTACTTGTGGCACCTTAGAGACTAACAAATTTATTTGAGCATAAACTTTCGTGAGCTACAGCTCATTTTTGGAGACAGATTATGGTAAGGCCTTCATTTGAATCATGCAAATCTAATCAGAGAGTATAGTTTGGAATGATGATATTTCTAATTATAGGTACGCAGACATTTAAACATACTCATAATGCAACACACAAACTTAGAATAAAGGATTGTTTACTGTAAGCTACTAAGACTTCAGATTCCTATTTAAAATGAAGGTAAGAGAGAAATACTTGGAGAAAGATTATTATTTTTTAAGGTCAGTGAAAAAAGTGCAGATTCCCCAGTTACTGTAGCTCCCCATTTTATATCCCAGTCAGTCCTGGCTCACAGGAAGATCAAAGAGGCCTCTCATTTCCTGTCAGATGGGGCGGGGCCTAGAACGATGGAGCACAGAGGAGGGAATCCAGTTGTACATATTTCCCCTTTCTTATCCTTGGTCTCTTGTCAAGAGACACATACAGAACAATGGTAATATTTTTCCATTTTTCCGGCCCCACCCCAGAGCCCTCACCCCCCTCCTGCATCCCAACTCCTTGCCTCAACCTGCAGCCTCCTCCCACACTCTGAATCCCTCAACCCCATCCCCCCCAGCCTGGAACCCCCCTCCTACACTCCAAACCCTTCACCCCCAGCCCCACCCCAGAGCCCGCACCCCCAGCTGGAACCATCACCCCCTCCCGCACCCCAACTCTCGGCCCCAGCCCAGAGCCCCCTCCCACACCCTGAACCCCTCATTTCTGGCCCCAGGCCAGAGCCTGGACCCCCATTTAGAGCCCTCACCCCCTCATTCACCCCAACCACCTGCCCCAGCCCAGGGAAAGTGAATGAGGGTGGGGGAGAGCGAGCCACCAAGGGAGGGGGAATGTAGTGAGTGGGGGGGCAGGGCCTCAGGGACGCGGCGGGGCTAGGGTGTTCACTTTTATGCGATTAGAAAGTTGGCAATCCTAATCTGTCTGCATGATCTTTCTTAGTGCTCTAACAATTGTCTTGTTGGTGGAATAGGCAACTGAAACTGGTCTTTTCCCCACTAGATTGAGAAATTCATCCTCAGCCAGTTTTATAAGACTCTGCTCCCAGGATCCATAATGACTTTGCTTTAACTGACTTTGACCAAACTTTAACATGATCTGATACAATCTAATCCTTTCTTTATTTTATATGAATAGTTTTTCTCCTTAGCTACCAGCATTTCAAATAACTAAATTAATATATGGTTTAATACATGGCTTGCACGGAGAGGACAATGTCAGCAACAGTTAGTTCATTTGTTTTATATATGTAGGCAAGACCCTCCAAAAGCCAAACACAAAAGTAGGTCTATCAGTTTTAAAATGTATTCCTGCTTAGCTGAAACAAATCATCCACAGTACTAACTTGTGTCCTACAAACTAGAATTTGATAATTTAAGAGTTAAGATTGCTCCAGAGCAAATCCCATCAAAGCAATTACTAAAAATCAATAATGTCATCATTGAAATCAACATTCACATCCATACCAATCTCAAATTTCACGCCTTTCCACCCAAACACTCTCCATAGCCACAACTACATAGCAAACTCACTTCCACTTTGAACACAGGAGCACTCACAATGCATGTATTTAATCCCTCATGATCACACCCAAACACAAACCCTTCACTCTGACCTCACCCAGACAAGACACATCAAACCAATAGGTGTACATGCAGCATTAAATAGGTCTATTGCCCATAAAAAAGGTACAAGATCAGAGTAAAGTTTTGCATTTGAGTGAGAAGCAGCCTTAATTCAAAATTAACCAAGATTTTTGGTGTAAGGAAATTTGCCAGGCTTTTTAGGAAGTATCTGATGACTATTGGCATGAATAGCCATCAACAATTATATGTATTATTATTCATAATTTGATTTAGCACTTCGGAACCCCAGTATTAGCCTAGAGCCCCATTATTTTAGGCACTGTAAAAAAACAGAACAAAAAGACAGTGCCTTCCCAAAGATCTTATAATCTAAGGATCCTTACTGGTTTTCAACTGGAATGCCCAGTCGAAAAGGGACCCTGGTGGCTCTGGCTGGCACCGCTGACCATGTGTTAAGAGTCCAGTCGGCAGCCCCTAGGCTTATGGGTGGCCAGGGAGGCTCTGCACGCTGCCCCCAACCTGAGTGCCGGCTCCACAGCTCCCATTGGCCAGGAACTCCGACCAATGGAAGCTGTGGGGGTGGTGCCTGTGGGTGTGAGGACAGCACGCGGAGCCTCCCCGGCTGTCCATGAGCCTAGGGGCCGCAGGGACCTGGTGGCTGCTTCCTAAGAACTGTGGTAAGCGCCGCTGGGACCCTGTACCCCAAATCTCCTCGCACACCCCAACCCCTTACCCCAGCCCAGAGTCCCCTCCCGCACCCAAACTCAATCACAGAGCCTGCACCTCCACCCCAAGACCCCTCCCCAGCCCTGAGCCCCCTCTTGCACCCCAAACGCCTCATCCCGCCCCATCCCAGAGCCCACATCCCCAGCCAGAGACCTCCCCTTCACCGCAAATCCCTCATCCCCAGCCCCATCCCAGAGCCCACCACCCATCGAGCACACCAAACCCCTAGGCCCCAGACCAGAGCCCCCTCCCACACCCTAACCCCCGCCCCAGCCTGGTGAAAGTGAGTGAGGGTGGGGAAGAATGAGCAATGGAGGGAGGGGAGATAAAGCGAGTGGGGGTGGGGCGTCGGGGAAGGGGTGTTCAGTTTTGTGTGATTATAAAGTTGGCAACCCCTACTACTATGCCTTTCACATAGCCCTGCAACCCCTTGCATTGCTGCACTCTTCCTCCTGCCACTCTCAGTCCTGTCCCTTGCTCCACAATTCTCTGTACATAGACTAATTTTCCCCAGGCTCACTCCCCTTAAGCAATCCTGTTCCCACATGTCCCAATCCAGTCCTCCTTAACAAATCTCTCCTTCCATCTTTCACCATGACCCCATACTGCCTTACCACATTCAGTTTTTAAATCCTAATACACACAGACATTTATACATACCAGTGTTTGGAAGCTGAGTTTGGTAAGGAAATATGGGAGCTTGGTGGGGTGCCACCTTGTGGGAGAGTAACTTGTGATGGGTCATGGTGGAAGCAGAGGTGTGTGTTTGAGATGTAGCCCAGGGATATTATAGAGTATTCAGTTGTCCTAGAAAGTTAGCATGTAAAATTTAGAGATTAAATTCAGCTATGGAGTCACTACTAATGCCTTCATAATAAAATGTACTTTGAGACACATGGTACATAATCTGTCTCTCCAGGACATCTGTTTGAAAGGAAACAAAGGCACAGATGTCCTCTTGGACACATTTTCATTTGCCAAGTGAAAATGATTGCTTACAAAACAAAACACAAAACTTGCAGCTATGTCGATTTTGATAATGATCTTGTAAAATACAAAACGCACAAAGAACAAACAGATAACCCAAAGCACAGTTTTTGCACACTTCCACAATCTTGAAGTCTAAAATGATGGTAAGACCCCACAGTTCCATTTTTGCTACAAAAACCCAAATATAAAATGCAAGTGAGCAACAGAAGAGCGCTTCAATCTCCTTCTATTTTATGAGTTTTGGATTTATTCAAAGCAGAAACTTATCTGTTTATACAAAGATCGTCAATTAAAAATTTGACACCAACAGGCTTATGAAGTCCATCTCCCCTGCATTCCAATATTAACAGCATTTTTAATGCATTTATTAAAGCCTGTGTCTTCAAAACTGGAACATTATATATATCTATCTATCTTAGTCTAAATAACCAGTTAAGCCCACAACTGCCCTCCATGACAGATGTTAGATTACACAGTGCTCCAGTTTGTGATTTGTGAGAATGCTATGGATTCTTTACCTTGAAGGTCATAATGAGATGAGTGAAATGGAATTCAGCTTCCAGATCCAGCTGGAGAGTAACATTTTCCAAACCTAAAGGCAGAAAAAGGAAATTCTACAGTAAACAGGAACATTTCTCAGCAATAACTTCATCATTTTCCTAAGAGACCCTCATTCTGGTAGCATAAGGATCTTTTTCTTGACTTTGGCTGTTATGTTGTGACAGAACAATGTATGGATTAGCACTACAATAAACGTTAGGGAATTGCGGTGAAGACACAGTGTTTGCAAACTTCCTAAACATCACATTACATGGGATTGCCAATTGGAGATATTATTTCTTATACAGTGCTGAATGTGTATTTAGTCTGTATGACATTTAGCATATTTCACTTTACCCCAGTAGTTGAGGTATTTCCAGTATCATTATCCTGTTTTACAGATTTTACATTTTACAATACCCCATTACTCAGGCATGGGGAGGTTAAGTGATTCACACACAAGATCACACACAATGCAGAACTAGTCTGGTATCCAACCTTCTGCAGAGGCCTCTATCGGATGCTTTAGAAGAAAGTGAAAAACTCTACAGTCCACTAAGGATGAAATCCTGGCCCTCACTTCGCTCTGCATGAGCGAAAGGCCTGACGTGCAATGGAAATGAACCATAATGCTTTCTGCTAGGAGCTGGACTGCTGAGCTCTCATGCAGAGGGATTCTGGAATTCTGCAAATGGCTCTCTGCCTAGGAACACGGGTGTTTGGGGCAGCCTAGTGATCAGGTGAGGGCCTGAATTAACTGGACTAGTACCAACAAACTTCCCTAAGCCCCATGTAGGTCCCCTGCCCAAAGCCTATTTAATTCTAGTTTTACAGACGAGGATATTGATTTCACTTCTAGCTAGTTACGCAATGCTGCATAACAGAAGGAGCTGGGGCATTCTTTCCTGTCTCCTGTGTCAATCAGCATACACCCAAAGCATGAGACTGGATTACCCTTATCTTGGTTTGTATAACAGAACTAAAGTTGCTAGACAGAGGCAGATACAAAAAGATAGCCGGGGGACTGGAGGTGGCCTCCCTTATGATGCCCTGATGAGAAGCCCTGCCCCCTCCCTCAGCTGCTGATAAGATTCAGGGTGATGGAATTCATACCATAGTGGCGATGCTGGACACTGGCTGAGGGCTCCAGTTCTAGTATCAGCCTCTGGCAGTGGGTCTCTCCAGTTGTAAGACACACACACACCTGCCCCCAACCTCTGCTTGTTGGATGGGAGCTTTTTCCTCTCTCTTCTTTGACCTTGACCTCAGAGCCTCCTGGCTATCCCAAGGAAGTGAAGGTGTCTTTGCTACTCTGCCCCAGCCTATTTCCCAAATCCTCCTCAGCCATGTATATCCCCCATACCTGCCTCTGATGTGGCACATAGTTTTCTTAGTGGTACAGTAGAACCTCAGTGTTACCAACACCTCGGGAATGAAGGTTGTTTGTAACTCTGAATAAAATGTTATGGTTGTTCTTTTAGAAGTTTACAACTGAACACTGACTTAATACAGCTTTGAAACTTTACTATGCAGAAGAAAAATGCTGCTTTTAACTATCTCAAATTTAAATGAAACAGCACAAAAACAATTTCCCCACCTTGTCAATTTTTTTTTAAACTTTCCCTTTATATTTTTAGTAGTTTAACACAATACTGAACTGTATTTGCTTTTTTTTCTTTTATCTCTGCTGCTGCCTGAGTGCATACTTCTGGTTCCAAATGAGACGTGTAATTGACTGATCAGTTCGTAACTCTGAGGGTCTACTGTATCATGAAACTGCCATACACCTGCCTACAACTTCCTGAATATCAGCAATGAAACCCAGCATATTCTTGCTAATTTCACTCAGCAGCTGCTTGGAGAAACTTATGGGCAGAAACAGAGGCATAGGAGCCCTTTGTCTACACAGTCAGAGATTGCACTGCAGGGGTTCACAGTTTAAAGATTATTTTTATAACTGTAAGGGATAGAAGCCTACAATTGTTTTTCAAATGAAAGGTTAAATTTTACAGAAATTGACTTTTCAGGTCCCCTCACTCATTAATGAAAGCTTTCCAACTTACCAGCAGCAAGAGAGATTTTTCAAGTTGTAGAACTATAAATGATCAAAATTTTAGGACTGTATACTGAAGGAAGATAACACAACCAGTTATCTGATGCATGTGAAAAGATCTCTTGAAACAGCTGGAAACTCATTACATTCTAGTTTGTAGCATAAAAACAAATAAGATGATTTAAAGGGGTGTGGGGAGGGGAGGAGAGGAAGACAAGTAGAATAACCCAAGGAAATATGGTGCTTTCCAACTTTTAAACAGCTATAATTTTGTGTGGGGAACACATAGAAATACAACGATCCTTGCTGCTTTATGCCTACATGGAGAAAGAAAGAATCATTTGTTGTTTATTTTTGAGGGACATTTGCGTGACCTTATAAGCTAAAACTTTTCTGTTGGTAGGTTGCCAAGTCTATTGCAAAAAACATGAGTTATCTGGAATGCTAAACTAGAAACAGTGGAGACAGATAGCTAGCTGGATTAATCTCACTTGTTAAAAAAGGACATCAAGTAAACTTCTTTTTAGTGGGCTAATAAAGCGTTTTTCAAAACATCACAGTGTTCGTTAAGTTACAGTAAGAGCCTTTGCCAACATATTTGCCAAATACTGTGCCTTCCATACTCTTTTTTTTTTTTTTAAAAAAAAGGTTATCTTAGGAGCTTTAGGAAATTCTTAGGAGCTTGAGGAAATTCAGGCAGGCTGGGAGCACAGCTGTAAAAGTAAAAAGGAGTGGCTTACTCCGGAAAGAAATTTTAGAGGGGGAAAAAACCCCATGAAACTAATGTGTGTGGTTTTTATTTGCTTTGATTTGCTTGCTTTGGCAGATGAATACATAGCCTGAGTAGAGAAGTGAGGTGATAGTGAATAATGAGAGAGTGGCCCTGATTCTTCACTCCTCCTGAAGGGCAGAGCCAAAGTGGCTTTAAGCTGTAGGAGTCCTGTCCAGTCCGTGGCATAAACTGGACCAGCCTCAGGGTACTTGGGTGACAATGGCTTGAGCACTGTGCACTCTAGCCACACCTCCTCCCTCCACTGACAGGCATGCTATGCCAGAGGCTGGGAGGAACAACAGTGTACAGCTGTTCTGGCTGCTCTGCACTGGGACGCTTCTTGGGGGCTGTTTCCTCCCTCTTTGCTCACTCCACTAAGCACAAGAGATTTGGGCACAATATACAAAATCTATATATATTTTTAAAAAACCTTAATAAGAGATTCCTTAAAGCTTATATTATACTTTTTTCCAGCACTCCTAAAGTTCATAAGACTGTTTATAATAAAACACCACTCAAGTATAAATCAAAGAATCTAGCTTTACCAAGGGATCTGTGCTTAACACACTAATGCTCCATGCAGCACTAACAACCCTTCAAATAACAACAAAACACACTAGAACCTTTAAATCATAGAATCATAGAATATCAGGGTTGGAAGGGACCCCTGAAGGTCATCTAGTCCAACCCCCAAATCAATCAAGGGTGACCAATTCTGTTCATTAGAAAAGATCCTCAGATGAACTACATACCATTTTCTGACTGCCACCACAGCTTGAGACGGTTTGGAGCAAATGTTGTGACCACATTTTCAATAAGATGGCTATCAGAGTTGAGAGTCTCGTGGAAGGTGAACAGGGAATTGCAGGTGAAACATTTTTTGTCCTCCTGAAATAATAAGACAATTAACTTATTAGTCTTAGCGTTGGTTATTGTATCAAAAAAGTAATAGTTGTTCCCTGAAGATAAACTTATTTTGCATTAGTGTTACGTCTAGCTCTTCGGGCCTTCGGTGGAGTGAATCAAAAAGATTTGTTTTTTTTTACTTTAAAAATGAAAGAAAGCATAATTTACTCTTAAATTAATGTAAATTGAAGGCCAAAGGGAAAAATATGACAGGAATTCAATAAGCTTTAGTTTTATTGGAAGTATGTTTTACTTAAAACTAATTCCAGGGACTAATTACTCTCTAGCACAATTCAAAAGTAAATATTAATGTTTACAGAAAACTATTAATCTGATTTATGCTGAAACATAGAACCAGAAAACAACAATTTCAAATGCTCTGTGAAGTAGTGTTTGCTTCTCCAAGTTACAGATATCCTGGACAAAGCCCTGTGCAGCTCAAAGTCCCCTGTAAAGCTTTAGTGTAGGTCCTATTTACTAGGGTGGAATTTCATCACTGAGTCCAAATTTTCAAGCATATATTTAGGTTGAGCACACACATGGTTATGAGCACAAATGCAACCCTAACTTGTGCATGCAGCCCCAAGTTGCACCTGTTTGAAATCATGGGCCTCAGTGACTAACCCTCCTCCACAGAACAAGCGCAACATAACAGCTGTCATTATCTATTCATTCGTATTGTAAAGGTGCCTAATATGCCAGAGCCACTTGTGATAGGCACTGCACAGATATAACGAAGAGACAGTCCCTGCCCAAAGGAAGTTACATCTAAATGTAAGACGAGAGACAATAGGTGGATATGACAGACCAACAGGGGGAGCTTGAGATAACGGTAAAACAGCTTGAATACACAGCTGGTCACAGTGCAGGAGCCGCTAACTATTGTCAAGTGTTATGTGGGCATCATGGCTCGGATAGGTTTTACAGAGAGATTCAAAAGAGGACAATGTGGTGGTATTGGGGATTTTTTACTGGGCGCTCCTTCCAAGCAAGCATAAGGGGAAGCATGGTAAAAAGCAGAATGGGGCATGTTCAAACACTGGACAAATAGGCAGTTAAGGATGGCCTTGTTGGCAGCGTGGAGGCTACATTCACATTCACTCAGCCCTTAGTAAAACAGCACCTCAGCAGTCAAGGATCTGAGCATTAGAGATGTTGCGACAGTATACAGTAAGTGATGCTGTTTCACACAGTTCAGTGCCATTTATGGCGCCCTTTTCCTGGTAGTCCCCAGTCACAGAGTTCATACTCCACAAGCCCTCGGTCATTCCTGCCATGAGCAAACAAATCAAGACAAGTCTCTGTGGTCTGTGTATCCTCCCAATTCGTTATGCATGTCCCTATCATTTTCCCATACAGTCAGATTATTTGGGCTAATCTATATGAGCACTCTCAAACCAGCCAGAATAGGGGTCCCAAATATAGACCCAATCCTCCTGCCAGTGAAATCAGGGTCAAAGATGTCTATTATTTAAATTGGAGCAGGACAGTTCCCTAAGGGTTCACTCTCACAGACTTCTGAGCATCCGCAAATCCTATTTTTGCCAGAGAGAGATGGCAAATTTCAGAATCCCCCTTCTAACCATGTCTTTTCTGCCATACTCTGCACCTTTGAGGGGGAGGCGGGGAGCAACAAAAGCAACCAAGGATACAATGCTGACTCAGAATATTTAATTGCAAGAATAAAAATAAGGGAACACTTGAAATCTTGCAAGTTATGTCAGAAATTTTACTATAGCCATAGTGGGGCCCAATCCTGCAAAGTGCTGAGCACACTATCATACTAAACGAGCTGACACAACACGTTTGTTCAAGTATACTATGAAGCAATATATTTTGGGCCAAATTCTACGGTCCTGAATGGAACAAGACTCCCATTGCTTTCAGACGGAGTTTTGCTCCACTTAGAACAATAGAATTTGGGCTAGTGTTTTTGACATTGTAAACTCAGGTTGAGATTATTTATCTACTTTCAAATGTAATATAGCTCCATTTATACTGACTGGTTTTTTTACATGTATCCATAGTCCCTTCTGTCTTGGAAACCTGGAATTTGCTAAACTATTTTTCACATAAAGTCATATTTTCTATTTAAAGAGGGGAACTAGAGAAGCAAGGACAACTTTGTTTTCCTTGATGACACATACAGATTTAACTACCCTCCCTCATGCCAAATGCCAGAATTTAAACTATAAATGTAATTACAGACCGACTTTGATTCAGGAAGTAGTCTAGACAGCTCTGTACAAGCCTGAAAAAGTATGAATTGAACTCCTGGTACCACATTATTACTTAACTTATCAAGTTAAATTGGGTTTAAACGTATAAGTACATTAGGGTGCAAATAGCTAGACATGCTATTTATACTGCCTCTATATCACAGAATTCGAGAAATCTAGGGCTGGAGGGGACCTTGAGAGGTCATCTAGCCCATCCCCCTACAATGAGGCAGAACAAATATTTGTCTAACCTGTTCTTAAGGGGATTCCACAACCTCCCTTGGAAACCTATTCCCATACTGTACTATCCTTACTGTTAGAAAGTTTTTCCTAATATCTAACCTAGATTTCCTGTGCTGCAGATTAAGCCCATTACTTCTTGGCCTACTTTCAGTGGACATGGAGAACACTTGATTGATCACTCTCCTCTTAACAGCTCTTAACATATTTAAAGACTTATCAGGTCCTCCTTTACCTCCCCCCCAAACTTCTTTACTCAAGACTAAACATGACCATTTTTTAAAACCTCTCCTCATAGATCAGGTTTTCTAAGCCTTTTATCAATCTCCTTTGGATTCTTTCCAAGTTGTCCACATCTTTCTTGAAGTGTGGCACCCAAAATTGGACACAGTACTCTAGATGGGATCTCACCAGTGCCAGGTAGAGCAGAACAAGACCTGCTGTGTCTTATGTATGACATATACCCCAGAATGACATTAGCCTTTTTCGCAACTGCATCCCATTCTTAACTCACATTTAATATATGATCCATTATAACCCCCAATCCTTTTCCGCAATATGACTGCCAGTGGTGGCACTAGGCCTAAACAGACTAACCAATTGCTTAGGGCCCCAAGCAACTCAAGGGCCCCCGATTTAGTATAACACCCAATATATTGTTCATCTTATTTAGTGTTTTGTTGGGTGGGTGGGAGGAGTTAGTATTTTTAATACTAAATAATGCAGTTACCATTGGCCAGATTGCATATATGAACATTTTCTGTTTAGAAGTATAGTAGTTCAGGTTAATTTAATCTGACTAGCACAAAAGACTCATCACTGTTAGAGGTAGGAGGGATCCTGCTCCCAGCCCCTGCAGGATTGTTCCATACAGAATTGTCCTAGCTTTGGCCAGTCTAGTTTCAAATGTCACATGTGATGAAGCGTCTCCCAAGAGGGCTGGGTGACACTCATGGCTTTCACGGCCATGCTGGGTGCTCCCTCTTTTACAGAGCTGGGGGGGAGGAAGGCTCCGATTCCGGATCAGGGCTTAGGGGAACAGGGGAATGGGAGGTGCCAGTGGCTAGCACTGGGCGCAGAGCCCCAGCAGTGGGATGGGGGGGAGGGGTGGTGTTGGCCCCCCTCAGCACAGCATTCCCAGGCAGGTACAGCCTCTGCCCCTGCGCTCCCGCCCAACTCCCCCGCTCCTTTCCTGGGAGAAGGTGCTTCCTGCCATCCCGGCAGCCAGACAACCCCGGGCAGGAAACGCAGGACGGATGCAACTGTGCAAACAAAGCTGAGCCCCAGGGATGCACTCGGCTTCCTCTCCGCCCCTCCCCAGCGCCAGCTGTTTGTGCAGCCGTCAGCCCCTTCCCCCCACCGGGCCCTTACCTGGAGGTGGCTCACGATGCAGTAGGGCTCGGGCCGGTGGAGCCCGCACGTGGAGCTGGCGGACAGCTGCGAGGCGCGGCCGATCAGCAGGTCGCCGGTGGCCGGGTAGCAGCTGCCCTCGGCGCACCCGTAGCTGTACTCGGGCTCCTGAGCCAGGGCGGCGGCCCACAGCCCTGCACGGGGGAAGGCAGAGCGGGTGAGGCGGGCAGCGAGGCCGGGCGGGGGCAGCAGGTCCCGGGCGCAGGGAGCGCTCGGGGCACGGGGGGGGGCGCGGACACCCTGGGGCAGAGCTACCGGGCGGGGGGTTCCCATGCGATGGGGGGGGGCAGAGGAGACCTCCCCCGGGGGGGCTCAGCGCACCCCCCAGGTGAGCGCGCCTGCACCGCTCCAGGATCCCACAGCCCCAGCTGTCTGCACGGGAGGCAACGCTGGTCCTAACCTGGCCGCGCTGCCTGGCCCGGAGCAGCTGCAGGGACGTGCCCATGCGGGCCACGGGCAGCTGGCGGCGGCTGGGGGAGTCACTTGCCAGCCGTAGCAAGTTGGGCTCTGGGCGACCCAGCCCAGCTACCGAGACCCTCGGATCCCAGCCCGCGGCTGGGGGTGAGCGCGGCGGGACGATCTGACAACGCTGCCCCCGCTACTGCCCTGGGGCCGAGCGGGGCAAGCCGCGGGGGGGGGGGGGGCGGCACAAGGCAAACAGGGGCCTCGCGAATTACCTAGGAGAGCGCCAAGGTACGTCTGCAGGCAGCCCATCTCCCCACGCGCGCCGGGAAGGGAGGCAGGAGAAAGCGCTCGCCCAGCTTCGCCCTATGTGCCCGCAAAGGAGGCGACGGGCTCCGAGGGAGACGGTCCCTGGCTGGGCGGCGGCCAACGGGAAAGCAGCGCACGCGGCGCGTCCTCGCCCCCAGCGCCCGGCTCCTCCAGCCCCGAGCCCAGCACTGCCCGGAGAGAAGAAACTTTCAGGCGGAGAGGCACTGGGAGGCGCCTTCACGCAGGCGCTGGAGGGGGGTGGGGGCTGCGGCCCCAGACCCAGGAGAGGAGCTGGTGCGGCTGCAGCGGGTTCCACGGCCGCTCCAGTCCTCGCCTTTGTTTCTGCCCGCAACGCCAAATCGTGCTAGTTGTTTACAGAGTGCATAGTTCCTCCGGGCTCTTGCCAATGTGTGCAGCGCTGCGCTTAGCCATGCGCCTCAGCTGGGCCATGTCTGCGCTGGGGAAATGCAGCACGTTAGGCACCCTGTTCGCTCACCCGCCTTAACTAACATGGTTAAAGGCAACTTAGCACCTAGTGTAGACAGGGTCAAGGTGCGTTCCACGTGTGATAGTGGATCATAGTTAACTCTTCGGCTAACACGGTTTTAAACATAACTGCCTTGGTCGTCACAAAGGGCAATAAGCTCATTCAGCCAACGTTTTCTGTCATGATCCATATTCCCAAGGTAATCATGACCTTGGGGACTACAGAGACCCACTGCTATGGGTTGCTGGTGGAGTTGTGGCCTGGCAGCTGGATGGGGCCTGTGTGGTTATATATATAGAGAGAGAGCTCAGTGGTTTGAGCATTAGCCTGCTAAACCCAGGGTTGTGAGCTCAATCCTTAAGGGGGCCATTTAGGGATCTGGGGCAAAAATTGGGGTTTGGTCCTGCTTTGAGCAGGGGGTTGGACTACATGACCCTCTGAGGTCTCTTCCAACCCTGATATTCTATGATTCTAGGAACCCACTTCTCCCTTGTGCCACTCCCTCCCTGCAACAAGCCCCTTTTGCATCTGTGCAATCTCATCCTTGCCACTACGCCTCCTCCACCTCTTGGCACATCCCTTAAATCAGAACTTTTTATAGGGAACCGGTTGTTAAGATTTTGGCAGCTCATCACTGGTCAAAGCTAAGTGTAACAAAGAAAAACAAACAATATAAATGGTGAAAGTTAGAAGTTTTCAGTTTCAATAATGTAAGGCATTATTAGTAACACAGGAAAAGAATTTTTAAATACGATTTTTAACCCAGAAGTAAAACTTTAAAGGATAAAACAAGATGAACTGTATAGACTGTTTCATTCTGTGAGCTGTGTGTGTCTGCTCACGCACACATGAGCAACCAGTGGGGACTTAAGGTCCTCCTCCCTACAAACAGAGCTATATAAAGGGGTCTAGTTATTACACAGTTGTCCCTCAACCCAGTTACAAGATGATTCCATTTTAGTCCTGTCCACTCTGCAACTCCAGCTATGATTTTGTAACCAGTTGCAAGTAACTCAGTTTGCTTTATGTCTATACAGCAGCTTTTCTGTCATCACAGCTGTGTGTTTGCATTCATTCATTCATTCATTCATTGCAGCCATTCGTGATTATCTTCAAAAACTCACAGAAGATGGGAGAGATTCCAGAGGACTGGAAGAGGGCAAATACAGTGCCAATCTATAAAAAGGGGAATAAAGATAAGATGACCCAGGGAATTACAGATCTGGGCACCTTAAGTTTAGTACCCAGAAAGATAATGGAGCAAATAATTAAGCTATCAATTTGCAAACACCCAGAAAATAATAAGTAACAGTTAACATAGATTTGTCAAGAACGAATCTTGTCAAACCAACCGAATAGCTTTCTTTGACAGGGTAACAAGTCTTGTGGTTGGGTGGAAGTTATAAATGTGGTATAGCTTGACTTTAGTAAGGCTTTTGATACTGTCTCACGTGACCTTCTCATAAACACATTAGGGAAATATAACCTAGATTGGGGTCTCAAAGACGTGGCCCGCGGGGTTATTGTCTGTGGCCTGCCAGCTCCCTGCTGCTCCACAGCTTTTACCTGGAGCGGCTCCGTCCCGGCACGCACCGGGGGCAGGGCAGGGCAGGCTTCCTCCCTCCCTGCCTGCCTGCCTGTTCTGCCTCCGTGCCGCTCTGGAAAGTGGCCGGGACCTGGCGGGGGGGGGGAGGGGGGGCATAGGGGTCTGTGTGTTGCCCTGGTCACTCCTCCAGGTACCTCCCCCGAAGCTCCCATTGGCCTCAGTTCCCCGTTCCCAGCCAATGGGAGCTTCAGGGGAGGTACCTGGAGGAGCGGCCAGGGCAACACACAGACCCCTATGCCCCCTCCGCCCCCGCAGTCCTGACCATTTCCTGGAGTGGCACGGGGTCAGGACAACAGGGAGCCTGTCCTGCCCCCAGTGCGTGCTGGGCCGGACCAGCCCCCCAAACCCCTCCTGCAGCCAAACCCCCTGCCCTGAGCCCCCTGCTGCACCCCACACCCCTCCTGCATCCCAACCCCCTGCCGAGCCACCTGCCACACCCTGTATCCTGCCCCACCCTGTTCCCCAACCCCCTGCCCTGAGCCCCCGATGCACCCCGCACCCCTCCTGCACTCCCTGGGGACAGGGAGGGGGCAGAGTTGGGGTGGGGTGGGGATTTCAGGGAAGGGGTTGGAATGGGGGCAGGGAAGGGGTGGGAAGAGGCGGGGCAGGGGTGGGGCCTCACAGAAGGGGTAGAGTGGGGGCAGGGGGTGCGGCAGCGGGTGGGGGGGTTGCTCAGCAGTGTGGCCCTCGGGCCAATGTACTAGTCCTCATGTGGCCCTCGTGGTCATTTGAGTTTGAGACTCCTGACCTAGATGGAGCTACTATAACAGGGGTGGGCAAACTTTTTGGCCCAAGGGCCACTTCAGGGAATAGAAATTGAGGTTGGGGTACAGGAGGGGGTGCGGGCTCTGGGGTGGGGCTGGGGATGAGGAGTTTGGGGTTTAGGATGGTGCTCTGGGCTGGGACTGGGGGTTTGGAGGGCAGGAGGGGGATCAGGGCTGGGGTAGGGGTGCGGGAAGGGGTGCAGGGTCCGGCTGGGGGTGCAGACTCTGGGGTGGGGTTGGGGATGAGAGGTTTGGGTTGCAGGAGGATGCTCCGGGCTCGGATCGAGGGGTTTGGAGAGCAGAAGGGGGATCAGGGCTGGGGTAGGGGGTTGGGGCATGGAGAGAGGCTCTGGGGGTGCAGGGTCTGAGCAGTGTTTACCTCAAGAGGCTCCCAGAAGTATTGGCATGTCTGTCCTCTGGCTCCTACGCGGAGGTGTGGCCAGGCAGCTCTGCACGCTGCCCCATCTGCAGGCACCACCCCTGCAGCTCTGATTGGAGCACCGGAGGGGGCCATTGGAGCGCGTAGGAGCAGAAGCAGGGCCATACTGTAGTTCTGGGAGCTGTGTGGTGCGGGTCCTGACCCTGCTCCCCATCTCGAGCACCGAGTCGCTGGTGTGGCCCAGGGGCTGGCTTAAAACATGGCTCATGGGCCGGATCCGGTAGTTTGCTCACCCCTGTATTATAATGTGGATGGATAACTCGTTGGAAAACTGTTTCTGGACAGTAGTTATCAGTTGTTGAAAGTCAAGCTGGAAGGGCATATTGAGAGGGGTCCAACAGAGATCTGTCGTGGGTCCAGTTCTGTTCAATATCTTCATACATTGTTTAGATAAAGGCATAGAGAGTAAGGTTGTAAAGTTTGCAGATGATACCAAGCTGGGAGAGGTTGCAAGTGCTTTGGAGGATAGGATTAAAATTCAAAATGATCTGGACAAACTGGAGAAAATGGTCTGAAGTAAATAGGATGAAATTCAATAAGGACAAATGAAAGTACTCCACTTCAGAAGGAACAATCAGTTGCACACATACAAAATGGGAAATGACTGCCTAGGAAGGAGTATTGCGGAAAGAGATCTGGGTGTTATAGTGGATCACAAGCTAAATATGAGTCTACAATGTAGTACTGTTACAAAAAAAGCAAACATAACTCTGGGATGTATTAGCAGGAGTGTTGTAAGCAAGACACAAGAAATAATTCTTCCACTTTACTTTGCGCTGATAAGGATCAGCTGGAGAATTGTGTCCAGTTCTAAATGTCACATTTCAGGAAAGATGTGGACAAATTGAAGAAAGCCCAGAGGTGAGCAACAAAAATGATTAAATGACTAGAAAACATGATCTTTGAGGAAAGATTGAAAATATTGAGTTTGTTTAGTCTGTAGAAGCGAAGACTAAGGGAGGGGATATGATAACAGCTTTCAAGTACTTGAAAGGTTGTTACAAGGAGGGTGAAAAATTGGTCTCATTAACTTCTGGTAATAGGACAAGAAGCTATGGGCTTAAATTGTAGCAAAGGTGGTTTAAGTTGGACATTAGGAAAAGCTTCCTAACGGCCAGGGTAGTTAAGCACTGGAACAAATTTCCTAGGAAGCTTATGGAATCTCCATCATTGGAGGTTTTTAAGAACAGGTTATAGAAACACCTGTCAGGAATGGTCTAGTTATTATGTATTATCTGTCTCGAGTACAGATGATTGGACTAGATGACCAGTTGAGGTCCCTTCCCATCCTACACTTCTATGATGCTGCTTAACCATTACTTGAGTATATTCTGGGAAGGCATCTGTAACATTTTGGATTGAAATCCAGACCAGCTGGAGATTCTGTCACCTCCTGCCCTGTAACCTTGGGTGCCTTAAAATGCTCTACAGCTGTGGCTCACAGCCCAGCCCCCAAAAGCATGCAGACAAGCATGCAGTTCCCTGAGCCCCTGTGTGCTGTGCAGCCCTAGTTCAGTGCTTTGACCCCAGCAACCCTACTGTGCTCTCCACCAGCCTTGGTTACTACTTACCCCAAACACCCCGGGTCCCAAATTTCCCCAAGACCCTCTTCCCTGAAACGCTCTCTCCTGAAACGCTCAGAGAATTAATAAGGTTCGTTGCGCCTTAAAGAGACAAAAGCACAACTTATCACTTTAACTGGAGTTAACGATCACTTCAATTCAAACACAGCATGAGGTTGGTTTACACTAAAACTAAAACAGATTTATTAACAAAAAGAGAGGTTTTAAGTTTGTTCAAATACAAGGTATAAAACAAAATGGTCACAAGCAAATAAAAGTAAAAATATTTTCTAATGGCTAAGACCTAATTTAATAATCTACAGTCTTTGTTCAAGGTAGATTCCTTAACAATTTTTAAATTTTTGCCATTTTCTCTCAGTCAGGACCTTTCACAGAAGTACATGGTGCTGGTTTCACTTGACTTCCTAGGTGAAAGATCTTTGCCTAAGCTGGTTTCTCACCTATATTCCGTTCCCAGAGACTTCAATCCCCTTGGCTGAAGGACCCATCTTTCTCCGCTTCCAAGAGCTCTGGCCCCTTGTGTCTGTCCAGTGATGGATGTCAAGATGGTTTCTTCTCTCTCCTTATATCTTCCCAAACTCAGTGTTTTGTCCCCAGACTCAGGATACCTTTTGCTGTTCTTCCCTTCCTGTGGACTTCTCATCCCCTTGCTGATTCGTATGTAAATAGGGAGTCCATTGTTTTTTGGTCACATCTTGCTTAATTTCATTGCAGAGAGGTAGATAGCTGCTTTCCCTCTTGTCTGGGGGAAAAAACCTGTTTTTGGTCACAGACTTTAAAGAATAATATAAGTGAGTATTCATAATTCCTTATATAGTAAAAAGAAAAGGAGTACTAGTGGCACCTTAGAGACTAACCAATTTATTTGAGCATAAGCTTTCGTGAGCTACAGCTCACTTCATCGGATGCATACTGTAGAAAGTGTAGAAGATCTTTTATACACACAAAGCATGAAAAAATACCTCCCCCCACCACACTCTCCTGCTGGCAATAGCTTATCTAAAGTGATCACAGGAGAGTGGGGTGGGGGGAGGTATTTTTTCATGCTTTGTGTGTATATAATGTCTTCTGCAGTTTCCACAGTATGCATCCGATGAAGTGAGCTGTAGCTCACGAAAGCTTATGCTCAAATAAATTGGTTAGTTTCTAAGGTGCCACAAGTACTCCTTTTCTTTTTGCGAATACAGACTAACACGGCTGTTACTCTGAAACCTGTCCTTATATAGTGTTAATACATACATTTTGCAATGATATTAATCACCAGTGTATCATTAGCTTTCATAAAAGATCTTACCTGGCATACTTTTATAGTACAGTAATATTGTATACAGTCAGTTGATTCAATTATTTATCATTTGAGGTTCAGACCCCTGTCTTTAAAGTTCAGTAAACTCACAACTTATGGGAAAAGACACCATGTGGTCTGGTGAAGACTTCATACTGGTTCTTCCCACCCCGTCGGTGACAGTTGAGTCGTTACCTCCTCCTCATGTCAGTTTGATGGCTTTGTTTACCATTTTATATAAATACACCTTCATTGTCTCTGCCTGATGACCAGGATGGTCAGCCAAGCAAATACACACTCCACTGTTTAGGGCAGACTGGCCTTATGCATGACTTGCCTGACACATTTTAAGAACATAATTCTAGCACATATCCATAACTCTTTGTACATGCCCTGTACATACACCACACAAGAATATCAATGATCTATTAGTTTTCCAATTATATTACTTGCCATCTTTTGGGTCTATATTATGACAACAGTGTGTTAGGTGTAGTGAGTCTGGCAGGCCTGACAAAAATTGCTGACACAGAGTAAGTGAACTACAGATGGACTTCTGTGTCGCAGTATCCCATAGTGCCTCAGCAGCAGCTGCTTGTGCCAAGACCTCTGGGTATTTTGATTTTGTTCTCCCTTTCCCCTTCTTCCTAGATTTATGGGAAGAAGAGGCTGTTCTGCAGCTCACAATGTTCAACTATCTAGACAATGTCCAGTAAGAGAAAGTGCTGGGAATTTTAAATCAGCCCACATCTTCTGGGTGAAGAAGCCAGCTACACGCTCTGGGGCAGAGTCCTTAGAGATCAGGCACACCAAATGGCACCCTCATGATGGAGGGAATGTGCACTCTGGGATGGATGTCTGACCGCTTACTAGTTAACGTTAGCATGGGTGGAATGGTCTGTCAATGCAATAAAATACTGGTGTGCATCACTGCTGACAGGAACTGAACCATGTCCCAGATCAGGCAGCTAAATGCACAGTTAATATTCACCAGTTAGTAACTGATTATTAAGCATATGCTGTTGGGATGCAAATCATGTGTTTAACCAGCCATGCCCCAACTCCTTAGCACCACTGTAAAAAGCTGGTGTGTGGATGGGGCCTCTGAATGTACGTGAGGATATTGCTCATGTTTTGGTACATGTCTAAGGTCTCATCTACCGAGTGGAAGCATGCTGCAGCTGGCTTCTCAGTCACAGTTCTACTTGAAGTGCAGTCTGGCCCTAAGGCTGTTTCTCATTAGTGGTGAGCATTGAAACTGAGCACTTCTGAATGCAGAATTCTCCTTTCTTCCCCTGGACTCTGTGGGGGCAGGAGGGGATGTGGGTGAGACAGGATTTGCTGGGAGAGTGGAGGAGTTTGTTATTGTAATGGTAGCTTTCCTACCTCATCATCAATCACTGGGAAGGCAGGGGGGAGGGGATTGAGCAGCTGAGAGGGGCAAACAGTCACTTCTCAACTCCTACTCCTCTTCTTCTGACCTAATTATTAAACTCTCTGGGCTCCAGAAAGGGGCACATATGGGCTTAATCATTAGGCAACAAAGTTAGCTTAGTGCTGAGAGGAAAGTTTTACTAGTAAATAAATGGCTGGCCTGAAAGATGAGAGTATTTGCCTCCTGCTGTGGTTGCTGCTTTCTGGAAACTGTGAGAACAGGGAGAGGAAACATTTAGGCTGAAAGTAGAGCATAATTGTGGACTGGTAATTCAGAGGTACTTATTGAATATGGCCCCAGTCCTGCAAAGGCTTACACAGATGCCCAAATTTATGCTCATGAGAAATCAGTGAGCCTGCTCACATGAAGATCTTGTGGAACCCCCTGTCCTAATACAACCGTTTTCTTGATGCTGATGGTGAGAGCAAATGCCCGACAGGCACTTGAAAGGCGGTCCATGAGTTCTTGTAGTAGATCTTCATTATGGGCTATGAAGGAAGTATCATCAGCAAATAGAAGTTCCCTGATTAGCCCCTTTTTACTTTGGTCTTTGACTTAAGTCGGGAAAGGTTGAAGAGTTTTCCATCTGATCTTGTGTGGAGATACACTCCATCTTTCATGTCCTTAAACACACAGTTCAAGAGTTCTGAGAAGAAGACTCCAAAGGGTGTAGGGGCAAGAACACATCCTTGCTTCACTCCGCTTTTCATCTCAAACCTGTCCGAAGTGGACTCGTCAAACTGGACAGTTGCTCTCATGTTTTGTGGAATGAACGTATAAGACTTAACAGGGTTGGTGGGCATCTTATCTTTTCTAGTGTTGCAAATAGACGTGCTCTGCTGACTGTGTTGAATGCTTTGGTTAGGTCCACTATGGTGATGTACAATGGTCGGTTTTGCTCTCTGCACTTTTCTTGGAGTTCACACAGAGAAAATATCATGTCTATAGTTAATCTTCCAGCCCTGAATCTGCACTGTGATTCGGGGTAGACACAATTCGCCAGCTGTTGTAGGTGCACTAAGATGACTTTTGCGAAAGCTTTTCCTGCTACACTTAGTAGCGAGATACCCTGTATTTGTTGCTGTCGCCCTTTTCACCTTTATTTTTATACAAAGTGATGATGTTTGCATCACGCATCTCTTGTGGTACCTCACCCTCTTTCCAGCATTTAAGTAGCAGCTGATGAAGATATGGTAATAGACTGTCTTTCCTGCAGTCACCGATTTCCACTGGGATGCCATCTTTTCCAGAAGTCTTGCCACTTGATAGCAAATCAATGGCCTTGCTTAACTCTTCTACAGTGGGCTCCACGTCTAGCTCTGGCATGACTGTAGAGCTGGTATTTGGTCCAGTGATTCACTGGTGATGTTTCTTTCTTATGCATATAGCTCTGAATAGCGTTCAACCCAATGAGACAATTGCTTGCTTTTATCTGTAATAATTTCACCACTGTGTGATTTGAGAGGGGCAACCTTGTTGACAGTGGGACCGAGAGCTTTCTGCAGGCCATCGTACATGACTTTGAGGTTTCCTGTGTCTGAGGCTGTTTGTATCTCTTCTCAGAGGTTGATCCAGTAATGATTTGCACAGTGTCTGCTTGCTCGCTGTACCTTGGTTTTTGCATGTTGAAGTCTCACTTTGGTGCTCTTTGTTGGCTTTTTGTTGTGTTCCGGAAAGGCTGTGTTCTTAATATTGATGAGAGGTAATAGTTCCACTTCATTTTCTTCAAACCAGTCCTTTTTTGATGGTCTCTTTCCCCAAAATGTAGCTAGGCTGTTTCATGGATTGTTGTTCTTAAATCTTCCCAAAATTCCTCTGCCTTCTCTGGTAATGACTTCCCATGCATGCTAAGTTCAAAAGCCTTCACAAACTCCTGGCATTTCCTCTGGTTTTCAGTGTTAATAGCATTGATTTTGGGCTTGCTCCTAGGTTTTGTTCTAGGTTTTGTAGTTTCTTGGCGTGATGCTGGTAGACCAGGCACTAGTTGTTATGTCAGCTGAGCACTGACAAATTCATAGCTAGGAACCAGACCAGCTCACCTATATGTTACTATTGTTTGAGTTAGGTGTTAGACTTGTAAAGGTGTGTTTAGTGTTTAGACTCTATAAAGTGCTTGTAAGTTGCTGTATGCATTAATCTTACCTGTAATGTCTGTATCCCCTGCTAGAAGGTAATAATGAAAGTTTTGCTTTATAATTGTAAAAATGCCTGCTCTGAACTTGTGAACTCAGACTGCAGGACCATCAAGCAGGACTATCAAAAGTAAATGGGCCATTGTAGGACAAAAACTTTGTTGATTGCCCCACTAATTACACACAGGAGTTTGAACTCTGGGGGAAGGGCATATTAAGATGCTCACAAGAAGAAATAGTTCTCTCTTTTCTGTTTGGACTTTCACAAGGGCTGGAGCTAAGAAACAAAAGCAGAGATTGCAAGGGCCACCATGGGTAAGCCCTAAAAGACATTCAGTGGAAAGATTACTGCTTCTCTGTCACCTTTTGGAATCATAGTAGACTGTAACTCATTTGTGCATATATGTTGCCTCTGTTAGCCTGTAAATAACTCTTTCATTTCTTTTTCCTATTTAATAAATTCTTAATTAGTGGACGATAGGATTGGCTACCAGCATGGTCTTTGGTGCGAGATCTAAGGTACAAATTGATCTGGGGTAAGTGACTGGTCTCTTGGGACTGGGAGCAACCTGAATATTTTGTGATCTTGGGTGTAAGTGGCTGTTTATCTCTGTGTCCAGCCTGTGTGGCAAGATAGACTGGAATGCCCAAGGGGACTTTCAGTGACTCCATGGTAAGACTGGCATACTGCTTCAGGAGATCACATTTGTTAGTGGGTTGGTGAAATCTAATTATAGAACATACCACCAATTTGGGGTGCCTGCCTGGGTTTTTGATAGTCTGCTCTGTCGTGAACCACTCCAGACAGTATGACTCATGCACAAATCCTTTCTGGATTGGGGCTGTGAGGAATATTTTGGACTTTTACAGTATGGTATATTTCATCCTGGAATCTCAGAGCCCTTTGCAAAGCCTTGAGTTCCCAGAGCAATTCTTCAGGTCTGGGAAACTTACTAAGGGCAAGTCTGCAGTACAAAATTAAGTCGACCTAAGTTAGTGGCTCTCAACCTTTCCATTCTACTGCACCCCTTTCAGAAGTCTGATTTGTCTTGCATACCCCCAAGTTTCACTTCACTTAAAAACTACTTGTTTAAAAAAATCAGACATAAAATACAAAAATGTCACAGCACACTATTACTGCAAAATTGCTTACTTTCTCATTTTTACCATATAATTATAAAATAAATCAATTGGAATATAAATATTGTACTTACATTTCAGTGTATAGTATATAGAGCAGTATAAACAAGTCTTGGTCTGTGTGAAATTTGGTTTGTACTGACTTAGCTAGTGCTTTTTATGTAGCTTGTTGTAAAACTAGCCAAATTTCCAGATGAGTTGATGTACCTCCTGGAAGACCTCTGTATACCCCCAAGGGTACGTGTACCCCTGATTGAGAACCACTGACCTAAGTTACATCAACTCACAGCCACCACAGTAATTAAACTGCTTTTGAACATCCACACTATGCTTCTTGTGTCGGCGGTGTGCGTCCTCACCAGCAGTGCTTGCACGGATTTAACCGTCAGTGTGGGGCATTGTGGGATGGTTTCTGAAAGGCAGCAACAGGAGATGTAAGTAACGCAGTATCTACACTAACACTGCATCACCCTAACTACATTGACCCAAGTGCTACGCCTCTCGTGGAGGTGGAGTTATTAAGGCTAGATGAGATACATCGGTAGGAGCTGCATTTTAGTGTAGACACTTACAGAGATAGGTTGATGTAAGATGCCTTACATTAACCTAACTCTGTAGTGTAGACCAGGGCTCAGAGTGTCAACCTCCCTGGTCCCTGCGCTTTGGGGGACCCCGTGCTTCAGGACATGGGGTCTAGGGTGGTCTGGGGAGTTAGCGGGGGGCCTGGGCAGGCAGCATTGAGTGACCTGGCCCTAGCCCACCCTGCTCCTCCCCGCCGGCTCCCAGCATTGCTCAGGGGAGTGGGAGGAAGATGGAAAGAGGCGGGGTTGGGGCGGGGGCATGAGGAAAGGGGTTGAGTGGGGGTGGGGCCTGGGATGGAGTGCACCCCCCTAGAGATCGCCCTGGTCACAGCTAAATACAAGGCAGAACAGATTTCTTCCCCAACCCCCACTTCCTTTCCTCCCTGGGACTGGAGGGGTGTTAATGGGTCGCTTCTCCTTGAATGGTCCCTTGAAATATGTGTTAACTACTTATTCTAAATAATCTGTTCCACCTTGTATTTATCTGTGACACTCTGAGTAAGTTTCCCAGACCTGAAGAATTGCTGTGTGTAAGCTGGAAAGCTTGTCTCTTTAACCAAATTAAATTGATCCAATAAAATATATGACCTCAGCCACCTTGTTGCCCTTTGAGGTAGGTAATTATAGTCATCCTCATTTTACAGATGGATAAACTGAAACACAGAAATACCAGATGATTTTCCCTAAAGGTTAAACACCAATTACAGATAGAACTTCACACCTCTAAAAGAAAAGGCTACTCTGTCCAAACTATAAGTATAGAACAGTGGGCACTGTGTGTAGTTGTCATAAATTTTTTTCAAAGTAACCTCTATCTGTTTTTTTCACTCTCCATGCTCACTGAAATTTTCTCTCTGTTTCTTTTTTCACAGTCTTTTAGGGCTGGTTGTGAAGAATCGAGTTAGCTGGCCGGATGATGATGACCACCTTGACTTCATGGTCAGTGTAGACCAGGATGAACCATACTAGCTATCTTGATTTTTCAGAATCCTGTTTAAACACAATAATACTCTAAAACATAACCTCAGAATACAAGTCAGCCTTTCAAAACCTAGCATGTTTGCAAATTTGGAAAAATGGGTTTGCCCGTGCTTGATTTAATTATTTCCTTGCAGTATTAGCAAGCAAAACATTAGGATACAGCTTGAGAACCAGAAAGTAAATCTGGGCATTTTAACTTGATTGTGTCTTAAAATGTTAAAATAGCTTTAAAATGACATTTTGTAGCATACCATATTCCTCTGGTTGGTGAAGTAGCTTTACAGTCTTGTGTGTGTGTGTGTGTTGGATCTAATTACATGAGTTAAAAGTGTCTTCACTGAATCACAATTCATCTTATGCCCAGCCAGAGGTGAAAGTAAGCCGGTACGCCCTGGTACAGCGTACTGGCAAGCAGCAGAGATGAGTTATATGGGCTCGTGGTTCCAGCAATATTGAGGGCCTGGGGGCCTGGCTCCACCAATGTTCGGGGCCGGGTCTCCCACCGGTTCCACCTGCTGCCCTCCCACGCCTCCCCCGAGTGTCCCCTGCCCCCCCTGCTGCCCCTGCGCACCTCCCTGGCTCCCAGAGCACAGTGTCCCTGTCTCTCCCCTGCAGCTCCATGCTGCCTCCCTGCATCAACTGCCGCTGCCGGATCCTAGTGCCCCCCACCTCCTAGGGGCAGGGCACGCTGCCCTTCCCCTACCCTTCCCCCTCAGACCCTTTCATTTTCCAGCGGGACCCTCCACCAGTACAGCCGCCCCCCGTGCCTGCAGTCACCGCTCCTGCCCCACACTGGGCAAGGAGCAGCCCCATTCCCCCACCCCCAGTGGGGCTACAGTGAAGGGCAGCAGCAGAGGATGAGGTGCACATGTGATGGCAGCCCTCACCCCCAGCAGCACCCACCACAAGGGAGGCGAGGGAGATTCCTGGACCTGAGAGGGGCCCTAGGAGCATGTGTAGTGACAGTGGTGGGGGTGAGTGTGCTGCTGGGCGGGGGGAGAGAGGGGGCCCCCTCCCCCAGAGCTCACTGCTGCCAGCGGAGAGAGGGCTGGAGGGAGTCCTCCTCTCTGGCTCCAGTCCCCAGGCAGCCTGCCTGCACCACAAACACACTCCCAGCCTGGCCCCACCCCAGGACCCGTACCCCCAGCCAAAGCCCTCATTCCCCCACACTCCAACCCTCTGCCCTAGCCCTGAGCTTCTCCAACACCCCAAACCCCTCATCTACAGCCCCAGCCAAAGCCCTCGTCCCCCCCCGCACCCTAACCCTCTGCCCCAGCCCTGAGCCCCCTCCCACACCCCAAACCCCTCATCCCCAGCCACACCCCAAACCCATCCCCAGCCTCACCCCACAACTCTCACCCCTGCACCCACTCCCATCCTCAAACTCCCTCCCAGAACCTGAACCCCCTCCCATCCCCAAACTCCCTTCCAGAGCCTTCACCCTGCACCCCTCCTGCACCCCATCCCCTGCACCAGCCCAGGGCCTGCACCCCAGACCTCCTCCCCACACAAACTTCCTGCCCAGAGCCTTGGGCAGGTGGGGGGTGGAGTTTGGGGGGGGGCCCGAGTTTGGGCAGAGGCAGGTCTGGGCACCACCAAAATTTCTACAAACCTGCCACCCCTGTTGGTAAGAGCCGGTGCGTTGTACCGGGGCGGACTGGCTTCACCAGGTGGCAATTTAAAGGGCCTGGGGCTCCCAGTGGCACCAGGCTCTTTAAATGGCCCCCTTTAAAGCCACCTCTGCAGCTGGGAGCTTAAGGGGTGATTTAAAGGCCCCGGGGCTCCCAGGTGCTGGGCCTTTAAATCCTGATTTAAAGAGCCCAGGGATTTAAAGGCTCCTCCTCTTCTGGTAGAGGCCATGCCTCTTCTGGGTGAGGCCCTGCCCCCTCCTCAGGACTCCAGAATATGGGCAAGTCCTTTAAGTTACTTTCACCCCCGTGCCCAGCCCATTATGTATCTAAAATATAAGTGGGAAATTTACATTTAAAAACTTGGATTTAGTATAACACCAGATTCTGTGAAACTTGACCTGTTAAATGTACATGGCTGACTTATATTTGATGTTATATCATATCAATCCTTACTTTATATAGCATCTTTCTTCTAACAATCCTTTACAAATTTATTATTAACAATAAGAAGAATTAAATAATAGAAATTAGAAATCTGTTTAGAAAATAGACAATTAGGTGTCCCAATACATTATCTGAGGAAGTGTACATATGTTGCCCTCTTGTGGGAACTTTATTTTTTGTCTTTCTTGTTTTGCTTAATCTAAATAAGACATCTGCCTGAATTTCTGTTGTTGCTCAGTGTATGGAGGATATAACCAAAACAATGGTTGAAATCCTGGCTCCACTAAAGTCAAGAGCAAAACTCCCTTTGACTCCAGCAGAGCTAGGATTTCACCCAATATGTTGTACGCTACTACAGTGATTGTATGAATAACAAGGAATATAGTTGACTAAATGACCAAATGATACTGTTTCATAGAAGTTGAAATGTTTTGCAGAGATGTATCAAATCTGGATACATTTTTGACAGGAAAGTTTCTGAGTTCCAGAGCTCTCAGGTCACCCAAATGGAAAATCTGATCTTATGGATCTGAAAATGGACCTGTCAGCAGAATGCCATTTTGTAAAAAAAAGGTGGAAAGGTTTTGTTTTCATTCAGTGAGTGAAAACAAATTTTGAAACCTCAAAAGTTGTTGTGAAATGGAATTGTGATCCTGCAGCCCGCTCTGCTACCATGGTTGACATGGCCATATGTAACTTGACTGCATTGGATGCTAAGCTGACTTCATTCTTCTGGGCGATTCTCTTTACTTTCTCGCTTTTCTGCCCACCATTTTCGCTGTACCCCCTAAAGAGGTTTAACATAGTTCTATCCAACTTCCTTATGCCATACATACTCTTCCTTATAGCTTAGCAAGAACAATATAGCAATTATCACACTGCTCATACTAAATCCAGTTGACAATTTCTCCTCTCCCTCCACCTTCTAGAAGCTTGAAAATTGGATCTTCAAAGCCAGGAGTGGACTAGCAATTTTATATTCATTCTTAATTTTCTGTAAACAATTTTAGTTGACCTGTTTTAGTTAAAATGTAGTTGGCCATGTTCAAAGCTAAAAGAAAGTTGAGCGCCTTTTCTCTAGAATTAGACAGAGATGTATTTATGGAAACAGCTCAGATTGTCAGTGTTTTCCAACTACAAGAGTTGATTGATTTTGTTATAGCACTTTTTAAAAAAGTGATAAAAATGTAAAACACTAAACCAGAAATTATTTGCATACCTACATTAAGATGCCTTTGTTAGTGTTAATCAAAGTTGTAGTTTGGCTCCATCATTTTCACAATGAAAGCTATTGTACTGTTAATACATATTGTGCATTGCCTTGGGGCACATTTGCGTTGAATAATAAGAATATCTCTACAATCTTATCTATTCCAGTAATTCTCCCACCCTACTACCTGAGCTCTCATAAATGTAAAGTTACAACTCTGGAATTTTCTCTTTAATGGATCAAAATGCTGCTTGCCTTTAGATAAGGAATATTTCACGCAACACCCCAGCATTAGAACATGTAATGTTAAGAGCCTTTTATTACTGCAGAAAGTTCTGAATTCTGTAAATATTGGTGTGGTTGCAAAAGCCTGGGGTTCATTTTAACACTCAGCGCTGCTCTTTGCACATGGCAGTAGCCATATAGGCCGTTCAGAAAAACTGAACAAAGTAGATAATGGGATATCCTTTATTGGACAAGTGAGGTGAGAGGTAACAGTAGTAATTTTAGCCAAGTTAGAACCATTGTTACCACACAGAGAAGACAGAAATTTATAGAGGGGTTTGAAGTACTGCCTGGTAATACCAAGCACTGAGACTGGGATTTTCAAATCCTAGGATTTGGAGGCCTAACTCCCTCCAGATCCTTTGAATATCCCAGCCTGATGCTTTCTCTTTCCTGTGCTTAGTCAACCCTGTAACCAAAAAATAAAAAAAAAAATCATACCTTGTGTCTTATATTCTAACATTCTTTTCATGTTCTTGTTGAAAAAAAAGCGAGTCTTAGCATGTTAAAACTGATTTTCTGAAAATGCTGCATCAATAGAGATATTAGGAACCACAGAACATAGATTTTCAAAACTTCATAGTCCTTTATATTCACTATTTAATAATAAATATTATCAAAATATATTTTGTTGCACTAATAAAAAATGTGGGCAATCGCCAGTGGCAAAATTAATACCTCTCAGCATTCATGAATAGTAACCAAACAAGCTGTAGCTTATAAAGGTATTGATTTCAAATTCTGTTAAGATTGTACTTTCATTGCAATGTTAGTACTTTTTTAAAACACTGATTCAGTTGTAGATTAATTAGAGCTAAACGGGTCTTTCCCATCTTGGATCAGAGCTTCGAGATGTGGGTTTATGAACCCCAGGAGTGGGTTGAGTTAACCCTCAGTATCTTGGTTGACCATTTAAGTGCCACACCCTTTGTGATATATTTCACTAGGAAGGTGGTGAAGCACTGGAATGGGTTACCTAGGGAGGTGGTGGAATCTCCATCCTTAGAGCTTTTAAGGTCAGGCTTGACAAAGCCTTGGCTAGGACTATTTAGTTGGTGTTGGTGCTGCTTTGAGCAGGGGGTTGGACTAGACGACCCTTGAGGTCTCTTCCAACCCTGATATTCTATGATATAGGGCCCTGCTCCACAAACACTATGATCAGGTGTACACTACAAACTTGCATTGCCATAGGCGCTGCTGTAGCTCTTCTGGTGAAGATGCTCTAAGCTGAGAGGACAGAGCTCTCCTGTTGGCTTAATAACTCCACCTCCACCAGAGGTGGTTGCTACATCAGCAGGAGACACTCTCCCGCCAACATAGCGCTGTCTACACAAGGGGTTAGGTCAGTATAACTATGTCACTCGGGAGTGTGGATTTTTCACACTCCTGAGCAATGTAGTTATACCAAAGTAAGTGTAGCGTAGACCTGGCCAACCAAACATAAGTGCTCACTACGGACTGCTCCGGTAGTAATCACTATGCCTGGTAGTGTTTGCAGAATCAGGTGCATCATTGGTTTTTAATCGCTATGACATTTTTATTATACAGCGCTGTAACCTGGCTTTTTTCATGTGGATTAGATACATTATATTACACGAGCTTTTGATCAAAACATTTCTTTAACCAAAGTTAGTGAATTTACAACTTATTCTAGAGACTAACCAATCCGAAAGCTCATGCTCAAATAAATTGGTTAGTCTCTAAGGTGCCACAAGTACTCCTTTTCTTTTTGCGAATACAGACTAACACGGCTGTTCCTCTGCAACTTATTCTAGTCACATTGGAAAGACTGGATTTAAACATCTGTATACAGCCATCTAGTGTGTGAGAGGAACATTGCAACCCATAAATAAATTGGTTAGTCTCTAAGGTGCCACAAGTACTCCTTTTCTTTTTGCGAATACAGACTAACACGGCTGTTACTCTGAAACCCATAACCTATGTCCTTTAATAGGCCAATGCTACATGAGGATACCTTCAGTGAACAAACAGGCTGCATGCTTCACTGGGCTGAGCAAGGCTTGCTCCTCCCTGCTTTGTCCCAGCAAAGGTGACCAGATTTTCGAAGTGAATCCTGGGACCCCTGTCATGGGGGGACAGGGGTGGTGGTGAGGATACATAGGGGACAGTTCTGCTTAGCATTCAGAGGATGTGCAGGGGAGGGTGACAAAGAAAAGGGTGCCTTTTCTTCAGCCATGCAAACTTTCCATCCTCTCACTTCTCAGCTTCCACATCACCCTGTATAATTTGTCACTCACACACCAGAGGGCCATTGCACAGGGGTGAGTGGAGGATCACTGAAAGGCCTGGTGGTGATGGTAGGTTGTCAACAGGTGACAAACCTGGTAGCGAATAGCCCTTGTGGTGACCGTATCCTTTGAGCCTGTTGCCTATGTCACTGGCTGAGCTACATTCAGATTCTCCCCTTTTCACCAAGAGGAGCTAGTGGGCTTACTGCTGGCAGTGTCTGTAAGACTCAGCATGAAAAACAGCCCCTGCTAACTTCTTCAAGTATTTTATTAAAAGGTTTTTTCCTAGTGCCATGTAAATTAAACTGGACTAAAAACCAGCAGAAAATTAGATGATTCCATGTATCTAAGTACTGTACACGTCACTGGCTTAGCAGAATACAGCCATTCAATTCTGAAAAGTTCAGAAAATGGTAAAAACAGAGGCTTGAGCCAATTTCCATTGCCATTTGAGACGGGATGTTTTACCAAGTCCTAACTTTTGCAAGTAGCGTATTTGTTTTCTTGCTCAGTAATGTCCTTTTTTATGGCTATTACTTGATCCTCTAGTTGCTTTAGTTGATCAGCCTTATCTTGTTTAGTCTGATTCAGATCTTGGAGCTTCTTTGCCAAATCTGAAAGAAGAAAGTAACATTTAATGATGCATTTATTGTTGTGCAAGTAAAAACTGCAGAACTGTTAAGATTCCCTTGGAGAAATGTGTGTTGTCGCTAAAACTATTTGACAAGAACACGTGTGTTTTATCTGCAGATTACAACAGCTTTCAAGATGTTTATTTTTCCAAGTGTGCTTTTATTGTTAGCCATTGTGAGTAAGGCTTTGTCTACACTACACAGCTTTCAGTGACCCAGCTATGCCGCTACAGCCATGCTGTTAAAAGACACACCGTGTAGTCACTGTTTGTCGGCAGGAGAGAGCTCTCCTGCTGACAAAAAACTTCCATCCCCTGCAAGCGGCGTTAGCTTTATCGGCAGCAGAGCGCTCCTGCTGACAAAGCGCTGTTCTCACTGGCACTTTTCCTTGACAAAACTTTTGTCTTTTTTGGCGGGGGGTAGGTGTTTTTTTAACTCCTCTGAACAACAAAAGTTTTGTCGGTCACTTGCCAGTGTAGACATAGCCTTAGTCTGTGGAGATTTTGTCTTGGTCAGCTGGTTTCAGTGGTGATGACTCAAACTGAGTGCTCAGCAGTGTAAAGGCTCACAGTCTGGCTCCAAATAACTCATGCTACTCTCCTTCATGGGAGTTTTATGCAGGTAATTCCACTGGCTTCTACGCAGTTACTCCAGATTTACACAAGGGTTGTTCAGAGGCCCCCAGTCTTTATCATGAAAACACGTGCAATGACGATGAATCAAAACTGCATTTCTTCATGATGTGCAGTCCTAAGAGCCCCATCGTCATGGTTTCGGGGCCTTTGGACTGGGGAATGCTCAGAGACAACAGAACAGGGTTATTTTTCTTCAGTGTCTTTTCTCAAGGTTTATTCCCTCCTGTGCTCCCCTTCTTACCCCCCATTAACATCCAAAAGAATTTACTCCCATGCTGGCATTTGCTGTTCGGTTATTTCTATAGGCCGCTGAGCCTGGTAGGAGCAAGCCCTGTACTGCTTTCTTTTAAATCAGTAATAAAACTTCCATATGTTTCAATGGATGCAGGATTGGGCCCAGTCAGTAGACTGGTGCTATGCACTCTGGTGGTTTGCTAGCGTGGGGATATTACTGTGATTTACTATTGACACACAGACTGTAATGCTCATAAAAGTCAAAAGCCTAATGCTCAAACAGCATCCCACCAGCATGTCCCAGCCACTTGGTGTTTGCAATCAGTTGTGCTTTACAGATGTACACAGAACCCATCAGGACAAAAGGGCCTCATCTTCCAAGGTGCCGAATAGCCTCACCTCCCGTTGGCTCCAGTGGAGCTTGTTGTATTCCACCCCTCCCCACCCATCCCAAATTTTCACCACTTGAATAACTTTTCCCCATTCCCCTGGCAAACCTGCTGATTCCAATGGGAACCAAAGGTGCTCAGCACTGGGCAGGATTGTGCTTTCGGGTACAATGTTGCGAGCAGTGTGTTTTTAAATCAATTCAGTAAAATCGTTGCAAAACCCTGTGTGGACACTCTTACACTGATTTAAACTTGGCTTATAGCAGCTTGTGTTAGAAAATGGACAGGCACAAACTAAACCAAGGTAACGAGTTTGAAACTGTTTGCAGTAGTTTAACTACGCTGGTTTTTAAAACTGATTGTAGGTAAGGCAGTGCACTGTGTGTGTAGACAAGGCCTTCAGGTTATATTTCCGTCTTTCAGCATTTTCATGTGTATTTCACTGCTGGGCACAGAAATGAAAGGGGGACACCTGTTATTCTTTTGATGTTTTCTTCAGTCTCTTCAGCCAGTTTCTCTGCTGCTTCTTTCAGCTGCTTCAGTTTCTCTAATGTTTCTCTGGGAAGCCCTTTCATTTTTACTTTTTCTTGCAGAATGGTGTATTTTCTCTCAAGGTTGGTAAATTCCTGCAACAACAAAAACAAACAAACAAAAAAATCCCACTTTATTTTGTGTAACGACGTGCCCTGTAATTTATTTGACCTACGAAGAAAGCAGAGATTTTTCTACCTCATTTACCGTTCCTCTCTGAATCACACATTATGTCTTTAATTCTTTTTAATCTAAAACTCACTCGGGACAAATATGCATTGAATGAAGCCCTGAAAATGCAAAATCCAGCAGAAATCAAAATAAAAACAATCTTTCCTGTTGAACAATCCAAAATAAAGAGAGGATAGAGCTGGATAATAAATATAATTTAAGCAGGATTTTAAAAGATGTGTTATTCCTAGTTTATTTCCCTTTATTGATTTTGGGTTTGTTTCCATTTTAGACACAAGGCTCAATTCAGTTTTAATGAACTAGGCATAGCATAATTTTTACAAATTTGGTTTTATAATATTGACTTTCTAGCTCTGGGCCTACTTGGTTTTGGTTCCTGTGAAGGTTGCAGTTTGATTTCTGCTGGATTTCTTGTAGTGTGGAGGCTCATTCAGTGCATACTTTGGCTTTTGATCTGTGGCTGTTTGTTATCCATACACAGAATTCTGGAAAATTTCTACTTAGTGGGTACTTAAGAATTTGAGCTATATTGAGCATCAAGGGGAAAAAACAAGACAGTTTTCTCTGAAGTCAAGTGTGTTAAATGCAAGGGACAAGACTGATACCTTCACTCACAATGAGTAGTACCTTGCCCCATGATGTAACGTACTATTCAATGAGAGTAAGGATATCACAGTCTGGTCCAAGATTTGTGTTTGTTTAAATTGATGTAAGTAAACAGGACTATTGTTTGCTGGATAAGTTAAAATGGACAGGAAACACTTCTAATTCTGTGCAACTCTAAATTGGATGGCATAATGGAAAATTTAAATAAACCATGGAAGGAGCATATATGCATATTTACAGTACACTTTTCATTAAAAAATAGTGCAAAACATGTGGGAAGGACAGCGATTTTCTTGAATATGTGACAGAATACGGAAATACATTACTTTATCTGTGTCCATAGCTTGATTTTGTGCCTGTTCTGCATCTGCTTTTGCATTTGCAGCCTGGTTCCCATTCGTCAGCATTTTCTTCTGCAGCATGGTAATTTCATCTTCCAGCTCAGACTGTTTATCTGAAAAGTCCTTTAGTTCATCACTTGTCTTATTCACTTGATTCTCAGCCTATAGGAAAACAACCAGAAAGTCATACTCCTTTTATGCCATGTATAACTAACCTGCAAAACTCACCACTGAAGTATATTAAGGCAAACAGATTAACAAGTCCCCTTTAAAGTGGAACTGGTGCCATATCTGGGCCAAAATCTGTTCACAGTTACACTGGTCTAAATTTACAGTGTCTTTGGGATCTTTGCATTGCAATCTAGGTTTTAGAAACAGGCTGTAATTTAAGTGAATTGCAAGAATCATAACATCACACAATAAATGGATAATAAACTAAAATCATTGGCTATATTGTACATCAAGATACCTGTGAGATTTTTGTCTTAATTTCTTGTATCTCTCCATTTAATCTTATGAAGGTGTCTTTGGTTTGTCCTTTCGTGCTTTCAGCTTCCTTCAGGTTATTTATCATTTCATCAAGAGGTGGCAGAGCTTTTGCTGCTTCCCTAAAATAAAAGTAAATAGTTGTATAATATTGTTATGTATAAGCACAGTAAAAGGCATCTCCTCAAATCCCTTTATACCCCCAAACCCAGAAATGCATTACTAGTCTCCTGGTTCCTTGAGTCCAGCATTCACCAGCTCTTCCAAAAATCTAGAATTGCTGGTCCCAATGGGATGGGAAAGCAACCCATCAAAAAGAGAAATCAACATGGACTTGAAAGTTAAGTTTGGGATGTGTGATGCGGCAGGCTGGCTGATGCTGTGCTACCATTCAGGAGGCCAAGAAGCTGAATACATTTTCCTCCTCCCCACATTCCTCCTCTGGTTGCGTATCACCATTCAAACCGCCCAATGACTGAGGTCCCAAATGAAGTGAAGAGCTTCCTTGGGTTGACAAGTCCGCTTGGCTAGTTCAGCAGGCAGAGCAGTCAAGATCTAGCAGAGATGTAGGCTCAGATCCTCAAAGGTTTTTAGGAGCCTAACTTCTATCAATGGGGATTAGGCGTCTAAATACATGAGAGGATCTGGGCTGTAGCTTTTGATGATTTACACAGCTTTGCGTAGTGAGAAAGGTGTCAGATCATTACCACTGGAGAGAGGCCCCAGTGCAAATGAAAAGTAGGAACATGCTGTAATGAAAGTCCAGAACTTTATTTGCTGTGTAGCCTTTCCACCTGCTGGCTGGTATACTGAGTGACTTCACTAATGAATTTGCCCTAGGTATGTGCACTGCAATTTCATTTAGATTTATCACATCAGTAAGAGAATATTCCACTCACTCAGCTTGTTTGGCTTCCACCAGAAGTTTTTGGGCATCTTTCCTTTGTTTATTTAACTTGTTCACATTTATTTCATAGTTCTCACAGTGTGTTACAAGGTTCTGGATTTTATCAAGCATATTTGTTAGCTCTTGTGGAGTCCTTGGAAGGTTTATGACTAGAACATGCTTTGCCACCTTCTCTATGTCTTCTGGAGGTGCACTTTCATCTTTAACAAATAGAGTACAGAACATAATAAGATGTACCTTTCTGCACAGTGCAAATTTAAACATTGATACAGTGTCATATATGCTGAGTTATGCTGGCTAATAAAGTTGACAAACCACAGCAAGGAGGGGTCAAGCACTTGTTGTAGTGGAATGTTATATTTCAAGGTGCTGCTAATCTGTTGTCAGAGCAGGATAAAAATGGATTTGAGCCTACTCTGAACTGATGCATTAAAATTTGGGTGTAAAACTCAATCCCCAGAGGGCTCTAAATCATGGATGTTTGCAGTGTTGCTGTAGCCATGTCCCAGGATATTAGAGAGACAAGATAGGTGAGGTCATATCTTTTACTGAACCAGCTTCTGTTGGGCCAATAAAAGATGTTACGTCACCCTCCTTGTCTCTCTAAATCATTAAAAGAAAAGGAGTAGTTGTGGCACCTTAGAGACTAACCAATTTATTTGAGCATCAGCTTTCGTGAGCTACAGTGAAGTGAGCTCCTTTTCTTTTTGCGAATACAGGCGAACACGGCTGTTACTCTGAAACCTGTCTCTAAATCATTGACACATTTGCTGTGTTGTGCAGAGCCCATTTCTCCCCCCATGCACCCGATCAAGGGGAGTGTTGTGTGAACGTGGCCACAGTGTTTGGAAGGTGGCTTTATAACACCTATCCAATGGCTTACAAGTAAGACTGTGTGGAAATAAACATTTGAAAAGTTTGTGCAAATGTTGCAAAACAACCTACCAAAGATTAAACACTAGAAATGATAGTGGTGTGCTGTTCAGGGGGCACCGTTAACTCCTTCATTCCCGAAGGATAATTTTCTTAGAAATATTTTACAACAAAGAACAGAAACAAAAGCTAGTACACATGGCAATGCTCAGTGTGGCTGAGTTAACATTGCCATAGGCACCTTAACTGTTGTATTTCCTGCCTTTTTAATTTGTGAGTAAAACCAATTATAAATGATTCATTCACCGTTGCTATCAAGTAAACAAAATCTATGAATCACTAGGACTTATGCACAGTTTTGCCTTTATTTTTGATAAAGTAACTTAATTATCTCATTACAAAGGAGAACTCTGTTCCCAGCTGTCACTCCACCACAGTGGACTGGATGCTACTGGATTGCCAACCCCAAATGTTCAAAAATCATAAGTCAAGCCATCAAAACCACAAGACTGGCTTAAAAATCTTGAGAAATCAATAAAGCTGGGGTTTTTTACTTGCCTTCTGGGTTTGTTTGTTTGTTTGTTTGTTTTTTGAACCTTTAGGATTATTTTTTTTTCCACAGCGATGAGGGCTGGAAACTTTATTTTAAAATGAAAGCAGAGATTCTGCTGTAATCACTTGACTCCAGGTCTAGGGCTCTAAGAACACCAAATATTGTGAAATTCACAAGGGCTGGCAACACTGATTTGGTGTGTTCACTGTCCTAGCTATTTTTAAAAAAGGAGAGGAAGCAGGTCAAGGGAGGGGTGAGAGGAAAGTCCCCAGTTCCCTCCCTACCATGCAACAGTCAACCTGGTGCCTCTTAGTGAGCATGGAAAACTGCATTGTTAGGGGGTCGCTGGGCTTTATGCAGGTGAAGTGCAGAAGAGTGGGAGATGAAATGCAACTCCCAGGGGGTGAGGATGCAGAGCAGAGAAGGCCCCATGCTTGTAGACTGGAGTTGCAGATGCTCTGCCCCACTTATGACTGTTAGAGCTGCATAAATGTGGATCCTCCCCACCCCACCCAAGCCATCCTCATTGTCACCTTCTGCCAGCCTATTCAGGGCTGGGGGAATGTATCACTTTGTGTCCTGATTTCTGCAGGACTAGTGGGGGAAGGCTGAATGTGCCTTTTGCCTTCAGCTGGCAGCCCTGCCTATGTGGTCACTCCCTACATGTGGCTCCCCATAGAGAACCTTCCACGTGGGAAATGCTCTGGAGCTTGTGGGCATGACTGGACCAACAGTTAGTTGTGTAAGGCAGTAACCATCTGGACCACTTGCATCCACATGCTTAACATTAAGCCCATTAATAAGTCATCACAGGGTTGGGATTTAATAGATCTCAGGGAAATAGTCCAACATACTGATATGCCATAGGAGGGAGAGCTGTGTTAAACAGCATCACTGAAAGAGATTGATCGATTCAAGTCTAGACAGCAAATCAGACACATGTGTGCAGTGTGGCTCTTAAAGCTGAAAATGCCAGTGCATTTTGGGGGTGCCCAGGCTGAGGCATCACGTTACAGAGCAGAGAGGTAAATGCCATATGATACTGAAATACAGGAAGCAGGATACCAAGAAGAACTTTCCATGCATATTTACCTAACAAAAAGTCTTTAACTTTTCTGATGAACTCCTTTGCGTCCTCCCTGTCAATTTCAGTTTGATTCTTAGCTTTCTCTAGTTTCCCGTGTAACCGTGAGCCTTTTGTCTTGGTCTCTTCTGCCATTTTTCTGATGCTTTCAATCTGGAAATATTTTAAAATATAGTGTTATCCTTTCTAGGGTTTAAATGTCATTCTTTGGCAAGCTTGGCTCCCATCGGGATATATTAAAACAATACTTATAAAAGACTTCAGCCCAGCTTCTTGTCCTGTTAAACTGAGTGGGCGTTATAGCATTGACTTCATTTGGACCTTCACCAAAGACGACATAACATATTCCTTCCATTTTCAAAGACTGTTAAACAATTATTGTTTTGAGGGCAAAAAGTGTCCACGGTTAAAAACCGAGATGCTGCACTTCACTCACTCTTAAAATGATATGGACATTCAGGCTGAAGGAGAGGAATATCTAATAATTGCAGCTACACCCCCCATTTCTGCTTGGAATCAGTGTAAAATGTAACATTGTTACATTTATTATTAAAATTATTACATAAAGGATGGTGCCAAGGCCAGTAGGTTTGAAATATGCCTTTAAAAGTTGAATGTTTCCATCAATACTACATTCATAATCATTTAGGGCTGGTCTAATCTTGAAATGCTGCAGCAGTGCAACTGTACCACTGTAGCACTTCAGTGAAGACGCTACCTACACCGCTAATGGGAGAGATTCTCCTGTCAGGGTAGTTACTCTACCTCGCCGAACGGCAGTAGCTGGGTCAATGGGATCATTCTCTCCTCAACCTAGTGCTGTATTTAGGTTGGTTTAACTGCATTGCTTAGGGCTGTGTATTTTTCACACCTCTGACAAGGTAGCAATACCAATCTAATTTCCTACTGAAGACCAGGCCCCAGTTGACGGTTTTATTTTAATTAGCTATATTTCAACAGTTTTTTAAACAGCAAAACAGGTGTTTGTTTTGCTGGAGGCCATACTGTGTTTAGGTGAAACTTCTATGTACTGGTTCTCCACAATCCAGGGGGAGAATGCTTCACACGTGTTTCAAACAGATTAATTAATCCTCACAATTTCCCTGTAAGGTACTGTAAATATCACCTGTATTTTATAATGAGGAAACCGAGGCCCAGAGAGGTTAAAGGGACATTGTCAACCTGAAAAATCAAGTTTCTGTCTGAAAATGTTGGACCTATTATTGTCACAAGTATCACCTAAGATTATCAGGATTGAAAGAAACTAGTAACGAGAACAAATTTTTAATATTTTTCCACTTTGTTTACTGTGCATTTAACAGGATTTTATGTATAGTCATTTTCACTGTTTTGTTACATAGTTAGCAAGGGAGACCTGGCAACTGAAGAGATCCTTATAAAACATCACAGGAACAGAACACTTCATATTTGTAAAGACATTTTTAAAAGTGAAAGAAACTATTTAAAAAGAGTGTGCCTTCAGAGAATGGCTTTTTTAAAAAAATTACTTGTGAACTTAAATTAACTTTATACACATGAGGAATCCCATTGATATCAATGAGCATGCAGTGGGACTTATTCAGGTGCATAATGTTAAGCAAGTGGTTAAGTCTTGGCAGGATCAGGACCAATGTCTTGCAAGGTCACCTGTCAAGTCTGTGGCACAGGCAGGAATATAATTTAGCTTTCCTGACTCCCAGTCCTGTGCTTTAGCCACTAGATGACATTTCTTCCTTGATGTAAAAAGGCACATTGGGACAAAAAAGAGGTAGATGTTCACTTTAGAAGACAATGACAGCACATCAACATTTTTGCCACTGTTTGTAGTATTGTGGGCAGATGTTGGCCCCAGAATATTAGAGAGACAAGGTGGGTGAGGTGATATCTTTTATTGGACCAACTTATGTTGGTGAGAGAGACAAGCTTTCAAGCTACACAGAGCTCTTGTTCACGGCTGGGAAAGGTATTCAGAGTTTCACAGCTAAATACAAGGTGGAACAGATTGTTTTACATAACTAATGAACACATATTGTGAGAGCTCATTCAGAGTAAAGTGGCCCATTAACAGCTCTGCAGTCATAGGACAAAAAAGGGGAGTTATTGGGTTACAGATTGTTCTAATAAATCATAAATTTAGTGTCTGCTGATTTGATCACTATCTGGTGGTTGGATTTCAGGGACTGCATAGCTGTCCTCCTGACAGTGGAGAGATTGTGGTAGATGTGATGTGCCAAAGGCACCACTGTAGTTCCCAACCATGATGACTACGTTAAAGAGGCCGACTGACAACTCTCCAACACCATCTACTATAAAGAACTCAAAGACCATCCCACAGCACAATTTACATTTGTGTGTGAAGATATCACCAAATCTTTTCCTAAAGAAATCCAAAAGAAACTCTACAAACTTCATCCCCCAGGACCACACCCCAGGGACCTGCTAATGCTTGCCGAGATATACAAACATCATATCTGGCCCTGGCACTCTTACTGAAGGAATCTCAGGACTCATCAGATCATCCTCAAACCACTCACCACACAAAGGGCCAGCTTCCTCCAGAACACAACTGACTTCCTCCAGAACCTCTGCAACATTAACAGTCTCCCTCCAAATACCATCATTGCCACCATGGATGTCACTTCCCTACACAGCAACTTCCCTCGCAATGACGACATGCATCACTGCCTCCTTCAAATATCTACAAACAATGGACAACACTCAGCTATCCACCCCAAACACATCACTAAACCCATCCATTTCATCCTCACCCATAACAATTTCACATTCAACAACAAATACTGTGTCCAAACCATGGGAACAGCCATGGGTACTAGGATGGCTCCCCAAAAGGGTCACCTTGAGGAAGAATTTCTGAAAACACCATGAACCCTGTGATATACCTAAGATACATCAATGCTATTTTCATCCTTTGGACAGATGACCTAACTCCTTCAGGTTTCCACCACAACTTTAACAACCACCACCCATCCATCCAACACTCTCTCAAACACTCCTGCATCAACATCAACTTCCTGGACACTACAATCAGCTTCAACAATGGAACTCTACAGACAACTGTATACAAGAACCTCATGGACCACCATGCCTACCTTCAAAGATCCAGTAACCACCCCAAGAAATCTGTCATCTACAGCCATGCCCTCAGATACCACAGAATATGCTCCTAGGAGGAAGTCCAGGATACAGATCTTAGC